>NW_027422660.1:0-415000 GCF_048934315.1 Petromyzon marinus
TCCCGGCGGTCCCCGGGCGGTCCCGGGCGTGGCCCGGGGGGGGCGGTCCCGGGCGGTCCCGGGCGGTCCCGGGCGGTCCCGGGCGGTCCCGGGCGGTCCCGGGCGGTCCCGGGCGGTCCCGGGCGGTCCCGGGCGGTCCCGGGGTCCCGGGCGGTCCCGGGCGGTCCCGGGCGGTCCCGGGCGGTCCCGGGCGGTCCCGGGCGGTCCCGGGCGGTCCCGGGCGGTCCCGGGCGGTCCGGGCGGTACCGGGCGGTCCCGGGCGGTCCCGGGCGGTCCCGGGCGGTCCCGGGCGGTCCCGGGCGGTCCCGGGCGGTCCCGGGCGGTCCCGGGCGGTCCCGGGCGGTCCCGGGCGGTCCCGGGCGGTCCCGGGCGGTCCCGGGCGGTCCCGGGCGGTCCCGGGCGGTCCCGGGCGGTCCCGGGCGGTCCCGGGCGGTCCCGGGCGGTCCCGGGCGGTCCCGGGCGGTCCCGGGCGGTCCCGGGCGGTCCCGGGCGGTCCCGGGCGGTCCCGGGCGGTCCCGGGCGGTCCCGGGCGGTCCCGGGCGGTCCCGGGCGGTCCCGGGCGGTCCCGGGCGGTCCCGGGCGGTCCCGGGCGGTCCCGGGCGGTCCCGGGCGGTCCCGGGCGGTCCCGGGCGGTCCCGGGCGGTCCCGGGCGGTCCCGGGCGGTCCCGGGCGGTCCGCGGTCCCGGGCGGTCCCGGGCGGTCCCGGGCGGTCCCGGGCGGTCCCGGGCGGTCCCGCGGCGGTCCCGGGCGGTCCCGGGCGGTCCCGGGCGGTCCCGGGCGGTCCCGGGCGGTCCGCGGTCCGGCGGTCCCGGGCGGTCCCGGGCGGTCCCGGGCGGTCCCGGGCGGTCCCGGGCGGTCCCGGGCGGTCCCGGCGGTCCCGGGCGGTCCCGGGCGGTCCCGGGCGGTCCCGGGCGGTCCCGGGCGGTCCCGGGCGGTCCCGGGCGGTCCCGGTCCGGGGCGGTCCCGGGCGGTCCCGGGCGGTCCCGGGCGGTCCCGGGCGGTCCCGGGCGGTCCCGGGCGGTCCCGGGCGGTCCCGGGCGGTCCCGGGCGTCCCCGGGCGGTCCCGGGCGGGTCCCGGGCGGTCCCGGGCGGTCCCGGGGGTCCCGGGCGGTCCCGGGCGGTCCCGGGCGGTCCCGGGCCGGTCCCGGGCGGTCCCGGGCGGTCCCGGGCGGTCCCGGGCGGTCCCGGGCGGTCCCGGGCGGTCCCGGGCGGTCCCGGGCGGTCCCGGGCGGTCCCGGGCGGTCCCGGGCGGGGCGGTCCCGGGCGGTCCCGGGCGGTCCCGGGCGGTCCCGGGCGGTCCCGGGCGGTCCCGGGCGGTCCCGGGCGGTCCCGGGCGGTCCCGGGCGGTCCCGGGCGGTCCCGGGCGGTCCCGGGCGGTCCCGGGCGGTCCGCGTCCCGGGCGGTCCCGGGCGGTCCCGGGCGGTCCCGGGCGGTCCCGGGCGGTCCCGGGCGGTCCCGGGGCGTCCCGGGCGGTCCCGGGCGGTCCCGGGCGGTCCCGGGCGGTCCCGGGCGGTCCCCGGGCGGTCCCGGGCGGTTCCCGGGCGGTCCGGGCGGTCCCGGGCGGTCCCCGGGCGGTCCCGGGCGGTCCCGGGCGGTCCCGGGCGGTCCCGGGCGGTCCCGGGCGGTCCCGGGCGGTCCCGGGCGGTCCCGGGCGGTCCCGGGCGGTCCCGGGCGGTCCCGGGCGGTCCCGGGCGGTCCCGGGCGGTCCCGGGCGGTCCCGGGCGGTCCCGGGCGGTCCCGGGCGGTCCCGGGCGGTCCCGGCGGTCCCGGGCGGTCCCGGGCGGTCCCGGGCGGTCCCGGGCGGTCCCGGGCGGTCCCGGGCGGTCCCGGGCGGTCCCGGGCGGTCCCGGGCGGTCCCGGGCGGTCCCGGGCGGTCCCGGGCGGTCCCGGGCGGTCCCGGGCGGTCCCGGGCGGTCCCGGGCGGTCCCGGGCGGTCCCGGGCGGTCCCGGGCGGTCCCCGGGCGGTCCCGGGCGGTCCCGGGCGGTCCCGGGCGGTCCCGGGCGGTCCCGGGCGGTCCCGGGCGGTCCCGGGCGGTCCCGGGCGGTCCCGGGGGCGGGTCCCGGGCGGTCCCGGGCGGTCCCGGGCGGTCCCGGGCGGTCCCGGGCGGTCCCGGGCGGTCCCGGGCGGTCCCGGGCGGTCCCGGGCGGTCCCGGGCGGTCCCGGGCGGTCCCGGGCGGTCCCGGGCGGTCCCGGGCGGTCCCGGGCGGTCCCGGGCGGTCCCGGGCGGTCCCGGGCGGTCCCGGGCGGTCCCGGGCGGTCCCGGCGCGGGCGGTCCCGGGCGGTCCCGGGCGGTCCCGGGCGGTCCCGGGCGGTCCGGGCGGTCCCGGGCGGTCCCGGGCGGTCCCGGGCGGTCCCGGGCGGTCCCGGGGTCCCGGGCGGTCCCGGGCGGTCCCGGGCGGTCCCGGGCGGTCCCGGGCGGTCCCGGGCGGTCCCGGGCGGTCCCGGGCGGTCCCGGGCGGTCCCGGGCGGTCCCGGGCGGTCCCGGGCGGTCCCGGGCGGTCCCGGGCGGTCCCGGGCGGTCCCGGGCGGTCCCGGGCGGTCCCGGGCGGTCCCGGGCGGTCCCGGGCGGGGGTCCCGGGCGGTCCCGGGCGGTCCCGGGCGGGTCCCGGGCGGTCCCGGGCGGTCCCGGGGCTTCCCCTGCCGGTCCCGGGCGGTCCCGGGCGGTCCCGGGCGGTCCCGGGGCGGTCCCGGGCGGTCCCGGGCGGTCCCGGGCGGTCCCGGGCGGTCCCGGGCGGTCCCGGGCGGTCCCGGGCGGTCCCGGGCGGTCCCGGGCGGTCCCGGGCGGTCCCGGGCGGTCCCGGGCGGTCCCGGGCGGTCCCGGGCGGTCCCGGGCGGTCCCGGGGCGGTCCCGGGCGGTCCGGGCGGTCCCGGGCGGTCCCGGGCGGTCCCGGGCGGTCCCGGGCGGTCCCGGGCGGTCCCGGGCGGTCCCGGGCGGTCCCGGGCGGTCCCGGGCGGTCCCGGGCGGTCCGGGCGGTCCGGGCCGGGCGGTCCCGGGCGGTCCCGGGCGGTCCCGGGCGGTCCCGGGCGGTCCCGGGCGGTCCCGGGCGGTCCCGGGCGGTCCCGGGCGGTCCCGGGCGGTCCCGGGCGGTCCCGGGCGGTCCCGGGGCGGCGTCCCGGGCGGTCCCGGGCGGTCCCCGGGCGGTCCCGGGCGGTCCCGGGCGGTCCCGGGCGGTCCCGGGCGGTCCCCGGGCGGTCCCGGGCGGTCCCGGGCGGTCCCGGGCGGTCCCGGGCGGTCCCGGGCGGTTCCCGGGCGGTCCCGGGCGGTCCCGGGCGGTCCCCGGGCGGTCCCGGGCGGTCCCGGGCGGTCCCGGGCGGTCCCGGGCGGTCCGGGCGGTCCCGGGCGGTCCCGGGCGGTCCCGGGCGGTCCCGGGCGGTCCCGGGCGGTCCCGGGCGGTCCCGGGCGGTCCCGGGCGGTCCCGGGCGGTCCCGGGCGGTCCCGGGCGGTCCCGGGCGGTCCCGGGCGGTCCCGGGCGGTCCCGGGCGGTCCCGGGCGGTCCCGGGCGGTCCCGCGGGCGGTCCCGGGCGGTCCCGGGCGGTCCCGGGCGGTCCCGGGCGGTCCCGGGCGGTCCCGGGCGGTCCCGGGCGGTCCCGGGCGGTCCCGGGCGGTCCCGGGCGGTCCCGGGCGGTCCCGGGCGGTCCCGGGCGGTCCCGGGCGGTCCCGGGCGGTCCCGGGCGGTCCCGGGCGGTCCCGGGCGGTCCCGGGCGGTCCCGGGCGGTCCCGGGCGGTCCCGGGCGGTCCCGGGCGGTCCCGGGCGGTCCCGGGCGGTCCCGGGCGGTCCCGGGCGGTCCCGGGCGGTCCCGGGCGGTCCCGGGCGGTCCCGGGCGGTCCCGGGCGGTCCGGGCGGTCCCGGGCGGTCCCGGGCGGTCCCGGGCGGTCCCGGGCGGTCCCGGGCGGTCCCGGGCGGTCCCCGGGCGGTCCCGGGCGGTCCCGGGCGGTCCCGGGCGGTCCCGGGCGGTCCCGGGCGGTCCCGGCCGGGCCCCGGGCGGTCCCGGGCGGTCCCGGGCGGTCCCGGGCGGTCCCGGGCGGTCCCGGGCGGTCCCGGGCGGTCCCGGGCGGTCCCGGGCGGTCCCGGGCGGTCCCGGGCGGTCCCGGGCGGTCCCGGGCGGTCCCGGGCGGTCCCCGGGCGGTCCCGGGCGGTCCCGGGCGGTCCCGGGCGGGTCCCGGGCGGTCCCGGGCGGTCCCGGGCGGTCCCGGGCGGTCCCGGGCGGTCCGGGCGGTCCCGGGCGGTCCCGGGCGGTCCCGGGCGGTCCCGGGCGGTCCCGGGCGGTCCCGGGCGGTCCCGGGCGGTCCCGGGCGGTCCCGGCGTCCCGGGGCGGTCCCGGGCGGTCCCGGGCGGTCCCGGGCGGTCCCGGGCGGTTCCCGGGCGGTCCCGGGCGGTCCCGGGCGGTCCCCGGGCGGTCCCGGGCGGTCCCGGGCGGTCCCGGGCGGTCCCGGGCGGTCCCGGGCGGTCCCGGGCGGTCCCGGGCGGTCCCGGGCGGTCCCGGGCGGTCCCGGGCGGTCCCGGGCGGTCCCGGGCGGTCCCGGGCGGTCCCGGGCGGTCCCGGGCGGTCCCGGGCGGTCCCGGGGCGGTCCCGGGCGGTCCCGGGCGGTCCCGGGCGGTCCCGGGCGGTCCCGGGCGGTCCCGGGCGGTCCCGGGCGGTCCCGGGCGGTCCCGGGCGGTCCCGGGCGGTCCCGGGCGGTCCCGGGCGGTCCGGGCGGTCCCGGGCGGTCCCGGGCGGTCCCGGGCGGTCCCGGGCGGTCCCGGGCGGTCCCGGGCGGTCCCGGGCGGTCCCGGGCCGGTCCCGGGCGGTCCCGGGCGGGCCCGGGCGGTCCCGGGCGGTCCCGGGCGGTCCCGGGCGGTCCCGGGCGGTCCCGGGCGGTCCCGGGCGGTCCCGGGCGGTCCCGGGCGGTCCCGGGCGGTCCCGGGCGGTCCCGGGCGGTCCCGGGCGGTCCCGGGCGGTCCCGGCGGTCCCGGGCGGTCCCGGGCGGTCCCGGGCGGTCCCGGGCGGTCCCGGGCGGTCCCGGGCGGTCCCGGGCGGTCCCGGGCGGTCCCGGGCGGTCCCGGGCGGTCCCGGGCGGTCCCGGGCGGTCCCGGGCGGTCCCGGGCGGTCCCGGGCGGTCCCGGGCGGTCCCGGGCGGTCCCGGGCGGTCCCGGGCGGTCCCGGGCGGTCCCGGGCGGTCCCGGGCGGTCCCGGGCGGTCCCGGGCGGTCCCGGGCGGTCCCGGGCGGTCCCGGGCGGTCCCGGGCGGTCCCGGGCGGTCCCGGGCGGTCCCGGGCGGTCCCGGGCGGTCCCGGGCGGTCCCGGGCGGTCCCGGGCGGTCCCGGGCGGTCCCGGGCGGTCCCGGGCGGTCCCGGCGGTCCCGGGCGGTCCCGGGCGGTCCCGGGCGGTCCGGGCGGTCCCGGGCGGTCCCGGGCGGTCCCGGGCGGTCCCGGGCGGTCCCGGGCGGTCCCGGGCGGTCCCGGGCGGTCCCGGGCGGTCCCGGGCGGTCCCGGGCGGTCCCGGGCGGTCCCGGGCGGTCCCGGGCGGTCCCGGGCGGTCCGGGCGGTCCCGGGCGGTCCCGGGCGGTCCCGGGCGGTCCCGGGCGGTCCCGGGCGGTCCCGGGCGGTCCCGGGCGGTCCCGGGCGGTCCCGGGCGGTCCCGGGCGGTCCCCGCGTCCCGGGCGGTCCCGGGCGGTCCCGGGCGGTCCCGGGCGGTCCCGGGCGGTCCCGGGCGGTCCCGGCGGTCCCGGGCGGTCCGGGCGGTCCCGGGCGGTCCGGGCGGTCCCGGGCGGTCCCGGGCGGTCCCGGGCGGTCCCGGGCGGTCCCGGGCGGTCCCGGGCGGTCCCGGGCGGTCCCGGGCGGTCCGGGCGGTCCCGGGCGGTCCGGGGCGTTCCCGGGCGGTCCCGGGCGGTCCCGGGCGGTCCGGGCGGTCCTGGGCGGTCCCGGGCGGTCCCGGGCGGTCCGGGGTGGTCCCGGGCGGTTCCGGCGGTCCGGGCGGTCCCGGGCGGTCCGGGCGGTCCCGGGCGGTCCGGGCGGTCCGGGCCGGTCCCGGGCGGTCCCGGGCGGTCCCGGGCGGTCCCGGGCGGTCCCGGGCGGTCCGGGGGCGTCCGGGCGTCCCCCGGCGGTCCCGGGCGGTCCCGGGCGGTCCTGGGCGTTCCCGGGCGGTCCCGGGCGGTCCCGGGCGGTCCGGGGCGGTCCGGGGTGGTCCCGGGCGGTTCCGGGCGGTCCTGGGCGGTCCTGGGCGGTTCCGGGCGGTCCTGGGCGGTCCTGGGCGGTCCCGGCCGGTCCCGGGCGGTCCGGGGCAGTCCCGGGCGGTCCTGGGCGGTCCCGGGTGGTGCCGTGTTGTCCCGGGCGGTCCCGGACGGTCCGGACGGTCCCGGGAGGTCCCGGGCGGTCCCGGGCGGTCCCGGGCGGTCCCGGGCGGTCCCGGGCGGTGACTTCCAAGTCAGCGGTGACTTCCAAGTCAGCCATATTGCATGGGGGACATTGTGCTGGTTGTATTGTATAGGTGACTTCCAAGTCAGCCATATTGCATAGGGACATTGTGCTCGTTGCCATGTCCTATAGGTGATTTCCAAGTCAGCCATATTGCATGGGGGAAATTGTGCTGGTTGTCTTGTATAGGTGACTTCCAAGTCAGCTATATACAATACAACCAGCACAATGTCCCCCAAGCAATATGGCTGACTTGGAAGTCACCTATACAAGACAACCAGCACAATGTCCCCCATGCAATATGGCTGACTTGGAAGTCACCTATACAATACAACCAGCACAATGTCCCCATGCAATATGGCTGATTTGGAAGTCACTTATACAACACAACCAGCACAATGTCCCCCATGCAATATGGCTGACTTGGAAAGTCACCTATACAAGACAACCAGCACAATGTCCCAAATGCAATATGGCTGACTTGGAAGTCACCTATAGAACATGGCCACCAGCACAATGTCCACCATGCAATATGGCTGACTTGGAAGTCACCTACACAACATGGCAACCAGCACAATTTCGCCCATGCAATATGGCTGACTTGGAAGTCACCTATACAATACAACCAGCACAATGTCCCCCAAGCAATATGGCTGACTTGGAAGTCACCTATACAAGACAACCAGCACAATGTCCCCCATGCAATATGGCTGACTTGGAAGTCACCTATAGGACATGGCCATCAGCACAATGTCCCCCATGCAATATGGCTGACTTGGAAGTCACCTATACAATACAACCAGCACAATGTCCCCCATGCAATATGGCTGACTTGGAAATCACCTATACAATACAACCAGCACAATGTCCCCCAAGCAATATGGCTGACTTGGAAGTCACCTATAGAACATGGCCACCAGCACAATGTCCCCCAAGCAATATGGCTGACTTGGAAGTCACCTATAGAACATGTCAACCAGCACAATGTCCCCCAAGCAATATGGCTGACTTGGAAGTCACCTATACAAGACAACCAGCACAATGTCCCCCATGCAATATGGCTGACTTGGAAGTCACCTATAGGACATGGCAACCAGCACAATGTCCCCCATGCAATATGGCTGACTTGGAAGTCACCTATAGAACATGGCCACCAGCAAAATGTCCCCCAAGCCATATGGCTCACTTGGAAGTCACCTATACAATAAAACCAGCACAATGTCCCCCATGCAATATGGCTGACTTGGAAGTCACCTATACAATACAACCAGCACAATGTCCCAAATGCAATATGGCTGACTTGGAAGTCACCTATAGAACATGGCCACCAGCACAATGTCCCCCATGCAATATGGCTGACTTGGAAGTCACCTATACAACATGGCAACCAGCACAATGTCCCACATGCAATATGGCTGACTTGGAAGTCACCTATACAATACAACCAGCACAATGTCCCCCAAGCAATATGGCTGACTTTTAAGTCACCTATACAAGACAACCAGCACAATGTCCCCCATGCAATATGGCTGACTTGGAAGTCACCTATACAATACAACCAGCACAATGTCCCCCATGCAATATGGCTGATTTGGAAGTCACCTATACAACACAACCAGCACAATGTCCCCCATGCAATATGGCTGACTTTGGAAGTCACCTATACAAGACAACCAGCACAATGTCCCAAATGCAATATGGCTGACTTGGAAGTCACCTATAGAACATGGCCACCAGCACAATGTCCACCATGCAATATGGCTGACTTGGAAGTCACCTATACAACATGGCAACCAGCACAATTTCCCCCATGCAATATGGCTGACTTGGAAGTCACCTATACAATACAACCAGCACAATGTCCCCCAAGCAATATGGCTGACTTGGAAGTCACCTATACAAGACAACCAGCACAATGTCCCCCATGCAATATGGCTGACTTGGAAGTCACCTATAGGACATGGCCACCAGCACAATGTCCCCCATGCAATATGGCTGACTTGGAAGTCACCTATACAATACAACCAGCACAATGTCCCCCATGCAATATGGCTGACTTGGAAGTCACCTATACAATACAACCAGCACAATGTCCCCCAAGCAATATGGCTGACTTGGAAGTCACCTATAGAACATGGCCACCAGCACAATGTCCCCAAGCAATATGGCTGACTTGGAAGTCACCTATAGAACATGGCAACCAGCACAATGTCCCCCAAGCAATATGGCTGACTTGGAAGTCACCTATACAAGACAACCAGCACAATGTCCCCCATGCAATATGGCTGACTTGGAAGTCACCTATAGGACATGGCAACCAGCACAATGTCCCCCATGCAATATGGCTGACTTGGAAGTCACCTATAGAACATGGCCACCAGCACAATGTCCCCCAAGCCATATGGCTCACTTGGAAGTCACCTATACAATACAACCAGCACAATGTCCCCCATGCAATATGGCTGACTTGGAAGTCACCTATACAATACAACCAGCACAATGTCCCAAATGCAATATGGCTGACTTGGAAGTCACCTATAGAACATGGCCACCAGCACAATGTCCCCCATGCAATATGGCTGACTTGGAAGTCACCTATACAATACAACCAGCACAATGTCCCCCATGCAATATGGCTGACTTGGAAGTCACCTATACAATACAACCAGCACAATGTCCCAAATGCAATATGGCTGACTTGGAAGTCACCTATACAATACAACCAGCACAATGTCCCCCATGCAATATGGCTGACTTGGAAGTCACCTATACAATACAACAGCACATTGTCCCAAATGCAATATGGCTGACTTGGAAGTCACCTATAGAACATGGCCACCAGCACAATGTCCCCCATGCAATATGGCTGACTTGGAAGTCACCTATACAACATGGCAACCAGCACAATGTCCCCCATGCAATATGGCTGACTTGGAAGTCACCTATACAATACAACCAGCACAATGTCCCCCAAGCAATATGGCTGACTTGGAAGTCACCTATACAAGACAACCAGCACAATGTCCCCCATGCAATATGGCTGACTTGGAAGTCACCTATACAATACAACCAGCACAATGTCCCCCATGCAATATGGCTGACTTGGAAGTCACCTATACAATACAACCAGCACAATGTCCCAAATGCAATATGGCTGACTTGGAAGTCACCTATAGAACATGGCCACCAGCACAATGTCCACCATGCAATATGGCTGACTTGGAAGTCACCTACACAACATGGCAACCAGCACAATTTCGCCCATGCAATATGGCTGACTTGGAAGTCACCTATACAATACAACCAGCACAATGTCCCCCAAGCAATATGGCTGACTTGGAAGTCACCTATACAAGACAACCAGCACAATGTCCCCCATGCAATATGGCTGACTTGGAAGTCACCTATAGGACATGGCCATCAGCACAATGTCCCCCATGCAATATGGCTGACTTGGAAGTCACATATACAATACAACCAGCACAATGTCCCCCATGCAATATGGCTGACTTGGAAGTCACCTATACAATACAACCAGCACAATGTCCCCCAAGCAATATGGCTGACTTGGAAGTCACCTATAGAACATGGCCACCAGCACAATGTCCCCCAAGCAATATGGCTGACTTGGAAGTCACCTATAGAACATGGCCACCAGCACAATGTCCACCATGCAATATGGCTGACTTGGAAGTCACCTACACAACATGGCAACCAGCACAATTTCGCCCATGCAATATGGCTGACTTGGAAGTCACCTATACAATACAACCAGCACAATGTCCCCCAAGCAATATGGCTGACTTGGAAGTCACCTATACAAGACAACCAGCACAATGTCCCCCATGCAATATGGCTGACTTGGAAGTCACCTATAGGACATGGCCATCAGCACAATGTCCCCCATGCAATATGGCTGACTTGGAAGTCACCTATATAATACAACCAGCACAATGTCCCCCATGCAATATGGCTGACTTGGAAGTCACCTATACAATACAACCAGCACAATGTCCCCCAAGCAATATGGCTGACTTGGAAGTCACCTATAGAACATGGCCACCAGCACAATGTCCCCCAAGCAATATGGCTGACTTGGAAGTCACCTATAGAACATGTCAACCAGCACAATGTCCCCCAAGCAATATGGCTGACTTGGAAGTCACCTATACAAGACAACCAGCACAATGTCCCCCATGCAATATGGCTGACTTGGAAGTCACCTATAGGACATGGCAACCAGCACAATGTCCCCCATGCAATATGGCTGACTTGGAAGTCACCTATAGAACATGGCCACCAGCAAAATGTCCCCCAAGCCATATGGCTCACTTGGAAGTCACCTATACAATAAAACCAGCACAATGTCCCCCATGCAATATGGCTGACTTGGAAGTCACCTATACAATACAACCAGCACAATGTCCCAAATGCAATATGGCTGACTTGGAAGTCACCTATAGAACATGGCCACCAGCACAATGTCCCCCATGCAATATGGCTGACTTGGAAGTCACCTATAGAACATGGCCACCAGCAAAATGTCCCCCAAGCCATATGGCTCACTTGGAAGTCACCTATACAATAAAACCAGCACAATGTCCCCCATGCAATATGGCTGACTTGGAAGTCACCTATACAATACAACCAGCACAATGTCCCCCAAGCCATATGGCTCACTTGGAAGTCACCTATACAATACAACCAGCACAATGTCCCCCATGCAATATGGCTGACTTGGAAGTCACCTATACAATACAACCAGCACAATGTCCCAAATGCAATATGGCTGACTTGGAAGTCACCTATAGAACATGGCCACCAGCACAATGTCCCCCATGCAATATGGCTGACTTGGAAGTCACCTATACAATACAACCAGCACAATGTCCCCCATGCAATATGGCTGACTTGGAAGTCACCTATACAATACAACCAGCACAATGTCCCAAATGCAATATGGCTGACTTGGAAGTCACCTATACAATACAACCAGCACAATGTCCCCCATGCAATATGGCTGACTTGGAAGTCACCTATACAATACAACCAGCACATTGTCCCAAATGCAATATGGCTGACTTGGAAGTCACCTATAGAACATGGCCACCAGCACAATGTCCCCCATGCAATATGGCTGACTTGGAAGTCACCTATACAACATGGCAACCAGCACAATGTCCCCCATGCAATATGGCTGACTTGGAAGTCACCTATACAATACAACCAGCACAATGTCCCCCAAGCAATATGGCTGACTTGGAAGTCACCTATACAAGACAACCAGCACAATGTCCCCCATGCAATATGGCTGACTTGGAAGTCACCTATACAATACAACCAGCACAATGTCCCCCATGCAATATGGCTGACTTGGAAGTCACCTATACAATACAACCAGCACAATGTCCCCCAAGCAATATGGCTGACTTGGAAGTCACCTATACAACACAACCAGCACAATGTCCCCCATGCAATATGGCTGACTTGGAAGTCACCTATACAAGACAACCAGCACAATGTCCCAAATGCAATATGGCTGACTTGGAAGTCACCTATAGAACATGGCCACCAGCACAATGTCCACCATGCAATATGGCTGACTTGGAAGTCACCTATACAACATGGCAACCAGCACAATTTCCCCCATGCAATATGGCTGACTTGGAAGTCACCTATACAATACAACCAGCACAATGTCCCCCAAGCAATATGGCTGACTTGGAAGTCACCTATACAAGACAACCAGCACAATGTCCCCCATGCAATATGGCTGACTTGGAAGTCACCTATAGGACATGGCCACCAGCACAATGTCCCCCATGCAATATGGCTGACTTGGAAGTCATCTATACAATACAACCAGCACAATGTCCCCCATGCAATATGGCTGACTTGGAAGTCACCTATACAATACAACCAGCACAATGTCCCCCAAGCAATATGGCTGACTTGGAAGTCACCTATAGAACATGGCCACCAGCACAATGTCCCCCAAGCAATATGGCTGACTTGGAAGTCACCTATAGAACATGGCAACCAGCACAATGTCCCCCAAGCAATATGGCTGACTTGGAAGTCACCTATACAAGACAACCAGCACAATGTCCCCCATGCAATATGGCTGACTTGGAAGTCACCTATAGGACATGGCAACCAGCACAATGTCCCCCATGCAATATGGCTGACTTGGAAGTCACCTATAGAACATGGCCACCAGCACAATGTCCCCCAAGCCATATGGCTCACTTGGAAGTCACCTATACAATACAACCAGCACAATGTCCCCCATGCAATATGGCTGACTTGGAAGTCACCTATACAATACAACCAGCACAATGTCCCAAATGCAATATGGCTGACTTGGAAGTCACCTATAGAACATGGCCACCAGCACAATGTCCCCATGCAATATGGCTGACTTGGAAGTCACCTATACAACATGGCAACTAGCACAATGTCCCCCATGCAATATGGCTGACTTGGAAGTCACCTATACAATACAACCAGCACAATGTCCCCCAAGCAATATGGCTGACTTGGAAGTCACCTATACAAGACAACCAGCACAATGTCCCCCATGCAATATGGCTGATTTGGAAGTCACCTATACAACACAACCAGCACAATGTCCCCCATGCAATATGGCTGACTTGGAAGTCACCTATACAAGACAACCAGCACAATGTCCCAAATGCAATATGGCTGACTTGGAAGACACCTATAGAACATGGCCACCAGCACAATGTCCACCATGCAATATGGCTGACTTGGAAGTCACCTATACAACATGGCAACCAGCACAATTTCCCCCATGCAATATGGCTGACTTGGAAGTCACCTATACAATACAACCAGCACAATGTCCCCCAAGCAATATGGCTGACTTGGAAGTCACCTATACAAGACAACCAGTACAATGTCCCCCATGCAATATGGCTGACTTGGAAGTCACCTATAGGACATGGCCACCAGCACAATGTCCCCCATGCAATATGGCTGACTTGGAAGTCACCTATACAATACAACCAGCACAATGTCCCCCATGCAATATGGCTGACTTGGAAGTCACCTATACAATACAACCAGCACAATGTCCCCCAAGCAATATGGCTGACTTGGAAGTCACCTATAGAACATGGCAACCAGCACAATGTCCCCCAAGCAATATGGTTGACTTGGAAGTCACCTATACAAGACAACCAGCACAATGTCCCCCATGCAATATGGCTGACTTGGAAGTCACTTATAGGACATGGCAACCAGCACAATGTCCCCCATGCAATATGGCTGACTTGGAAGTCACCTATAGAACATGGCCACCAGCACAATGTCCCCCAACCATATGGCTCACTTGGAAGTCACCTATACAATACAACCAGCACAAAGTCCCCCATGCAATATGGCTGACTTGGAAGTCACCTATACAATACAACCAGCACAATGTCCCAAATGCAATATGGCTGACTTGGAAGTCACCTATAGAACATGGCCACCAGCACAATGTCCCCCATGCAATATGGCTGACTTGGAAGTCACCTATACAACATGGCAACCAGCACAATGTCCCCCAAGCAATATGGCTGACTTGGAAGTCACCTATAGAACATGGCAACCAGCACAATGTCCCCCAAGCAATATGGCTGACTTGGAAGTCACCTATACAAGACAACCAGCACAATGTCCCCCATGCAATATGGCTGACTTGAAAGTCACTTATAGGACATGGCAACCAGCACAATGTCCCCCATGCAATATGGCTGACTTGGAAGTCACCTATAGAACATGGCCACCAGCACAATGTCCCCCAACCATATGGCTCACTTGGAAGTCACCTATACAATACAACCAGCACAAAGTCCCCCATGCAATATGGCTGACTTGGAAGTCACCTATACAATACAACCAGCACAATGTCCCAAATGCAATATGGCTGACTTGGAAGTCACCTATAGAACATGGCCACCAGCACAATGTCCCCCATGCAATATGGCTGACTTGGAAGTCACCTATACAACATGGCAACCAGCACAATGTCCCCCATGCAATATGGCTGACTTGGAGTCACCTATACAATACAACCAGCACAATGTCCCCCAAGCAATATGGCTGACTTGGAAGTCACCTATACAAGACAACCAGCACAATGTCCCCCATGCAATATGGCTGACTTGGAAGTCACCTATACAATACAACCAGCACAATGTCCCCCATGCAATATGGCTGATTTGGAAGTCACCTATACAACACAACCGGGCGGTCGCGGGCGGTCCCCGGGCGGTCTGGGGCGGTCCCGGGCGGTCCGGGGCGGTCCGGGGCGGTCTCGGGGCGGTCCCAGGCGGTCCCGGGCGGTCCCGGGCGGTCCCGGGCGGTCCCGGGTGGTCCCGGGCGGTCCCGGGCGGTCCGTGGCGGTCCGGGGCGGTCCCGGGCGGTCCCGGGCGGTCCGGGGCGGTCCCGGACGGTCCCGGGCGGTCCCGGGCGGTCCGGGGTGGTCCCGGGCGGTCCGGAGCAGTCCCGGGCAGTCCCGGGTGGTCCCGGGCGGTCCCGAGCGGTCCCGGGCGGTCCGGGGCGGTCCCGGGCGGTCCCGGGCGGTCCCGGCGGTCCCGGGCGGTCCAAGGCGGTCCCTGGCGGTCCGGGGCGGTCCCGGGCGGTCCGGGGCGGTCCCGGGCGGTCCGGGGCGGTCCCGGGCGGTCCCGGGCGGTCCCGGGCGGTCCCAGACGGTCCGGTCGGTCCTGGGCGGTCCCGGGCAGTCCCGGGCGGTCCCGGGCGGTCCCGGGCGGTCCCAAGCATTGCAGGGCGGTCCCGGGCAGTCCAGGGCGGTCCCGGGCGGTCCCGGGCGGTCCCGGGCGGTCCCGGGCGGACCCGGGCTGTCCCGGGCGGTCCCGGGCGGTCCAGGGCGGTCCCGGGCGGTCCCGGGCGGTCCCGGGTGGTCCCGGGCGGTCCTGGGCGGTCCCACGCGGTCTCGGGGCGTCCCGGGCGGTCCTGGGCGGTCCCGGGCGGTCCCGGGCGGTCCCGGGCGGTCCTGGGCGGTCCAGGCCGGTCCCGGGCGGTCCCGGGCGGTCCCGGGCGGTCCCGGGCGGTCCCGCACGGTCTCGGGGCGGTCCCGGGCGGTCCGGGCGGTCCCGGGCGGTCCGGGGCGGTCCCGGCGGTCCGGGCGGTCCCGGGCGGTCCCGGGGCGGTCCCGGGTGGTCCCGGGCGGTCCCGGGCGGTCCAGGGCGGTCCCGGGCGATCCGGGCGGTCCCGGTGGTCCCGGGCGGTCCCGGGTGGTCCCACGCGGTCTCGGGGCGGTCCCGGGCGGTCCTGGGCGGTCCCGGGCGGTCCCGGGCGGTCCCGGGCGGTCCTGGACGGTCCAGGGCGGTCGCGGGCAGTCGCGGGCAGTCCCGGGCGGTCCCGGCGGTCCCGGGCGGTCCCGCACGGTCTCCGGGCGGTCCCGGGCCGGTACGGGGCGGTTGCGGGCGGTTCGGGGCGGTCCCGGGCGGTCCGGGGCGGTCCCGGGCGGTCCGCGGCGGTCCCGGGTGGTCCCGTGTTGTCCCGGGCGGTCCCGGACGGTCCCGGGCGGTCCCGGGCGGTCCTGGGCGGTCCCGAGCATTCCATGGCGGTCCCGGGCGGTCCAGGGTGGTCCCGAGCGGTCCCCGGCGGTCCCGGGCGGTCCCGGGCGGTCCCGGGTGGTCCCGGGCGGTCCCGAGCGGTCCCGGGCGGTCCGGGGCGGTCCTGGGCGGTCCCGGGCGGTCCTGGGCGGTCCCGGGCGGTCCTGGGCGGTCCCGGGCGGTCGCGGGCGGTCCCGGGCGGTCTGGGGTGGTCCCGGGCGGTCCGGGCGGTCCGGGGCGGTCTCGGGGCCGTCCCAGGCGGTCCCGGGCGGTCCCGGGCGGTCCCGGGTGGTCCTGGGTGGTCCCTGGTGGTCCCGGGCGGTCCGTGGCGGTCCGGGGCGGTCCCGGGCGGTCCCGGGCGGTCCGGGGCGGTCCCGGACGGTCCCAGGCGGTCCCGGGCGGTCCGGGGTGGTCCCGGGCGGTCCGGGGCAGTCCCGGGCAGTCCCGGGTGGTCCCGGGCGGTCCCGGGCGGTCCCGGGCGGTCCGGGGCGGTCCCGGGCGGTCCGGGGCGGTCCCGGGCGGCCGGGCGGTCCCGGGCGGTCCGGGGCGGTCCCTGGCGGTCCGGGGCGGTCCCGGGCGGTCCAGGGCGGTCCCGGGTGGTCCGGGGCGGTCCCGGGCGGTCCCGTGCAGTCCTGGGCGGTCCCAGACGGTCCGGACGGTCCTGGGCGGTCCCGGGCAGTCCCGGGCGGTCCCGGGCGGTCCCGGGCGGTCCCAAGCATTGCAGGGCGGTCCCGGGCGGTCCAGGGCGGTCCCGGGCGGTCCCGGGCGGTCCCGAGCTGTCCCGGGCGGACCCGGGCTGTCCCGGGCGGTCCCCGGGCGGTCCAGGGCGGTCC
Organism: Petromyzon marinus; assembly: GCF_048934315.1. Taxonomy (NCBI): domain Eukaryota; kingdom Metazoa; phylum Chordata; class Hyperoartia; order Petromyzontiformes; family Petromyzontidae; genus Petromyzon; species Petromyzon marinus. Next base: position 16,816 of record NW_027422660.1, read on the forward strand.
CGGGCGGTCCCGGGCGGTCCCGGGTGGTCCCGGGCGGTCCCGGGCGGTCCCACGCGGTCCCGGGGCGGTCCTGGGCGGTCCTGGGCGGTCCCGGGCGGTCCCGGGCGGTCCCGGGCGGTCCCGGGTGGTCCTGGGCGGTCCGTGGCGGTCCGGGGCGGTCCCGGGCGGTCCCGGGCGGTCCCGGGCGGTCCCGGGCGGTCCGGGCGGTCCGGGGCGGTCCGGGGCGGTCCCGGGCGGTCCCGGGCGTCCCGGGCAGTCCCGGGCGGTCCGGGGCGGTCCCAGGCGGTCCGGGGCGGTCCCGGGCGGTCTGGGGCGGTCCTGGGCGGTCCGGGGCGGTCCGGGGCGGTCCGGGGCGGTCCGGGCGGTCCGGGGCGGTCCCGGGTGGTCCGGGCGGTCCCGGGCGGTCCCGTGCGGTCCCGGGCGGTCCCGGACGGTCCGGACGGTCCGGGCGGTCCCGGGCGGTCCCGGGCAGTCCCGGGCGGTCCCGGGCGTTCCCGGGAGGTCCGTGGCGGTCCCGGGCGGTCCGGGGCGGTCCCGGGCGGTCTGGGGCGGTCCCGGGGCGGTCCGGGGCTGTCCAGGGCGGTCCGGGGCGGTCCCGGGCGGTCCGGGGCGGTCCCGGGCGGTCCGGGGCGGTCCCGGGCGGTCCCGTGCGGTCCCGGGCGGTCCCGGACGGTCCGGACGGTCCCGGGCGGTCCTGGGCGGTCCCGGGCGGTCCCGGGCGGTCCCGGGCGGTCCCGGGCGGTCCCGGGCGGTCCCGGGCGGTCCCGGGCGGTCCCGGGCGGTCGGGGTGGTCCCAGGCGGTCCGGGGCGGTCCCGGGCGGTCTGGGGTGGTCCTGGGCGGTCCCGGGCGGTCCCGGGCGGGTCCCGGGCGGTCCCGGGCGGTCCCGGGCGGTCCCGGGCGGTCCGTGGCGGTCCAGGGCGGTCTGGGGCGGTCCCGGGCGGTCCGGGGCGGTCCCCGGGCGGTCCGGGGCGGTCCCGGGCGGTCCGGGCCGGTCCCGGGCGGTCCGGGGCGGTTCCGGGCGGTCCCGGGCGGTCCCGAGCGGTCCCGTGGCGGTCCAGGGCGGTCTGGGGCGGTCCTGGGCGGTCCGGGGCGGTCCCGGGCGGTCCGGGGCGGTCCCGGGCGGTCCGGGCCGGTCCTGGGCGGTCCGGGGCGGTTCCGGGCGGTCCAGGGCGGTCCCGGGCGGTTCGGGGCGGTCCCGGGCGGTCCGGGGCGGTTCCGGGTGGTCCGGGGCGGTCCCGGGCGGTCCGGGGCAGTCCCGGGCGGTCCCGTGCGGTCCCGGGCGTTCCCGGACGGTCCGGACGGTCCCGGGCGGTCCCGGGCGGTCCCGGGCGGTCCCGGGCGTTCCCGGGCGTTCCAGGGCGGTCCCGGGCGGTCCCGGGCGGTCCCGGGCGGTCCCGGGCGGCCTCGGGCGGTCACGAGCGGTCCCGGGCGGTCCCGGCCGGTCCCGGGCGGTCCCGGGCGGTCCGGGGTGGTCCCGGGCGGTCCGGGGCGGTCCCGGGCGGTCCCGGGCGGTCCCGGGCGGTCCCGGGCGGTCCTGGGCGGTCTGGGGCGGTCCCGGGCGGTCTGGAGCGGTCCCGGGCGGTCCGGGGCGGTCCCGGGCGGTCCCGTGCGGTCCCGGGCGGTCCCAGACGGTCCGGACGGTCCCCGGGCGGTCCCGGGCGGTCCCGGGCGTTCCCGGGCGGTCCCGGGCGGTCCCGAGCGTTGCAGGGCGGTCCCGGGCGGTTCCGGGTGGTCCCAGGCGGTCCCGGGCGGTCCCGGGCGGTCCGGGGCGGTCCTGGGCGGTCCGGGGCGGTCCCGGGCAGTCCGGGGCGGTCCCGGGCGGTCCCCGGGCGTTCCCGGGCGTTCCTGGGCGGTCCCGGGCGGTCCCGGGCGGTCCCGGGCGGTCCCGGGCGGTCCCGGGCGGTCACGGGCGGTCCCGGGCGGTCCCGGCCGGTCCCGGGCGGTCCCGGGCAGTCCGGGGTGGTCCCGGGCGGTCCGGGGCGGTCCCGGGCGGTCCCGGGCGATCCCCGGCGGTCCCGGGCGGTCCCGGGCGGTCCGGGGCGGTCCCGGGCGGTCCGGGGCGGTCCCGGGCGGTCCGGGGCGGTCCCGGGCGGTCCCGTGCGGTCCCGGGCGGTCCCAGACGGTCCGGACGGTCCCTGGCGGTCCCGGGCGGTCCCGGGCATTCCCGGGCGGTCCCGGGCGGTCCCGAGCGTTGTAGGGCGGTCCTGGGCGGTCCCGGGTGGTCCCGGGCGGTCCCGAGCGGTCCCGGGCGGTCCGGGGCGGTCCTGGGCGGTCCGGGGCGGTCCCGGGCAGTCCGGGGCGGTCCTGGGCGGTCCGGGGCGGTCCCGGGCGGTCCGGGGTGGTCCCGGGCGGTCCCGTGCGGTCCCGGGCGGTCCAGGACGGTCTGGACGGTCCCGGGCGGTCCCAGGCGGTCCCGGGCGGTCCCGGGCGGTCCCGGGCGTACCAGGGCGGTCCCGGGCGGTCCAGGGCAGTCCCTGCCGGTCCCGGGCGGTCCCGGGCAGTCCCGGGCGGTCCGGGGCGGTCCCGGGCGGTCCCGGGCGGTCCCGGGCTGTCTGGGGCGGTCCCGGGCGGTCCGGGGCGGTCCCGGGCGGTCCGGGGCGGTCCCGGACGGTCCCGGGCGGTCCCGGGCGGTCCCGGGCGGTCCGGGGCGGTCCCGGGCGGTCCCGGCAGTTCCGGGCGGTCCGGGGCGGTCGCGGGCGGTCCCGGGCGGTCCCGGGCGGTCCCGGGCGGTCCTGGGCGGGTCCCGGGTGGTCGCGGGCGGTCCCGGGCGGTCCTGGGCGGTCCGAGGCGGTCCCGGGCGGTCCCGGGCGGTCCGGGGCGGTCCCGGGCGGTCCGGGGCGGTCCCGGGCGGTCCCGGGCGGTCCAGAGCGGTCCCGGGCGGTCCAGAGCGGTCCCAGGCGGTATCGGGCGGTCCCGGGCGGTCCCGGGCGGTCCCAGGCGGTCCGGGGCGGTCCTGGGCGGTCCGGGGCGGTCCGGGGCGGTCCGGGGCGGTCAGGGGTGGTTCGGGGCGGTCCCGGGCGGTCCGGGGCGGTCCCAGGCGGTCTGGGGCGGTCTCGGGTGGTCCGGGGCGGTCCCGGGCGGTCCGGGTGGTCCCCGGCGGTCCCGGGCGGTACCGGGCGGTCCCGGACGGTCCCGGGCGGTCCGGGGCGGTCCTGGGCGGTCTGGGGCGGTCTCGGGTGGTCCGGGGCGGTCCCGGGCGGTCCGGGCGGTCCCGGGCGGTCCCGGGCGGTCCCGGGCGTTCCCGGGCGTTCCCGGGCGGTTCCGGGCGGTCGCGGGCGGTCCGGGGCAGTCCCGGGCGGTCCGGGGCAGTCCGGGGCGGTCGCGGGCAGTCCCGGGCGGTCCGGGGCGGTCCCGGGCGCTCCCGGGCGGTCCCGGGCGGTCCGGGGCGGTCCAGGGCGGTCCGGGGCGGTCCCGGGCGGTCCGGGGCGGTCCCGGGCGGTCCGGGGCGGTCCCGGGCGGTCCGGGGCGGTCCGGGGCGGTCCCGGGCGGTCCCGGGCGGTCCGGGTCGGTCCCGGGCGTTCCCGGGCGGTCCCGGGCGGTCCGGGGCAATCCCGGGCGGTCCGGGGCGGTCCCGGGTGGTCCGGGGCGGTCCTGGGCGGTCCGGGGCGGTCCCGGGCGGTCCCGGGCGGTCCCGGGCGGTCTCGGGCGGTCCCGGGCGGTCCCGGCCGGTCCCGGGCGGTCCCGGGCCGTCCCGGGTGGTCCGGGGCGGTCCCGGGCGGTCCGGGGCGGTCCCGGGCGGTCTGGGGCGGTCCCAGGCGGTCCGGGGCGGTCCCGGGCGGTCTGGGGCGGTCCCGGGCGGTCCGGGGCGGTCCCGGGCGGTCTGGGGCGGTCCCGGGCGGTCCCGGGCGGTCCCGGGCGGTCCCGGGCAGTCCCGGGCGTTCCCGGGCGGTCCCGGGCGGTCCGGGGCGGTCCTGGGCGGTCCAGGGCGGTCCGGGGCGGTCCCGGGCAGTCCCGGGCGGTCCGGGGCGGTCCCAGGGGCTCCCGGACGGTCCCGGGCGGTCCGGGGCGGTCCCGGGCGGTCCGGGGCGGTCCCCGGCGGTCTGGGGTGGTCCCGGGCAGTCCGGGGCGGTCCCGGGCGGTCCGGGGCGGTCCCGGGCGGTACGGGGCTGTCCCGGGCGGTCTGGGGCGGTCCCGGGCGGTCCGGGGCGGTTCCGGGCGGTCCCGGGCAGTCCCGGGCGATCCCGGGCGGTCCCGGGCGGTCCCGGGCGGTCCCGGGCGGTCCGGGGCGGTCCCGAGCGGTCCGGGGCGGTCCGGGCGGTCCCGGGCGGTCCCGGGCGGTCCGGGGCGGTCCCGGGCGCTCCCGCGCAGTCCCGGGCGGTCCGGGGCGGTCCCGGGCGGTCCGGGGCGGACCCGTGCGGTCCGGGGCGGTCCCGGGCGGTCCGGGGCGGTCCCGGGCGGTCCGTGGCGGTCCCGGGCGGTCCGGGGCAGTACGGGGCGGTCCCGGGCGGTCCCGGGCGGTCCGGGGCGGTCCCAGGCGGTCCCGGGCGGTCCCGGGCGGTCCGGGGCGGTCCTGGGCGGTCCAGGGCGGTCCCGGGCAGTCCGGGGCGGTCCCGGGCAGTCCGGGGCGGTCCCGGGCGGTCCCGGGCGGTCCCGGGCAGTCCCGGGCGGTCCCGGGCGGTCCGGGGCGGTCCGGGGCGGTCCCGGGCGGTCCCGGGCGGTCCGGGGCGGTCCCGGGCGGTCCTGGGCGGTCCCTGGCGGTCCCGGGCGGTCCCGGGCGGTCCCGGGCGGTCCGGGGCGGTTCAGGGCGGTCCGGGGCCGTCCCGGGCGGTCCGGGGCGGTCCCGGACGGTCCCGGGCGGTCCAGAGCGGTCCCGGGCGGTCCAGAGCGGTCCCAGGCGGTCCCGGGCGGTCCCGGGCGGTCCCGGGCGGTCCCGGGCGGTCCGGGGCGGTCCCGGGCGGTTCGGGGAGGTGCCGGGCAGTCTGGGGCGGTCCCGGGCGGTCTGGGGCGGTCCCGGGCGGTCCCGGGCGGTCCCGGGCAATCCCGGGCGGTCCCGGGCGGTCCCGGGCGGACCCGGGCGGTCCCGGGCTGTCCCGGGCGGTCCGCGGTGGTCCCGGGCGGTCCCGGGCGGTCCCGGGCGGTCGCGGGCGATCCCGGGCGGTCCCGGGCGGTCCGGGGCGGTCCCGTGCGGTCCCGGGCGGTTCCGGGCGGTCCCGGGCGGTCCCGGGCGGTCCCGGGTGGTCCCGGGCGGTCCGAGGCGGTCCCGGGCGGTCCGGGGCGGTCAGGGGCAGTCAGGGGCGGTCCCGGGCGGTCCCGTGCGGTCCGGGGCGTTCCCGGGCGGTCCCGGGCGGTCCCGGGCGGTCCGGGGCGGTCCCGGGCGGTCCGGGGCGGTCGCGGGCGGTCCGGGGCGGGCCTGGGCGGTCCGGGGCGGTCCCGGGCAGTCCTGGGCGGTCCCGGGCGGTCCGGGACGGTCCCGGGTGGTCCCGTCTTGTCCCGGGCGGTCCCGGACGGTCCGGGCGGTCCCGGGTGGTCCCGGGCGGTCCCGAGCGGTCCCGGGCAGTCCGGGGCGGTCCTGGGCCGTCCCGGGCGGTCCCGGGCGGTCCCGGGCGGTCCTGGGCGGTCCCGGGCGGTCGCGGGCGGTCCCGGGCGGTCTGGGGCGGTCCCGGGCGGTCCAGGGCGGTCCCGGGCGGTCTCGGGGCGGTCCCGGGCGGTCCCGGGCGGTCCCGGGTGGTCCCGGGCGGTCCCGGGCGGTCCAGGGCGGTCCCGGGCGGTCCGTGGCGGTCCGGGGCGGTCCCGGGCGGTCCCGGGCGGTCCGGGGCGGTCCTGGGCGGTCGCAGGCGGTCCCGGGCGGTCCGGGGTGGTCCTGGGCAGTCCGGGGCGGTCCGGGGCGGTCCCGGGCGGTCCCGAGCGGTCCCGGACGGTCCCGGGCGGTCCGGGGCGGTCCCGGGCGGTCCGGGGCGGTCCCGGGCGGTCCGGGCCGGTCCCGGGCGGTCCGGGGCGGTCCCGGGCGGTCCGGGGCAGTCCCGGCGGTCCGGGGCGGTCCCGGGCGGTCCGGGGCGGTCCCGGGCGGTCCCGTGCGGTCCCGGGCAGTCCCAGACGGTCCGGACGGTCCCGGGCGGTCCCCGGGCGGTCCCGGGCGGTCCCGGGCGGTCCCGGGTGGTCCCGGGCGGTCCGGGGCGGTCCCAGGCGGTCCCGGGCGGTCCCGGGCGGTCCGGGGCGGTCCTGGGCGGTCCGGGGCGGTCCCGGGCGGTCCGGGGCGGTCCCGGGCGGTCCGGGGCGGTCCCGGGCAGTCCCGGGCAGTCCCGGGCGGTCCCGGGCGGTCCGGGGCAGTCCGGGGCGGTCCCGGGCGGTCCCGGGCGGTCCGGGGCGGTCCCGGGCGGTCCCGGGCGGTCTCTGGCGGTCCCGGGCGGTCCCGGGCGGTCCCGGGCGGTCCGGGGCGGTCCAGGGCGGTCCGGGGCCGTCCCGGGCGGTCCGGGGCGGTCCCGGGCGGTCCCGGGCGGTCCAGAGCGGTCCCGGGCGGTCCAGAGCGGTCCCAGGCGGTCCCGGGCGGTCCCGGGAGGTCCCGGGCAGTCCCGGGCGGTCCGGGGCGGTCCGGGCGGTCCGGGGCGGTCCGGGGCGGTCCGGGCGGTCCGGGGCGGTCCGGGGCGGTCCCGGGCGGTCCGAGGCGGTCCCGGGCGGTCCGGGGCAGTGCCGGGCGGTCCGGGGCGGGCCCGGGCGGTCCGGGGCGGTCCCAAGCGGTCCCGGACGGTCCCGGGCGATCCCGGGCGGTCCCGGGCGGACCCGGGCGGTCCCAGGCGGTCCCGGGCGGTCCGGGGTGGTCCCGGGCGGTCCCGGGCGGTCCCGGGCGGTAACGGGCGGTCCCGGGCGGTCCCGGGCGTTCCCGGGCGGTCGCGGGCGATCCCGGGCGGTCCCGGGCGGTCCAGGGCGGTCCCTTGCGGTCCCGGGCGGTTCCGGGTGGACCCGGGCGGTCCCGGGCGGTCCCGGGCGGTCCCGGGCGGTCCGGGGCGGTCCGAGGCGGTCCCGGGCAGTCCGGGGCGGTCAGGGGCGGTCAGGGGCGGTCCCCGGCGGTCCCGGGCGGTCCGGGGCGTTCCTGGGCGGTCCCGGGCAGTCCCGGGCGGTCCAGGGCGGTCCCGGGCGGTCAGGGGCGGTCGCGGGCGGTCCGGGGCGGTCCCGGACGGTCCGGGGCGGTCCCGAGCGGTCCGGGGCGGTCCCGGGCGGACCGGGGCGGTCCCGGGTGGTCCCGTGTTGTCCCGGGCGGTCCCGGACGGTCCGGACGGTCGCGGGAGGTCCCGGGCGGTCCCGGGCGGTCCCGGGCGGTCCCGGGCGGTCCCGGGCGGTGACTTCCAAGTCAGCGGTGACTTCCAAGTCAGCCATATTGCATGGGGGACATTGTGCTGGTTGTATTGTATAGGTGACTTCCAAGTCAGCCATATTGCATAGGGGACATTGTGCTCGTTGCCATGTCCTATAGGTGATTTCCAAGTCAGCCATATTGCATGGGGGAAATTGTGCTGGTTGTCTTGTATAGGTGACTTCCAAGTCAGCCATATTGCTTGGGGGACATTGTGCTGGTTGCCATGTTCTGTAGGTGACTTCCAAGTCAGCCATATTGCATGGGGGACATTGTGCTGGTGGCCATGTTCTATAGGTGACTTCCAAGTCAGCCATATTGCATGGGGGACATTGTGCTGGTTGTCTTGTATAGGTGACTTCCAAGTCAGCCATATTGCATGGGGGACATTGTGCTGGTGGCCATGTTCTATAGGTGACTTCCAAGTCAGCCATATTGCTTGGGGGACATTGTGCTGGTTGTATTGTATAGGTGACTTCCAAGTCAGCCATATTGCATGGGGGACATTGTGCTGGTTGCCATGTTGTATAGGTGACTTCCAAGTGAGCCATATTGCTTGGGGGACATTGTGCTGGTTGTGTTGCATAGGTGACTTCCAAGTCAGCCATATTGCATGGGGGACATTGTGCTGGTTGTCTTGTATAGGTGACTTCCAAGTCAGCCGTGTTGCATGGGGGACATTGTGCTGGTTGTCTTGTATAGGTGACTTCCAAGTCAGCCAAATTGCTTGGGGGACATTGTGCTGGTTGCCATGTTCTGTAGGTGACTTCCAAGTCAGCCATATTGCTTGGGGGACATTGTGCTGGTGGCAATGTTCTATAGGTGACTTCCAAGTCAGCCATATTGCTTGGGGGACATTGTGCTGGTTGCCATGTTGTATAGGTGACTTCCAAGTTAGCCATATTGCTTGGGGGACATTGTGCTGGTTGTGTTGTATAGGTGACTTCCAAGTCAGCCATATTGCATGGGGGACATTGTGCTGGTGGCCATGTTCTATAGGTGACTTCCAAGTCAGCCATATTGCATGGGGACATTGTGCTGGTTGTCTTGTATAGGTGACTTCCAAGTCAGCCATATTGCATGGGGGACATTGTGCTGGTTGCCATGTTGTATAGGTGACTTCCAAGTCAGCCATATTGCATGCGGGACATTGTGCTGGTTGCCATGTTGTATAGGTGACTTCCAAGTCAGCCATATTGCATGGGGGACATTGTGCTGGTTGCCATGTTGTATAGGTGACTTCCAAATGAGCCATATTGCATGGGGGACATTGTGCTGGTTGTGTTGTATAGGTGACTTCCAAGTCAGCCATATTACATGGGGGACATTGTGCTGGTTGTATTGTATAGGTGACTTCCAAGTCAGCCATATTGCTTGGGGGACATTGTGCTGGTGGCCATGTTGTATAGGTGACTTCCAAGTCAGCCATATTGCTTGGGGGACATTGTGCTGGTTGCCATGTTCTATAGGTGACTTCCAAGTCAGCCATATTGCATGGGGGACATTGTGCTGGTTGTGTTGTTTAGGTGACTTCCAAGTCAGCCATATTGCTTGGGGGACATTGTGCTGGTTGCCATGTTCTATAGGTGACTTCCAAGTCAGCCATATTGCATGGGGGACATTGTGCTGGTTGTCTTGTATAGCTGACTTCCAAGTCAGCCATATTGCTTGGGGGACATTGTTCTGGTTGCCATGTTCTATAGGTGACTTCCAAGTCAGCCATATTGCTTGGGGGACATTGTGCTGGTTGCCATGTTGTATAGGTGACTTCCAAGTCAGCCATATTGCATGGGGGACATTGTGCTGGTTGTCTTGTATAGGTGACTTCCAAGTCAGCCATATTGCATGGGGGACATTGTGCTGGTGGCCATGTTCTAAAGGTGACTTCCAAGTCAGCCATATTGCTTGGGGGACATTGTGCTGGTTGTATTGTATAGGTGACTTCCAAGTCAGCCATATTGCATGGGGGACATTGTGCTGGTGGCCATGTTGTATAGGTGACTTCCAAGTGAGCCATATTGCATGGGGGACATTGTGCTGGTTGCCATGTTGTATAGGTGACTTCCAAGTCAGCCATATTGCACGGGGGACATTGTGCTGGTTGTCTTGTATAGGTGACTTCCAAATCAGCCATATTGCATGGGGGACATTGTACTGGTTGCCATGTTGTATAGGTGACTTCCAAGTCAGCCATATTGCATGGGGGACATTGTGCTGGTTGCCCTGTTGTATAGGTGACTTCCAAGTCAGCCATATTGCATGGGGGACATTGTGCTGGTTGCCATGTTGTATAGGTGACTTCCAAGTGAGCCATATTGCATGGGGGACATTGTGCTGGTTGCCATGTTGTATAAGTGACTTCCAAGTCAAGCATATTGCATGGGGGACATTGTGCTGGTGGCCATGTTCTATAGGTGACTTCCAAGTCAGCCATATTGCATGGGGGACATTGTGCTGGTTGTGTTGTTTAGGTGACTTCCAAGTCAGCCATATTGCATGGGGGACATTGTGCTCGCTGTTTTGTATAGGTGACTTCCAAGTCAGCCATATTGCATGGGGGACATTGTGCTGGTTGTCTTGTATAGGTGACTTCCAAGTCAGCCAAATTGCATGGGGGACATTGTGCTGGTGGCCATGTTCTATAGGTGACTTCCAAGTCAGCCATATTGCTTGGGGGACATTGTGCTGGTTGTGTTGTATAGGTGACTTCCAAGTCAGCCATATTGCATGGGGGACATTGTGCTGGTGGCCATGTTCTATAGGTGACTTCCAAGTCAGCCATATTGCATGGGGACATTGTGCTGGTTGTCTTGTATAGGTGACTTCCAAGTCAGCCATATTGCATGGGGGACATTGTGCTGGTGGCCATGTTCTATAGGTGACTTCCAAGTCAGCCATATTGCTTGGGGGACATTGTGCTGGTTGTGTTGTATAGGTGACTTCCAAGTCAGCCATATTGCATGGGGGACATTGTGCTGGTGGCCATGTTCTATAGGTGACTTCCAAGTCAGCCATATTGCATGGGGACATTGTGCTGGTTGTCTTGTATAGGTGACTTCCAAGTCAGCCATATTGCATGGGGGACATTGTGCTGGTTGCCATGTTGTATAGGTGACTTCCAAGTCAGCCATATTGCATGCGGGACATTGTGCTGGTTGCCATGTTGTATAGGTGACTTCCAAGTCAGCCATATTGCATGGGGGACATTGTGCTGGTTGCCATGTTGTATAGGTGACTTCCAAGTGAGCCATATTGCATGGGGGACATTGTGCTGGTTGTGTTGTATAGGTGACTTCCAAGTCAGCCATATTACATGGGGGACATTGTGCTGGTTGTATTGTATAGGTGACTTCCAAGTCAGCCATATTGCTTGGGGGACATTGTGCTGGTGGCCATGTTGTATAGGTGACTTCCAAGTCAGCCATATTGCTTGGGGGACATTGTGCTGGTTGCCATGTTCTATAGGTGACTTCCAAGTCAGCCATATTGCATGGGGGACATTGTGCTGGTTGTGTTGTTTAGGTGACTTCCAAGTCAGCCATATTGCATGGGGGACATTGTGCTGGTTGTGTTGTATAGGTGACTTCCAAGTCAGCCATATTGCATGGGGGACATTGTGCTGGTTGTATTGTATAGGTGACTTCCAAGTCAGCCATATTGCATGGGGGACATTGTGCTGGTTGCCATGTCCTATAGGTGACTTCCAAGTCAGCCATATTGCATGGGGGACATTGTGCTGGTTGTCTTTTATAGGTGACTTCCAAGTCAGCCATATTGCTTGGGGGACATTGTGCTGGTTGCCATGTTCTATAGGTGACTTCCAAGTCAGCCATATTGCATGGGGGACATTGTGCTGGTTGTCTTGTATAGGTGACTTCCAAGTCAGCCATATTGCTTGGGGGACATTGTTCTGGTTGCCATGTTCTATAGGTGACTTCCAAGTCAGCCATATTGCTTGGGGGACATTGTGCTGGTTGCCATGTTGTATAGGTGACTTCCAAGTCAGCCATATTGCATGGGGGACATTGTGCTGGTTGTCTTGTATAGGTGACTTCCAAGTCAGCCATATTGCATGGGGGACATTGTGCTGGTGGCCATGTTCTATAGGTGACTTCCAAGTCAGCCATATTGCTTGGGGGACATTGTGCTGGTTGTATTGTATAGGTGACTTCCAAGTCAGCCATATTTCATGGGGGACATTGTGCTGGTAGCCATGTTGTATAGGTGACTTCCAAGTGAGCCATATTGCATGGGGGACATTGTGCTGGTTGCCATGTTGTATAGGTGACTTCCAAGTCAGCCATATTGCACGGGGGACATTGTGCTGGTTGTCTTGTATAGGTGACTTCCAAATCAGCCATATTGCATGGGGGACATTGTACTGGTTGCCATGTTGTATAGGTGACTTCCAAGTCAGCCATATTGCATGGGGGACATTGTGCTGGTTGCCCTGTTGTATAGGTGACTTCCAAGTCAGCCATATTGCATGGGGGACATTGTGCTGGTTGCCATGTTGTATAGGTGACTTCCAAGTGAGCCATATTGCATGGGGGACATTGTGCTGGTTGCCATGTTGTATAAGTGACTTCCAAGTCAACCATATTGCATGGGGGACATTGTGCTGGTGGCCATGTTCTATAGGTGACTTCCAAGTCAGCCATATTGCATGGGGGACATTGTGCTGGTTGTGTTGTTTAGGTGACTTCCAAGTCAGCCATATTGCATGGGGGACATTGTGCTGGTAGCCATGTTGTATAGGTGACTTCCAAGTGAGCCATATTGCATGGGGGACATTGTGCTGGTTGCCATGTTGTATAGGTGACTTCCAAGTCAGCCATATTGCACGGGGGACATTGTGCTGGTTGTCTTGTATAGGTGACTTCCAAATCAGCCATATTGCATGGGGGACATTGTACTGGTTGCCATGTTGTATAGGTGACTTCCAAGTCAGCCATATTGCATGGGGGACATTGTGCTGGTTGCCCTGTTGTATAGGTGACTTCCAAGTCAGCCATATTGCATGGGGGACATTGTGCTGGTTGCCATGTTGTATAGGTGACTTCCAAGTGAGCCATATTGCATGGGGGACATTGTGCTGGTTGCCATGTTGTATAAGTGACTTCCAAGTCAACCATATTGCATGGGGGACATTGTGCTGGTGGCCATGTTCTATAGGTGACTTCCAAGTCAGCCATATTGCATGGGGGACATTGTGCTGGTTGTGTTGTTTAGGTGACTTCCAAGTCAGCCATATTGCATGGGGGACATTGTGCTCGTTGTTTTGTATAGGTGACTTCCAAGTCAGTCATATTGCATGGGGGACATTGTGCTGGTTGTCTTGTATAGGTGACTTCCAAGTCAGCCATATTGCATGGGGGACATTGTGCTGGTGGCCATGTTCTATAGGTGACTTCCAAGTCAGCCATATTGCTTGGGGGACATTGTGCTGGTTGTATTGTATCGGTGACTTCCAAGTCAGCCATATTGCATGGGGGACATTGTGCTGGTTGCCATGTTGTATAGGTGACTTCCAAGTGAGCCATATTGCTTGGGGGACATTGTGCTGGTTGTGTTGTATAGGTGACTTCCAAGTCAGCCATATTGCTTGGGGGACATTGTGCTGGTTGCCATGTTGTATAGGTGACTTCCAAGTCAGCCATTTGCATGGGGGACATTGTGCTGGTTGTCTTGTATAGGTGACTTCCAAGTCAGCCATATTGCTTGGGGGACATTGTGCTGGTTGTATTGTATAGGTGACTTCCAAGTCAGCCATATTGCATGGGGGACATTGTGCTGGTTGCCATGTTGTATAGGTGACTTCCAAGTCAGCCATATTGCATGAGGGACATTGTGCTGGTGGCCATGTTCTACAGGTGACTTCCAAGTCAGCCATATTGCATTTGGGACATTGTGCTGGTTGTATTGTATAGGTGACTTCCAAGTCAGCCATATTGCATGGGGGACATTGTGCTGGTTGTATTGTATAGGTGACTTCCAAGTGAGCCATATTGCTTGGGGGACATTGTGCTGGTGGCCATGTTCTATAGGTGACTTCCAAGTCAGCCATATTGCATGGGGGACATTGTGCTGGTTGCCATGTCCTATAGGTGACTTCCAAGTCAGCCATATTGCATGGGGGACATTGTGCTGGTTGTCTTGTATAGGTGACCGCCCAGGACCGCCCAGGACCGCCCGGGACCGCCCCGGACCGCCCGGGACCGCCCGGGACCGCCCCGGACCGCCCGGGACCGCCCGGGACCGTTCGGGACCGCCCCGGACCGCCCGGGACCGCCCGGGACCGCCCCGGACCACCCGGGACGGCCCGGGACCACCCGGGACCGCCCGGGAACGCCCGGGACCGCCCGGGACCGCCCGGGACCGCCCCGGACCGCCCGGGACCGCCGGGGACTGCCCGGGACCGCCCGGGACCGCCTGGAACCGCCCGGGACCTCCCGGGACTGCCCGGGACCGCCCGGGACCGCCCGGGACCGCCCCCGACCGCCCCGGACCGCCCGGTACCGCCCGGGACCACCCGGGACAGCCCCGGACCGCCCAGAACCGCCCGGGACCGCCCCGGACCGCCCGGGACCACCCCGGACCGCCCGGGACCGCCCCGGACGGCCCGGGACCGCCCCAGACCGCCCGGGTCCGCCCGGGACCGCCCGGGACCACCCCGGACCGCCCGGGACCGCCAGGGACCGCCCGGGACCTCCCAGGACCGCCCGGGACCGCCCGGGACCGCCCGGGACCGCCCGAGACCGCCCCGGACCGCCCAGGACCGCCCGGGATGGCCCAGGACCGCCCCGGACCGCCCGGGACCGCCCAGGACCGCCCCGGACCGCCCGGGACCGCCCCGGACCGCCCGGGACCGCCCCGGACCGCCCGGGACCGCCCCGGACCGCCCGGGTCCGCCGGGGACCGCCCGGGACCGCCCGGGACCACCGGGGACCGCCCTGGACCGCCCGGGACCGCCCTGGAACGCCCCGGACCGCCCGGGACCGGCCTGGACTGCCCGGGACCGCCCCGGACCGCCCGGTACCACCCCGGACCGCCCGGGACCGCCTGGGACCGCCCAGGACCGCCCCGGACCGCCCGGGACCGCCCGGGACCGCCCCGGACCGCCTCGGACCGCCCGGGACTGCCCCGGACCGCCCGGGACTGCCCGGGACCGCCCGGGACCACCCCGGACCGCCCTGACCGGCAGGGACCGCCCTGGAACGCCCGGGACCGCCCGGGACCGCCCGGAACCGCCCGGGACCGCCCGGGAGCGCCCGGGACCGCCCGGGACCGCCTGGGACCGCCCGGGACTGCCCGCGACCGCCCGGGACCGCCCAGGACCGCTCGGGACCGCCCGGGACCGCGCGGGACCGCTCGGGACCGCCTGGGACCGCCCGGGACTGCCCGGGAATGCCCGGGACTGCCCGGGACCGCCCGGGACCGCCCGGGACCGCCCGGGACCGCCCCGGACCGCCCGGGACCGCCCGGGACCGCCCGGGACCGCCCGGGACCGCCCGGACCGCCCCGGACCGCCTGGGACCGCCCCGGACTGCCCGGAACCGCCCGCGACCGCCTGGGACCGCCCGGGACCGCCCGGGACCGCCCGGGACCGCCCGGGACCACCCGCGACCAACCCGGACCGCCCGGGACCGCCCGGGACCGTCCGGGACCGCCCCGGACCGCCGGGGACCGCCCGGGAACGCCCCGGACCGCCCGGGACCGCCCGGGACCGCCCAGGACCGCCCGGGAACGCCCGGGACCGCCCAGGACCGCCCGGGACCGCCCCGGACCGCCCGGGAGCGCCCGGGACCGCCCGGGACCGCCCTGGAACGCCCCGGACCGCCCGGGACCGGCCTGGACCGCCCGGGACCGCCCCGGACCGCCCGGGACCGCCCCGGACCGCCCGGGACCGCCCGGGACCGCCTGGGACCGCCCCGGACCGCCCGGGACCGCCCGGGACCGCCCCGGACCGCCTCGGACCGCCCGGGACTGCCCCGGACCGCCCGGGACCGCCCCGGACCGCCCTGGACCGCCCGGGACCGCCCCCGACCGCCAGGGACCGCCCTGGACCGCCCGGGACCGCCCGGGACCGCCCGGGACCGCCCAGGACCGCCCGGGACCGCCCTGGAATGCTCGGGACCGCCCGGGACTGCCCCGGACTGCCCGGGACCGCCCCGGACCGCCCAGGACCGCCGGGGACCGCCGGGGACCGCCCCGGACCGCCCGGGACCGCCCGGGACCGCCCCGAACCGCCCCGGACCGCCCGGGACCGCCCCAGACCGCCCGGGACCACCCGGGACCGACCGGGACCGCCCGGGACCGCCCGGGACCGCCCGGCAGCGCCCGGGACCGCCCGGGACCGCCCGGGACCGCCCGGGACCGCCCGGGACCGCCCCGGTCCGCCCGCGACCGCCCGGGACCGCCCTCGACCGCCCGGGACCGCCCAGGACCGCCCAGGACCGCCCGGGACCACCTGGGACCGCCCGGGACCGCCCAGGACCGCCCGGGACCGCCCCGGACCGCCCCGGACCGCCCGGAACCGCCCGGGACCGCCCCGGACCGCCCGGGACCGCCCGGGACCGACCGGGACCGCCCGGGAGTGCCCGAGACCGCCTGGGACCGCCCGGGACTACCCGGGACCGCCCAGGACCGCCCGGGACCGCCCGGGACCGCCCCGGACCGCCTGGGACCGCCCGGGACCGCCCAGGACCACCCAGGACTGCCCGGGACCGCCCGGGACCGCCCGGGACCGCCCGGGACCGCCCGGGACCGCCAGGGACCGCCCAGGACCGCCCCGGACCGCCCAGTACCACACGGGACCGCCCAGGACCGCCCGGGACCGCCCCGGACCGCCCGGGACCGCCCAGGACCGCCCGGGACCGCCCGGGACCGCCCCGGACCGCCTGGGACCGCCCGGGACCGCCCAGGACCGCCCGGGACTGCCCGGGACCGCCCGGGACCGCCCGGGACCGCCCGGGACCGCCCGGGACCGCCAGGGACCGCCCAGGACCGCCCCGGACCGCCCAGTACCACACGGGACCGCCCCGGACCGCCCGGGACCGCCCCGGACCGCCCGGGACCGCCCAGGACCGCCCGGGACGGCCCCGGACCGCCCGGGACCGCCCGGGACCGCCCCGGACCGCCTCGGACCGCCCGGGACTGCCACGGACCGCCCGAGACTGCCCGGGACCGCCCAGGACCGCCCGGGACCGCCCGGGACCACCCGGGACAGCCCCGGACCGCCCAGAACCGCCCGGGACCGCCCCGGACCGCCCGGGACCGCCCCGGACCGCCCGGGACCGCCCCGGACGGCCCGGGACCGCCCCAGACCGCCCGGGTCCGCCCGGGACCGCCCGGGACCACCCCGGACCGCCCGGGACCGCCAGGGACCGCCCGGGACCTCCCAGGACCGCCCGGGACCGCCCGGGACCGCCCGGGACCGCCCGAGACCGCCCCGGACCGCCCAGGACCGCCCGGGATGGCCCAGGACCGCCCCGGACCGCCCGGGACCGCCCAGGACCGCCCCGGACCGCCCGGGACCGCCCCGGACCGCCCGGGACCGCCCCGGACCGCCCGGGACCGCCCCGGACCGCCCGGGTCCGCCGGGGACCGCCCGGGACCGCCCGGGACCACCGGGGACCGCCCTGGACCGCCCGGGACCGCCCTGGAACGCCCCGGACCGCCCGGGACCGGCCTGGACTGCCCGGGACCGCCCCGGACCGCCCGGTACCACCCCGGACCGCCCGGGACCGCCTGGGACCGCCCAGGACCGCCCCGGACCGCCCGGGACCGCCCGGGACCGCCCCGGACCGCCTCGGACCGCCCGGGACTGCCCCGGACCGCCCGGGACTGCCCGGGACCGCCCGGGACCACCCCGGACCGCCCTGACCGGCAGGGACCGCCCTGGAACGCCCGGGACCGCCCGGGACCGCCCGGAACCGCCCGGGACCGCCCGGGAGCGCCCGGGACCGCCCGGGACCGCCTGGGACCGCCCGGGACTGCCCGCGACCGCCCGGGACCGCCCAGGACCGCTCGGGACCGCCCGGGACCGCGCGGGACCGCTCGGGACCGCCTGGGACCGCCCGGGACTGCCCGGGAATGCCCGGGACTGCCCGGGACCGCCCGGGACCGCCCGGGACCGCCCGGGACCGCCCCGGACCGCCCGGGACCGCCCGGGACCGCCCGGGACCGCCCGGGACCGCCCGGACCGCCCCGGACCGCCTGGGACCGCCCCGGACTGCCCGGAACCGCCCGCGACCGCCTGGGACCGCCCGGGACCGCCCGGGACCGCCCGGGACCGCCCGGGACCACCCGCGACCAACCCGGACCGCCCGGGACCGCCCGGGACCGTCCGGGACCGCCCCGGACCGCCGGGGACCGCCCGGGAACGCCCCGGACCGCCCGGGACCGCCCGGGACCGCCCAGGACCGCCCGGGAACGCCCGGGACCGCCCAGGACCGCCCGGGACCGCCCCGGACCGCCCGGAGCGCCGGGACCGCCCGGGACCGCCCTGGAACGCCCCGGACCGCCCGGGACCGGCCTGGACCGCCCGGGACCGCCCCGGACCGCCCGGGACCGCCCCGGACCGCCCGGGACCGCCCGGGACCGCCTGGGACCGCCCCGGACCGCCCGGGACCGCCCGGACCGCCCCGGACCGCCTCGGACCGCCCGGGACTGCCCCGGACCGCCCGGGACCGCCCCGGACCGCCCTGGACCGCCCGGGACCGCCCCCGACCGCCAGGGACCGCCCTGGACCGCCCGGGACCGCCCGGGACCGCCCGGGACCGCCCAGGACCGCCCGGGACCGCCCTGGAATGCTCGGGACCGCCCGGGACTGCCCCGGACTGCCCGGGACCGCCCCGGACCGCCCAGGACCGCCGGGACCGCCGGGGACCGCCCCGGACCGCCCGGGACCGCCCGGGACCGCCCCGAACCGCCCCGGACCGCCCGGGACCGCCCCAGACCGCCCGGGACCACCCGGGACCGACCGGGACCGCCCGGGACCGCCCGGGACCGCCCGGCAGCGCCCGGGACCGCCCGGGACCGCCCGGGACCGCCCGGGACCGCCCGGGACCGCCCCGGTCCGCCCGCGACCGCCCGGGACCGCCCTCGACCGCCCGGGACCGCCCAGGACCGCCCAGGACCGCCCGGGACCACCTGGGACCGCCCGGGACCGCCCAGGACCGCCCGGGACCGCCCCGGACCGCCCGGACCGCCCGGAACCGCCCGGGACCGCCCCGGACCGCCCGGGACCGCCCGGGACCGACCGGGACCGCCCGGGAGTGCCCGAGACCGCCTGGGACCGCCCTGGGACTACCCGGGACCGCCCAGGACCGCCCGGGACCGCCCGGGACCGCCCCGGACCGCCTGGGACCGCCCGGGACCGCCCAGGACCACCCAGGACTGCCCGGGACCGCCCGGGACCGCCCGGGACCGCCCGGGACCGCCCGGGACCGCCAGGGACCGCCCAGGACCGCCCCGGACCGCCCAGTACCACACGGGACCGCCCAGGACCGCCAGGGACCGCCCCGGACCGCCCGGGACCGCCCAGGACCGCCCGGGACCGCCCGGGACCGCCCCGGACCGCCTGGGACCGCCCGGACCGCCCAGGACCGCCCGGGACTGCCCGGGACCGCCCGGGACCGCCCGGGACCGCCCGGGACCGCCCGGGACCGCCAGGGACCGCCCAGGACCGCCCCGGACCGCCCAGTACCACACGGGACCGCCCGGACCGCCCGGGACCGCCCCGGACCGCCCGGGACCGCCCAGGACCGCCCGGACGGCCCCGGACCGCCCGGGACCGCCCGGGACCGCCCCGGACCGCCTCGGACCGCCCGGGACTGCCACGGACCGCCCGAGACTGCCCGGGACCGCCCAGGACCGCCCGGGACCGCCCGGGACCGCCCTGGACCGCCTGGGACTGCCCGGGACCGCCCGGGACCGCCCGGGACCGCCCGGGACCGCCCGGGACCGCCAGGGACCGCCCAGGACCGCCCCGGACCGCCCAGTACCACACGGGACCGCCCCGGACCGCCCGGGACCGCCCCGGACCGCCCGGGACCGCCCAGGACCGCCCGGGACGGCCCCGGACCGCCCGGGACCGCCCGGGACCGCCCCGGACCGCCTCGGACCGCCCGGGACTGCCACGGACCGCCCGAGACTGCCCGGGACCGCCCGGGACCGCCCCGGACCGCCCGGGACCGCCCCCGACCGCCAGGGACCGCCCTGGACCGCCCGGGACCGCCCGGGACCGCCCGGAACCGCCCGGGACCGCCCGGGACCGCCCGGGACCGCCCGGACCGCCCGGGACCGCCCGGGACCGCCCGCGACCGCCCGGGACCGCCCAGGAGCGACCGGGACCGCCCCGGACCGCCCGGGACCGCCCGGGACCGCCTGGGACCGCCCGGGACCGCCACGGACCGCACCGGACAGCCCGGGACCACCCGGGACCGCCCCGGACCACCCGGGACCGCCTGGGACCACCCGGGACCGCCCGGGAGTGCCCGAGACCGCCCGGAACCGCCCGGGACCGCCCGGGACCGCCCGGGACCGCCCGGGACCGCCCGGGACCGCTCGGGACCGCCTGGGACCGCCCGGGACCGGCCGGGACCGCCAGAGACCGCCCGGGACCGCCCGGGACCGCCCGGGACCACCCGGGACCGCCCAGGACCGCCCCGGACTGCCCGGGACCGCCCGGGACCGCCCGGGACCGCCCGGGACCGCCCCGGACCACCCGAGACCGCCTGGGACCGCCCGGGACCGCCCAGGAGTGCCTGAGACCGCCCGGAACCGCCCGGGACCGCCCGGGACCGCCTGGGACCGCCCGGGACCGCCCAGGACCGCTCGGGACCGCCTGGGACCGCCCGGGACCGTCCGGGACCGCCCGGGACCGCCCGGGACCGCCCGGGACCGCCCCGGACCGCCCGGGACCGCGCGGGACCGCCCGGGACCGCCCGGGACTGCCCGGGACCGCCCGGGACCGCCCGGGACCGCCCCGGACCGCCCGGGACCGCCCCGGACTGCCCGGGACCGCCCGGGACCGCCCGGGACCGCCCGGCACCGCCCAGGACCGCCAGGGACCGCCCGGGACCACCCCGGACCGCCCGGGACCACCCGGGACCGTCCGGGACCGCCCCGGACCGCCGGGGACCGCCCCGGACCGCCCCGGACCGCCCGGGACCGCCGGGGACCGCCCGGGACCGCACGGGAACGCCCGGGACCGCCCAGGACCGCCCGGGACCGCCCCGGACCGCCCGGGACCGCCCGGGACCGCCCCGAACCGCCCCGGACCGCCCGGGACTGCCTCAGACCGCCCGGGACCACCCGGGACCGACCGGGACCGCCCGGGACCGCCCGGGACCGCCCGGCAGCGCCCGGGACCGCCCGGGACCGCCCGGGACCGCCCGGGACCGCCCGGGACCGCCCGCGACCGCCCGGGACCGCCCTCGACCGCCCAGGACCGCCCAGGACCACCCAGGACCGCCCAGGACCGCCTGGGACCGCCCGGGACCGCCCAGGACCGCCCAGGACCGCCCCGGACCGCCCCGGACCGCCCGGGACCGCCCGGGACCGCCCCGGACCGTCCGGGACCGCCCGTGACCGCCCGGGACCGCCCGGGAGTGCCCGAGACCGCCTGGGACCGCCCTGGACTACCCGGGACCGCCCAGGACCGCCCGGGACAGCCCGGGACCGCCCCGGACCGCCTGGGACCGCCCGGGACCGCCCGGGACCGCCCGGGACCGCCCGGGACCGCCCGGGACTGCCCGGGACCGCCCCAGACCGCCCGGGACCGCCCGGGACCGCCCGGGACCGCCCCGGACCGCCCAGTACCGCACGGGACCGCCTCGGACCGCCCGGGACCGCCCCGGACCGCCCGGGACCGCCCAGGACCGCCCGGGACCGCCCCGGACCGCCCGGGACCGCCCGGGACCGCCCCGGACCGCCTCGGACCGCCCGGGACTGCCACGGACCGCCCGAGACTGCCCGGGACCGCCCGGGACCGCCCCGGACCGCCCGGGACCGCCCCCAACCGCCAGGGACCGCCCTGGACCGCCCGGGACCGCCCGGGACCGCCCGGAACCGCCCGGGACCGCCCGGGACCGCCCGGGACCGCCCCGGACCGCCCGGGACCGCCCGGGACCGCCCGCGACCGCCCGGGACCGCCCAGGAGCGCCCGGGACCGCCCCGGACCGCCCGGGACCGCCCGGGACCGCCTGGGACCGCCCGGGACCGCCACGGACCGCACCTGACCGCCCGGGACCGCCCGGGACCGCCCCGGACCACCCGGGACCGCCTGGGACCGCCCGGGACCGCCCGGGAGTGCCCGAGACCGCCCGGAACTGCCTGGGACCGCCCGGGACCGCCCTGGACCGCCCGGGACCGCCCTGGAACGCCCCGGACCGCCCGGGACCGGCCTGGACTGCCCGGGACCGCCCCGGACCGCCCGGTACCACCCCGGACCGCCCGGGACCGCCTGGGACCGCCCAGGACCGCCCCGGACCGCCCGGGACCGCCCGGGACTGCCCCGGACCGCCTCGGACCGCCCGGGACTGCCCCGGACCGCCCGGGACTGCCCGGGACCGCCCGGGACCACCCCGGACCGCCCTGACCGGCAGGGACCGCCCTGCAACGCCCGGGACCGGCCCGGGACCGCCCGGAACCGCCCGGGACCGCCCGGGAGCGCCCGGGACCGCCCGGGACCGCCCGGGACCGCCCCGGACCGCCTCGGACCGCCCGGGACTGCCACGGACCGCCCGAGACTGCCCGGGACCGCCCGGGACCGCCCCGGACCGCCCGGGACCGCCCCCAACCGCCAGGGACCGCCCTGGACCGCCCGGGACCACCCGGGACCGCCCGGAACCGCCCGGGACCGCCCGGGACCGCCCGGGACCGCCCCGGACCGCCCGGGACCGCCCGGGACCGCCCGCGACCGCCCGGGACCGCCCAGGAGCGCCCGGGACCGCCCCGGACCGCCCGGGACCGCCCGGGACCGCCTGGGACCGCCCGGGACCGCCACGGACCGCACCTGACCGCCCGGGACCGCCCGGGACCGCCCCGGACCACCCGGGACCGCCTGGGACCGCCCGGGACCGCCCGGGAGTGCCCGAGACCGCCCGGAACTGCCCGGGACCGCCCGGGACCGCCCTGGACCGCCCGGGACCGCCCTGGAACGCCCCGGACCGCCCGGGACCGGTCTGGACTGCCCGGGACCGCCCCGGACCGCCCGGTACCACCCCGGACCGCCCGGGACCGCCTGGGACCGCCCAGGACCGCCCCGGACCGCCCGGGACCGCCCGGGACCGCCCCGGACCGCCTCGGACCGCCCGGGACTGCCCCGGACCGCCCGGGACTGCCCGGGACCGCCCGGGACCACCCCGGACCGCCCTGACCGGCAGGGACCGCCCTGGAACGCCCGGGACCGCCCGGGACCGCCCGGAACCGCCCGGGACCGCCCGGGAGCGCCCGGGACCGCCCGGGACCGCCTGGGACCGCCCGGGACTGCCCGCGACCGCCCGGGACCGCCCAGGACCGCTCGGACCGCCCGGGACCGCGCGGGACCGCTCGGGACCGCCTGGGGACCGCCCGGGACTGCCCGGGAACGCCCGGGACTGCCCGGGACCGCCCGGGACCGCCCAGGACCGCCCTGGACCGCCCGGGACCGCCCCTGGAACGCCCCGGACCGCCCGGGACCGGTCTGGACTGCCCGGGACCGCCCCGGACCGCCCGGTACCACCCCGGACCGCCCGGGACCGCCTGGGACCGCCCAGGACCGCCCCGGACCGCCCGGGACCGCCCGGGACCGCCCCGGACCGCCTCGGACCGCCCGGGACTGCCCCGGACCGCCCGGGACTGCCCGGGACCGCCCGGGACCACCCCGGACCGCCCTGACCGGCAGGGACCGCCCTGGAACGCCCGGGACCGCCCGGGACCGCCCGGAACCGCCCGGGACCGCCCGGGAGCGCCCGGGACCGCCCGGGACCGCCTGGGACCGCCCGGGACTGCCCGCGACCACCCGGGACCGCCCAGGACCGCTCGGGACCGCCCGGGACCGCGCGGGACCGCTCGGGACCGCCTGGGACCGCCCGGGACTGCCGGGAACGCCCGGGACTGCCCGGGACCGCCCGGGACCGCCCGGGACCGCCCCGGACCGCCCGGGACCGCCCGGGACCGCCCGGGACCGCCCGGGACCGCCCGGGACCGCCCGGACCGCCCGGACCGCCTGGGACCGCCCGGACTGCCCGGAACCGCCCGCGACCGCCCGGGACCGCCCGGGACCGCCCGGGACCGCCCGGGACCGCCCGGGACCGCCCGCGACCAACCCGGACCGCCCGGGACCGCCCGGGACCGTCCGGGACCGCCCCGGACCGCCGGGGACCGCCCGGGAACGCCCCGGACCGCCCGGGACCGGCCCGGGACCGCCCGGGACCGCCCGGGAACGCCCGGGACCGCCCAGGACCGCCCGGGACCGCCCCGGACCGCCCGGGAGCGCCCGGGACCGCCCGGGACCGCCCTGGAACGCCCCGGACCGCCCGGGACCGGCCTGGACCGCCCGGGACCGCCCCGGACCGCCCGGGACCGCCCCGGACCGCCCGGGACCGCCCGGGACCGCCTGGGACCGCCCCGGACCGCCCGGGACCGCCCGGGACCGCCCCGGACCGCCTCGGACTGCCCGGGACTGCCCCGGACCGCCCGGGACCGCCCCGGACCGCCCTGGACCGCCCGGGACCGCCCCCGACCGCCAGGGACCGCCCTGGACCGCCCGGGACCGCCCGGGACCGCCCGGGACCGCCCAGGACCGCCCGGGACCGCCCTGGAATGCTCGGGACCGCCCGGGACTGCCCGGACTGCCCGGGACCGCCCCGGACCGCCCAGGACCGCCGGGGACCGCCGGGGACCGCCCCGGACCGCCCGGGACCGCCCGGGACCGCCCCGAACCGCCCGGACCGCCCCGGACCGCCCCAGACCGCCCGAGACTGCCCGGGACCGCCCAGGACCGCCCGGGACCGCCCGGGACCGCCCTGGACCGCCTGGGACTGCCCGGGACCGCCCGGGACCGCCCGGGACCGCCCGGGACCGCCCGGGACCGCCAGGGGACCGCCCAGGACCGCCCCGGACCGCCCAGTACCACACGGGACCGCCCCGGACCGCCCGGGACCGCCCCGGACCGCCCGGGACCGCCCAGGACCGCCCGGGACGGCCCCGGACCGCCCGGGACCGCCCGGGACCGCCCCGGACCGCCTCGGACCGCCCGGGACTGCCACGGACCGCCCGAGACTGCCCGGGACCGCCCGGGACCGCCCCGGACCGCCCGGGACCGCCCCCGACCGCCAGGGACCGCCCGGGACCGCCCGGGACCGCCCCGGACCGCCCGGGACCGCCCGGGACCGCCCGCGACCGCCCGGGACCGCCCAGGAGCGACCGGGACCGCCCCGGACCGCCCGCGACCGCCCGGGACCGCCCAGGAGCGACCGGGACCGCCCCGGACCGCCCGGGACCGCCCGGGACCGCCTGGGACCGCCCGGGACCGCCACGGACCGCACCGGACAGCCCGGGACCACCCGGGACCGCCCCGGACCACCCGGGACCGCTGGGACCACCCGGGACCGCCCGGGAGTGCCCGAGACCGCCCGGAACCGCCCGGGACCGCCCGGGACCGCCCGGGACCGCCCGGGACCGCCCGGGACCGCTCGGGACCGCCTGGGACCGCCCGGGACCGGCCGGGACCGCCAGAGACCGCCCGGGACCGCCCGGGACCGCCCGGGACCACCCGGGACCGCCCAGGACCGCCCCGGACTGCCCGGGACCGCCCGGGACCGCCCGGGACCGCCCGGGACCGCCCCGGACCACCCGAGACCGCCTGGGACCGCCCGGGACCGCCCAGGAGTGCCTGAGCCACCGCCCGGGACCGCCCGGGACCGCCTGGGACCGCCCGGGACCGCCCGGGACCGACCGGACCGCCCGGGACCGCCCGGGACCGCCCGGCAGCGCCCGGGACCGCCCGGACCGCCCGGGACCGCCCGGGACCGCCCGGGACCGCCCGCGACCGCCCGGGACCGCCCTCGACCGCCCAGGACCGCCCAGGACCACCCAGGACCGCCCAGGACCGCCTGGGACCGCCCGGGACCGCCCAGGACCGCCCAGGACCGCCCCGGACCGCCCCGGACCGCCCGGGACCGCCCGGGACCGCCCCGGACCGTCCGGGACCGCCCGTGACCGCCCGGGACCGCCCGGGAGTGCCCGAGACCGCCTGGGACCGCCCTGGACTACCCGGGACGGCCCAGGACCGCCCGGGACAGCCCGGGACCGCCCCGGACCGCCTGGGACCGCCCGGGACCGCCCAGGACCGCCCGGGACCGCCCGGGACCGCCCGGGACCGCCCGGGACCGCCCCGGACCGCCCGGGACCGCCCGGGACCGCCCGCGACCGCCCGGGACCGCCCAGGAGCGCCCGGGACCGCCCCGGACCGCCCGGGACCGCCCGGGACTGCCTGGGACCGCCCGGGACCGCCACGGACCGCACCTGACCGCCCGGGACCGCCCGGGACCGCCCCGGACCACCCGGGACCGCCTGGGACCGCCCGGGACCGCCCGGGAGTGCCCGAGACCGCCCGGAACTGCCTGGGACCGCCCGGGACCGCCCTGGACCGCCCGGGACCGCCCTGGAACGCCCGGACCGCCCGGGACCGGCCCAGGACTGCCCGGGACCGCCCCGGACCGCCCGGTACCACCCCGGACCGCCCGGGACCGCCTGGGACCGCCCAGGACCGCCCCGGACCGCCCGGGACCGCCCGGGACTGCCCCGGACCGCCTCGGACCGCCCGGGACTGCCCCGGACCGCCCGGGACAGCCCGGGACCGCCCGGGACCACCCCGGACCGCCCTGACCGGCAGGGACCGCCCTGCAACGCCCGGGACCGCCCGGGACCGCCCGGAACCGCCCGGGACCGCCCGGGAGCGCCCGGGACCGCCCGGGACCGCCCGGGACCGCCCCGGACCGCCTCGGACCGCCCGGGACTGCCACGGACCGCCCGAGACTGCCCGGGACCGCCCGGGACCGCCCCGGACCGCCCGGGACCGCCCCCAACCGCCAGGGACCGCCCTGGACCGCCCGGGACCACCCGGGACCGCCCGGAACCGCCCGGGACCGCCCGGGACCGCCCGGGACCGCCCCGGACCGCCCGGGACCGCCCGGGACCGCCCGCGACCGCCCGGGACCGCCCAGGAGCGCCCGGGACCGCCCCGGACCGCCCGGGACCGCCCGGGACCGCCTGGGACCGCCCGGGACCGCCACGGACCGCACCTGACCGCCCGGGACCGCCCGGGACCGCCCCGGACCACCCGGGACCGCCTGGGACCGCCCGGGACCGCCCGGGAGTGCCCGAGACCGCCCGGAACTGCCCGGGACCGCCCGGGACCGCCCTGGACCGCCCGGGACCGCCCTGGAACGCCCCGGACCGCCCGGGACCGGTCTGGACTGCCCGGGACCGCCCCGGACCGCCCGGTACCACCCCGGACCGCCCGGGACCGCCTGGGACCGCCCAGGACCGCCCCGGACCGCCCGGGACCGCCCGGGACCGCCCCGGACCGCCTCGGACCGCCCGGGACTGCCCCGGACCCGCCCGGGACTGCCCGGGACCGCCCGGGACCACCCCGGACCGCGCCTGACCGGCAGGGACCGCCCTGGAACGCCCGGGACCGCCCGGGACCGCCCGGAACCGCCCGGGACCGCCCGGGAGCGCCCGGGACCGCCCGGGACCGCCTGGGACCGCCCGGGACTGCCCGCGACCGCCCGGGACCGCCCAGGGACCGCTCGGGACCGCCCGGGACCGCGCGGGACCGCTCGGGACCGCCTGGGACCGCCCGGGACTGCCCGGGAACGCCCGGGACTGCCCGGGACCGCCCGGGACCGCCCGGGACCGCCCTGGACCGCCCGGGACCGCCCTGGAACGCCCCGGACCGCCCGGGGACCGGTCTGGACTGCCCGGGACCGCCCCGGACCGCCCGGTACCACCCCGGACCGCCCGGGACCGCCTGGGACCGCCCAGGACCGCGCCGGACCGCCCGGGACCGCCCGGGACCGCCCCCGGACCGCCTCGGACCGCCCGGGACTGCCCCGGACCGCCCGGGACTGCCCGGGACCGCCCGGGACCACCCCGGACCGCCCTGACCGGCAGGGACCGCCCTGGAACGCCCCGGGACCGCCCGGGACCGCCCGGAACCGCCCGGGACCGCCCGGGAGCGCCCGGGACCGCCCGGGACCGCCTGGGACCGCCCGGGACTGCCCGCGACCGCCCGGGACCGCCCAGGACCGCTCGGGACCGCCCGGGACCGCGCGGGACCGCTCGGGACCGCCTGGGACCGCCCGGGACTGCCCGGGGGAACGCCCGGGACTGCCCGGGACCGCCCGGGACCGCCCGGGACCGCCCCGGACCGCCCGGGACCGCCCGGGACCGCCCGGGACCGCCCGGGACCGCCCGGGACCGCCCGGACCGCCCCGGACCGCCTGGGACCGCCCCGGACTGCCCGGAACCGCCCGCGACCGCCCGGGACCGCCCGGGACCGCCCGGGACCGCCCGGGACCGCCCGGGACCGCCCGCGACCAACCCGGACCGCCCGGGACCGCCCGGGACCGTCCGGGACCGCCCCGGACCGCCGGGGACCGCCCGGGAACGCCCCGGACCGCCCGGACCGCCCGGGACCGCCCGGGACCGCCCGGGAACGCCCGGGACCGCCCAGGACCGCCCGGACCGCCCCGGACCGCCCGGGAGCGCCCGGGACCGCCCGGGACCGCCCTGGAACGCCCCGGACCGCCCGGGACCGGCCTGGACGCCCGGGACCGCCCCGGACCGCCCGGGACCGCCCCGGACCGCCCGGGACCGCCCGGGACCGCCTGGGACCGCCCCCGGACCGCCCGGGACCGCCCGGGACCGCCCCGGACCGCCTCGGACTGCCCGGGACTGCCCCGGACCGCCCGGGGACCGCCCCAGACCGCCCTGGACCGCCCGGACCGCCCCCGACCGCCAGGGACCGCCCTGGACCGCCCGGGACCGCCCGGGACCGCCCGGGACCGCCCAGGACCGCCCGGGACCGCCTGGAATGCTCGGGACCGCCCGGGACTGCCCCGGACTGCCCGGGACCGCCCCGGACCGCCCAGGACCGCCGGGGACCGCCCGGGGACCGCCCCGGACCGCCCGGGACCGCCCGGGACCGCCCCGAACCGCCCCGGACCGCCCGGGACCGCCCCAGACCGCCCGGGACCACCCGGGACCGACCGGGACCGCCCGGGACCGCCCGGGACCCGCCCGGCAGCGCCCGGGACCGCCCGGGACCGCCCGGACCGCCCGGGACCGCCCGGGACCGCCCCGGTCCGCCCGCAACCGCCCGGGACCGCCCTCGACCGCCCGGGACCGCCCAGGACCGCCCAGGACCGCCCGGGACCACCTGGGACCGCCCGGGACCGCCCAGGACCGCCCGGGACCGCCCCGGACCGCCCCGGACCGCCGGAACCGCCCGGACCGCCCCGGACCGCCCGGGACCGCCCGGGACCGCCC
Source organism: Petromyzon marinus (assembly GCF_048934315.1). Taxonomy (NCBI): domain Eukaryota; kingdom Metazoa; phylum Chordata; class Hyperoartia; order Petromyzontiformes; family Petromyzontidae; genus Petromyzon; species Petromyzon marinus. The sequence continues at coordinate 45,651 of NW_027422660.1, forward strand.
GGGACCGCCCGGGACTGCCCGAGACCGCCTGGGACCGCCCGGGACTACCCGGGACCGCCCAGGACCACCCGGGACCGCCCGGGACCGCCCCGGACCGCCTGGGACCGCCCGGGACCGCCCAGGACCGCCCGGGACTGCCCGGGACCGCCCGGGACCGCCCGGGACCGCCCGGGACCGCCCGGGACCGCCAGGGACCGCCCAGGACCGCCCCGGACCGCCAGTACCACACGGGACCGCCCCGGACCGCCCGGGACCGCCCCGGACCGCCCGGGACCGCCCGGGACCGCCCGGGACTGCCCGGGACCGCCCCAGACCGCCCGGGACCGCCCCGGGACCGCCCGGGACCGCCCCGGACCGCCCAGTACCGCACGGGACCGCCTCGGACCGCCCGGGACCGCCCCGGACCGCCCGGGACCGCCCAGGACCGCCCGGGACCGCCCCGGACCGCCCGGGACCGCCCGGGACCGCCCCAGACCGCCTCGGACCGCCCGGGACTGCCACGGACCGCCCGAGACTGCCCGGGACCGCCCGGGACCGCCCCGGACCGCCCGGGACCGCCCCCAACCGCCAGGGACCGCCCTGGACCGCCCGGGACCGCCCGGGACCGCCCGGAACCGCCCGGGACCGCCCGGGGACCGCCCGGGACCGCCCCGGACCGCCCGGGACCGCCCGGGACCGCCCGCGACCGCCCGGGACCGCCCAGGAGCGCCCGGGACCGCCCCGGACCGCCCGGGACCGCCCGGGACCGCCTGGGACCGCCCGGGACCGCCACGGACCGCACCTGACCGCCCGGGACCGCCCGGGACCGCCCCGGACCACCCGGGACCGCCTGGGACCGCCCGGGACCGCCCGGGAGTGCCCGAGACCGCCCGGAACTGCCTGGGACCGCCCGGGACCGCCCTGGACCGCCCGGGACCGCCCTGGAACGCCCCGGACCGCCCGGGACCGGCCTGGACTGCCCGGGACCGCCCCGGACCGCCCGGTCCTGGGACCGGCCCAGGACCGCCCCGGACCGCCCGGGACCGCCCGGGACTGCCCCGGACCGCCTCGGACCGCCCGGGACTGCCCCGGACCGCCCGGGACTGCCCGGGACCGCCCGGGACCACCCCGGACCGCCCTGACCGGCAGGGACCGCCCTGGAACGCCCGGGACCACCCGGGACCGCCCGGAACCGCCCGGGACCGCCCGGGAGCGCCCGGGACCGCCCGGGACCGCCCGGGACCGCCCCGGACCGCCTCGGACCGCCCGGGACTGCCACGGACCGCCCGAGACTGCCCGGGACCGCCCGGGACCGCCCCGGACCGCCCGGGACCGCCCCCAACCGCCAGGGACCGCCCTGGACCGCCCGGGACCGCCCGGGACCGCCCGGAACCGCCCGGGACCGCCCGGGACCGCCCGGGACCGCCCCGGACCGCCCGGGACCGCCCGGGACCGCCCGCGACCGCCCGGGACCGCCCAGGAGCGCCCGGGACCGCCCCGGACCGCCCGGGACCGCCCGGGACCGCCTGGGACCGCCCGGGACCGCCACGGACCGCACCTGACCGCCCGGGACCGCCCGGGACCGCCCCGGACCACCCGGGACCGCCTGGGACCGCCCGGGACCGCCCGGGAGTGCCCGAGACCGCCCGGAACTGCCCGGGACCGCCCGGGACCGCCCTGGACCGCCCGGGACCGCCCTGGAACGCCCGGACCGCCCGGGACCGGTCTGGACTGCCCGGGACCGCCCCGGACCGCCCGGTACCACCCCGGGCCGCCCGGAACCGCCTGGGACCGCCCAGGACCGCCCCGGACCGCCCGGGACCGCCCGGGACCGCCCCGGACCGCCTCGGACCGCCCGGGACTGCCCCGGACCGCCCGGGACTGCCCGGGACCGCCCGGGACCACCCCGGACCGCCCTGACCGGCAGGGACCGCCCTGGAACGCCCGGGACCGCCCGGGACCGCCCGGAACCGCCCGGGACCGCCCGGGAGCGCCCGGGACCGCCCGGGACCGCCTGGGACCGCCCGGGACTGCCCGCGACCGCCCGGGACCGCCCAGGACCGCTCGGGACCGCCCGGGACCGCGCGGGACCGCTCGGGACCGCCTGGGACCGCCCGGGACTGCCCGGGAACGCCCGGGACTGCCCGGGACCGCCCGGGACCGCCCGGGACCGCCCGGGACCGCCCCGGACCGCCCGGGACCGCCCGGGACCGCCCGGGACCGCCCGGGACCGCCCGGGACCGCCCGGACCGCCCCGGACCGCCTGGGACCGCCCCGGACTGCCCGGAACCGCCCGCGACCGCCCGGGACCGCCCGGGACCGCCCGGGACCGCCCGGGACCGCCCGGGACCGCCCGCGACCAACCCGGACCGCCCGGGACCGCCCGGGACCGTCCGGGACCGCCCCGGACCGCCGGGGACCGCCCGGGAACGCCCCGGACCGCCCGGGACCGCCCGGGACCGCCCGGGACCGCCCGGGAACGCCCGGGACCGCCCAGGACCGCCCGGGACCGCCCCGGACCGCCCGGGAGCGCCCGGGACCGCCCGGGACCGCCCTGGAACGCCCCGGACCGCCCGGGACCGGCCTGGACCGCCCGGGACCGCCCCGGACCGCCCGGGACCGCCCTGGAACGCCCCGGACCGCCCGGGACCGGCCTGGACCGCCCGGGACCGCCCGGGACCGCCCGGGACCGCCCTGGAACGCCCCGGACCGCCCGGGACCGGCCTGGACCGCCCGGGACCGCCCCGGACCGCCCGGGACCGCCCCGGACCGCCCGGGACCGCCCGGGACCGCCTGGGACCGCCCCGGACCGCCCGGGACCGCCCGGGACCGCCCCGGACCGCCTCGGACTGCCCGGGACTGCCCCGGACCGCCCGGGACCGCCCCGGACCGCCCTGGACCGCCCGGGACCGCCCCCGACCGCCAGGGACCGCCCTGGACCGCCCGGGACCGCCCGGGACCGCCCGGGACCGCCCAGGACCGCCCGGGACCGCCCTGGAATGCTCGGGACCGCCCGGGACTGCCCCGGACTGCCCGGGACCGCCCCGGACCGCCCAGGACCACCGGGGACCGCCGGGGACCGCCCCGGACCGCCCGGACCGCCTGGGACCGCCCCGAACCGCCCCGGACCGCCCGGGACCGCCCCAGACCGCCCGGGACCACCCGGGACCGACCGGGACCGCCCGGGACCACCCGGGACCGCCCGGCAGCGCCCGGGACCGCCCGGGACCGCCCGGGACCGCCCGGGACCGCCCGGGACCGCCCCGGTCCGCCCGCGACCGCCCGGGACCGCCCTCGACCGCCCGGGACCGCCCAGGACCGCCCAGGACCGCCCGGGACCACCTGGGACCGCCCGGGACCGCCCAGGACCGCCCGGGACCGCCCCGGACCGCCCCGGACCGCCCGGAACCGCCCGGGACCGCCCCGGACCGCCCGGGACCGCCCGGGACCGCCCGGGACCGCCCGGGAGTGCCCGAGACCGCCTGGGACCGCCCGGGACTACCCGGGACCGCCCAGGACCACCCGGGACCGCCCGGGACCGCCCCGGACCGCCTGGGACCGCCCGGGACCGCCCAGGACCGCCCGGGACTGCCCGGGACCGCCCGGGACCGCCCGGGACCGCCCGGGACCGCCCGGGACCGCCAGGGACCGCCCAGGACCGCCCCGGACCGCCAGTACCACACGGGACCGCCCCGGACCGCCGGGACCGCCCCGGACCGCCCGGGACCGCCCAGGACCGCCCGGGACGGCCCCAGACCGCCCGGGACCGCCCGGGACTGCCCCGGACCGCCTCGGACCGCCCGGGACTGCCACGGACCGCCCGAGACTGCCCGGGACCGCCCGGGACCGCCCCGGACCGCCCGGGACCGCCCCCGACCGCCAGGGACCGCCCTGGACCGCCCGGGACCGCCCGGGACCGCCCGGAACCGCCCGGGACCGCCCGGGACCGCCCGGGACCGCCCCGACCGCCCAGGACCGCCCGGGACCGCCCGCGACAGCCCGGGACCGCCCAGGAGCGACCGGGACCGCCCCGGACCGCCCGGGACCGCCCGGGACCGCCTGGGACCGCCCGGGACCGCCACGGACCGCACCGGACAGCCCGGGACCGCCCGGGACCGCCCCGGACCACCCGGGACCTGGGACCGCCCGGGACCGCCCGGGAGTGCCCGGAGACCGCCCGGACCGCCCGGAACCGCCCGGGACCGCCCGGGACCGCCCGGGACCGCCCGGGACCGCCCGGGACCGCTCGGGACCGCCTGGGACCGCCCGGGACCGGCCGGGACCGCCCGGGACCGCCCAGGACCGCCCCGGACTGCCCGGGACCGCCCGGGACCGCCCGGGACCGCCCGGGACCGCCCCGGACCGCCCAGGACCGCCCCGGACTGCCCGGGACCGCCCGGGACCGCCCGGGACCGCCCGGGACCGCCCCGGACCACCCGGGACCGCCTGGGACCGCCCGGGACCGCCCAGGAGTGCCCGATACCGCCCGGAACCGCCCAGGACCGCCCGGGACCGCCCGGGACCGCCCGGGACCGCCCAGGACCGCTCGGGACCGCCTGGGACCGCCCGGGACCGTCCGGGACCGCCCGGGACCGCCCGGGACCGCCCGGGACCGCCCCGGACCGCCGCCCGGGACCGCGCGGGACCGCCCGGGACCGCCCGGGACTGCCCGGGACCGCCCGGGACCGCCCGGGACCGCCCCCGGACCGCCCGGGACCGCCCCGGACTGCCCGGGACCGCCCGGAACCGCCCGGGACCGCCCGGCACCGCCCAGGACCGCCAGGGACCGCCCGGGACCACCCCGGACCGCCCGGGACCACCCGGGACCGTCCGGGACCGCCCCGGACCGCCGGGGACCGCCCCGGACCGCCCCCGACCGCCCGGGACCGCCGGGGACCGCCCGGGACCGCCCGGGAACGCCCGGGACCGCCCAGGACCGCCCGGGACCGCCCCGGACCGCCCGGGACCGCCCGGGACCGCCCCGAACCGCCCCGGACCGCCCGGGACCGCCTCAGACCGCCCGGGACCACCCGGGACCGACCGGGACCGCCCGGGACCGCCCGGGACCGCCCGGCAGCGCCCGGGACCGCCCGGGACCGCCCGGGACCGCCCGGGACCGCCCGGGACCGCCCCGGACCGCCCCGACCGCCCGGGACCGCCCTCGACCGCCCAGGACCGCCCAGGACCACCCAGGACCGCCCAGGACCGCCTGGGACCGCCCGGGACCGCCCAGGACCGCCCGGGACCGCCCCGGACCGCCCCGGACCGCCCGGGACCGCCCGGGACCGCCCCGGACCGTCCGGGACCGCCCGTGACCGCCCGGGACCGCCCGGGAGTGCCCGAGACCGCCTGGACCGCCCGGGACTACCCGGGACCGCCCAGGACCGCCCGGGACCGCCCGGGACCGCCCCGGACCGCCTGGGACCGCCCAGGACCGCCCGGGACCGCCCGGGACCGCCCGGGACCGCCTGGGACCGCCCGGGACTGCCCGGGACCGCCCCAGACCGCCCGGGACCGCCCGGGACCGCCCGGGACCGCCCCGGACCGCCCAGTACCGCACGGGACCGCCTCGGACCGCCCGGGACCGCCCCGGACCGCCCGGGACCGCCCAGGACCGCCCGGGACCGCCCCGGACCGCCCGGGACCGCCCGGGACCGCCCCGGACCGCCTCGGACCGCCCGGGACTGCCACGGACCGCCCGAGACTGCCCGGGACCGCCCGGGACCGCCCCGGACCGCCCGGGACCGCCCCCAACCGCCAGGGACCGCCCTGGACCGCCCGGGACCGCCCGGGACCGCCCGGAACCGCCCGGGACCGCCCGGGACCGCCCGGGACCGCCCCGGACCGCCCGGGACCGCCCGGGACCGCCCGCGACCGCCCGGGACCGCCCAGGAGCGCCCGGGACCGCCCCGGACCGCCCGGGACCGCCCGGAACCGCCTGGGACCGCCCGGGACCGCCACGGACCGCACCTGACCGCCCGGGACCGCCCGGGACCGCCCCGGACCACCCGGGACCGCCTGGGACCGCCCGGGACCGCCCGGGAGTGCCCGAGACCGCCCGGACCTGCCCGGGACCGCCCGGGACCGCCCGGGACCGCCCGGGACCGCCCGGGACCGCTCGGGACCGCCTGGGACCGCCCGGGACCGCCCGGGACCGCCCGGGACCGCCCGGGACTGCCCGGGACCGCCCGGGACCGCCCCGGACCACCCGGGACCGTGCGGGACCGCCCGGGACCGCCCGGGACTGCCCGGGACCGCCCGGGACCGCCCGGGACCGCCCCGGACCGCCCGGGACCGCCCCGGACTGCCCGGGACCGCCTGGGACCGCCCGGGACCGCCCGGGACCGCCCCGGACCACCCGGGACCGCATGGGACCGCCCGGGACCGCCCGGGAGTGCCCGAGACCGCCCGGAACCGCCCGGGACCGCCCGGGACCGCCCAGGACCGCCCGGGACCGCCCAGGACCGCTCGGGACCGCCTGGGACCGCCCGGGACCGCCCGGGACCGCCCGGGACCGCCCGGGACCGCCCGGGACCGCCCCGGACCGCCCGGGACCGCGCGGGACCGCCCGGGACCGCCCGGGACTGCCCGGGACCGCCCGGGACCGCCCGGGACCGCCCCGGACCGCCCGGGACCGCCCAGGACTGCCCGGGACCGCCCGGGACCGCCCGGGACCGCCCGGCACCGCCCGGGACCGCCAGGGACCGCCCGGGACCACCCCGGACCGCCCGGGACCGCCCGGGACCGTCCAGGACCGCCCCGGACCGCCGGGGACCGCCTGGGACCGCCCCGGACCGCCCGGGACCGCCGGGGACCGCCCGGGACCGCCCGGGAACGCCTGGGACCGCCCAGGACCGCCCGGGACCGCCCCGGACCGCCCGGGACCGCCCGGGACCGCCCGGGACCGCCCTGGAACGCCCCGGACCGCCCAGGACCGGCCTGGACCGCCCGGGACCGCCCCGGACCGCCCGGGACCGCCCCGGACCGCCCGGGACCGCCCGCTACCGCCCGGGACCGCCCGGGAGTGCCCGAGACCGCCTGGGACCGCCCGGGACCGCCCGGGACCGCCCGGGACCGCCCGGGACCGCCCGGGACCGCCCGGGACCGCCCGGGACCGCCCCGGACCGCCTGGGACCGCCCGGGACCGCCAAGGACCGCCCGGGACCGCCCGGGACCGCCCGGGACCGCCCGGGACCGCCCGGGACCGCCCGGGACCGCCCGGGACCGCCCCGGACCGCCCGGGACCGCCAGGGACCGCCCGGGACCGCCCCGGACCGCCCAGTACCGCACGGGACCGCCCCGGACCGCCCGGGACCGCCCCGGACCGCCCGGGAACGCCCAGGACCGCCCGGGACCGCCCCGGACCGCCCGGGACCGCCCGGGACTGCCCCGGACTGCCTCGGACCGCCCGGGACTGCCACGGACCGCCCGAGACTGCCCGGGACCGCCCGGGACCGCCCCGGACCGCCCGGGACCGCCCCCGACCGCCAGGGACCGCCCTGGACCGCCCGGGACCGCCCGGGATCGCCCGGAACCGCCCGGGACCGCCCGGGACCGCCCGGGACCGCCCCGGACCGCCCGGGACCGCCCGGGACCGCCCGCGACCGCCCGGGACCGCCCAGGAGCGCCCGGGACCGCCCCGGACCGCCCGGGACCGCCCGGGACCGCCTGGGACCGCCCGGGACCGCCCGGGACCACCCCGGACCACCCAGGACCGCCTGGGACCGCCCGGGACCGCCCGGGAGTGCCCGAGACCGCCCGGAACCGCCCGGGACCGCCCGGGACCGCCCGGGACCGCCCGGGACCGCCCGGGACCGGTCGGGACCGCCCGGGACCGCCCGGGACCGCCCGGGACCGCCCGGGACCGCCCGGGACCGCCCCGGACCGCCCGGGACCGCGCGGGACCGCCCGGGACCGCCCGGGACTGCCCGGGACCGCCCGGGACCGCCCGGGACCGCCCCGGACCGCCCGGGACCGCCCCGGACTGCCCGGGACCGCCCGGGACCGCCCGGGACCGCCCGGGACCGCCCCGGACCACCCGGGACCGCCTGGGACCGCCGGGGACCGCCCTGGAGTGCCCGAGACCGCCGGGAACCGCCCGGGACCGCCCGGGACCGCACGGGACCGCCCGGGACCGCCCAGGACCGCTCGGGACCGCCTGGGACCGCCCGGGACCGCCCGGGACCGCCCGGGACCGCCCGGGACCGCCCGGGACCGCCCCAGACCGCCCGGGACCGCGCGGGACCGCCCGGGATCGCCCGGGACTGCCCGGGACCGCCCGGGACCGCCCGGGACCGCCCCGGACCGCCCGGGACCGCCCCGGACTGCCCGGGACCGCCCGGGACCGCCCGGGACCGCCCGGCACCGCCCGGGACCGCCAGGGACCGCCCGGGACCACCCCGGACCGCCCGGGACTGCCCGGGACCGTCCGGGACCGCCCCGGACCGCCGGGGACCGCCGGGGACCGCCCCGGACCGCCCGGGACCGCCGGGGACCGCCCGGGACCGCCCGGGAACGCCCGGGACCGCCCAGGACCGCCCGGGACCGCCCCGGACCGCCCGGGACGGCCCGGGACCGCCCGGGACCGCCCTGGAACGCCCCGGACCGCCCGGGACCGGCCTGGACCGCCCGGGACCGCCCTGGACCGCCCGGGACCGCCCCGGACCGCCCGGGACCGCCCGGGACCGCCCGGGACCGCCCCGGACCACCCGGGACCGCCTGGGACCGCCCGGGACCGCCCAGGAGTGCCCGAGACCGCCCGGAACCGCCCAGGACCGCCCGGGACCGCCCGGGACCGCCCGGGACCGCCCAGGACCGCTCGGGACCGCCTGGGACCGCCCGGGACCGTCCAGGACCGCCCGGGACCGCCCGGGACCGCCCGGGACCGCCCCGGACCGCCCGGGACCGCACGGGACCGCCCGGGACCGCCCGGGACTGCCCGGGACCGCCCGGGACCGCCCGGGACCGCCCCGGACCGCCCGGGACCGCCCCGGACTGCCCGGGACCGCCCGGGACCGCCCGGGACCGCCCGGCACCGCCCAGGACCGCCAGGGACCGCCCGGGACCACCCCGGACCGCCCGGGACCACCCGGGACCGTCCGGGACCGCCCCGGACCGCCGGGGACCGCCCCGGACCGCCCCGGACCGCCCGGGACCGCCGGGGACCGCCCGGGACCGCCCGGGAACGCCCGGGACCGCCCAGGACCGCCCGGGACCGCCCCGGACCGCCCGGGACCGCCCGGGACCGCCCCGAACCGCCCCGGACCGCCCGGGACCGCCTCAGACCGCCCGGGACCACCCGGGACCGACCGGGACCGCCCGGGACCGCCCGGGACCGCCCGGCAGCGCCCGGGACCGCCCGGGACCGCCCGGGACCGCCCGGGACCGCCCGGGACCGCCCCGGACCGCCCCGACCGCCCGGGACCGCCCTCGACCGCCCAGGACCGCCCAGGACCACCCAGGACCGCCCAGGACCGCCTGGGACCGCCCGGGACCGCCCAGGACCGCCCGGGACCGCCCCGGACCGCCCCGGACCGCCCGGGACCGCCCGGGACCGCCCCGGACCGTCCGGGACCGCCCGTGACCGCCCGGGACCGCCCGGGAGTGCCCGAGACCGCCTGGGACCGCCCGGGACTACCCGGGACCGCCCAGGACCGCCCGGGACCGCCCGGGACCGCCCCGGACCGCCTGGGACCGCCCAGGACCGCCCGGGACCGCCCGGGACCGCCCGGGACCGCCTGGGACCGCCCGGGACTGCCCGGGACCGCCCCAGACCGCCCGGGACCGCCCGGGACCGCCCGGGACCGCCCCGGACCGCCCAGTACCGCACGGGACCGCCTCGGACCGCCCGGGACCGCCCCGGACCGCCCGGGACCGCCCAGGACCGCCCGGGACCGCCCCGGACCGCCCGGGACCGCCCGGGACCGCCCCGGACCGCCTCGGACCGCCCGGGACTGCCACGGACCGCCCGAGACTGCCCGGGACCGCCCGGGACCGCCCCGGACCGCCCGGGACCGCCCCCAACCGCCAGGGACCGCCCTGGACCGCCCGGGACCGCCCGGGACCGCCCGGAACCGCCCGGGACCGCCCGGGACCGCCCGGGACCGCCCCGGACCGCCCGGGACCGCCCGGGACCGCCCGCGACCGCCCGGGACCGCCCAGGAGCGCCCGGGACCGCCCCGGACCGCCCGGGACCGCCCGGAACCGCCTGGGACCGCCCGGGACCGCCACGGACCGCACCTGACCGCCCGGGACCGCCCGGGACCGCCCCGGACCACCCGGAACCGCCTGGGACCGCCCGGGACCGCCCGGGAGTGCCCGAGACCGCCCGGACCTGCCCGGGACCGCCCGGGACCGCCCGGGACCGCCCGGGACCGCCCGGGACCGCTCGGGACCGCCTCGGACCGCCCGGGACCGCCCGGGACCGCCCGGGACCGCCCGGGACTGCCCGGGACCGCCCGGGACCGCCCCGGACCGCCCGGGACCGTGCGGGACCGCCCGGGACCGCCCGGGACTGCCCGGGACCGCCCGGGACCGCCCGGGACCGCCCCGGACCGCCCGGGACCGCCCCGGACTGCCCGGGACCGCCTGGGACCGCCCGGGACCGCCCGGGACCGCCCCGGACCACCCGGGACCGCATGGGACCGCCCGGGACCGCCCGGGAGTGCCCGAGACCGCCCGGAACCGCCCGGGACCGGCCGGGACCGCCCAGGACCGCCCGGGACCGCCCAGGACCGCTCGGGACCGCCTGGGACCGCCCGGGACCGCCCGGGACCGCCCGGGACCGCCCGGGACCGCCCGGGACCGCCCAGGACCGCTCGGGACCGCCCGGGACCGCCCCGGACTGCCCGGGACCGCCCGGGACCGCCCGGGACCGCCCCGGACCGCCCGGGACCGCCCCGGACTGCCCGGGACCGCCCGGGACCGCCCGGGACCGCCCCGGACCGCCCGGGACCGCCCCGGACTGCCCGGGACCGCCCGGGACCGCCCGGGACCGCCCGGCACCGCCCGGGACCGCCAGGGACCGCCCGGGACCACCCCGGACCGCCCGGGACTGCCCGGGACCGTCCGGGACCGCCCCGGACCGCCGGGGACCGCCGGGGACCGCCCCGGACCGCCCGGGACCGCCGGGGACCGCCCGGGACCGCCCGGGAACGCCCGGGACCGCCCAGGACCGCCCGGGACCGCCTGGGACCGCCCGGGACGGCCCGGGACCGCCCGGGACCGCCCTGGAACGCCCCGGACCGCCCGGGACCGGCCTGGACCGCCCGGGACCGCCCTGGACCGCCCGGGACCGCCCCGGACCGCCCGGGACCGCCCGGGACCGCCTGGGACCGCCCCGGACCGGCCGGGACCGCCCGGGACCGCCCCGGACCGCCTCGGACCGCCCGGGACTGCCCCGGACCGTCCGGGACTGCCCGAGACCGCCTGGGTCCGCACTGGACCGCCCGGGACCGCCCCCGACCGCCAGGGACCGCCCTGGACCGCCCGGGACCGCCCGGGACCGCCCGGGACCGCCCGGGACCGCCCGGGACCGCCCGGGACCGCCAGGGACCGCCCCGGACCGCCCGGGACCGCCCGGGACTGCCCCGGACTGCCTCGGACCGCCCGGGACTGCCACGGACCGCCCGAGACTGCCCGGGACCGCCCGGGACCGCCCCGGACCGCCCGGGACCGCCCCCGACCGCCAGGGACCGCCCTGGACTGCCCGGGACCGCCCGGGATCGCCCGGAACCGCCCGGGACCGCCCGGGACCGCCCGGGACCGCCCCGGACCGCCCGGGACCGCCCGGGACCGCCCGCGACCGCCCGGGACCGCCCAGGAGCGCCCGGGACCGCCCCGGACCGCCCGGGACCGCCCGGGACCGCCTGGGACCGCCCGGGACCGCCCGGGACCACCCCGGACCACCCAGGACCGCCTGGGACCGCCCGGGACCGCCCGGAAGGTGACTTCCAAGTGAGCCATATGGTTGGGGGACATTGTGCTGGTGGCCATGTTCTATAGGTGACTTCCAAGTCAGCCATATTGCATGGGGGACATTGTGCTGGTTGCCATGTTGTATAGGTGACTTCCAAGTCAGCCATATTGCTTGGGGGACATTGTGCTGGTTGTATTGTATAGGTGACTTCCAAGTCATCCATATTGCATGGGGGACATTGTGCTGGTTGTATTGTATAGGTGACTTCCAAGTCAGCCATATTGCATGGGGGACATTATGCTGGTGGCCATGTCCTATAGGTGACTTCCAAGTCAGCCATATTGCATGGGGGACATTGTGCTGGTTGTCTTGTATAGGTGACTTCCAAGTCAGCCATATTGCATTTGGGAAATTGTGCTGGTTGCCATGTTGTATAGGTGACTTCCAAGTCAGCCATATTGCATGGGGGACATTGTGCTGGTGGCCATGTTCTATAGGTGACTTCCAAGTCAGCCATATTGCATGGGGGACATTGTGCTGGTTGTATTGTATAGGTGACTTCCAAGTCAGCCATATTGCATGGGGGACATTGTGCTGGTTGCCATGTTGTATAGGTGACTTCCAAGTCAGCCATATTGCATGGGGGACATTGTACTGGTGGCCATGTTCTATAGGTGACTTCCAAGTCAGCCATATTGCATTTGGGACATTGTGCTGGTTGTCTTGTATAGGTGACTTCCAAGTCAGCCATATTGCTTGGGGGACATTGTGCTGGTTGCCATGTCCTATAGGTGACTTCCAAGTCAGCCATATTGCATGGGGGACATTGTGCTGGTTGTCTTGTATAGGTGACTTCCAAGTCAGCCATATTGCATGGGGGACATTGTGCTGGTTGCCATGTTGTATAGGTGACTTCCAAGTCAGCCATATTGCATGGGGGACATTGTGCTGGTTGCCATGTTGTATAGGTGACTTCCAAGTGAGCCATATTGCTTGGGGGACATTGTGCTGGTTGTCTTGTATAGGTGACTTCCAAGTCAGCCATATTGCATGGGGGACATTGTGCTGGTTGCCATGTTGTATAGGTGACTTCCAAGTCAACCATATTGCATGGGGGACATTGTGCTGGTTGCCATGTTGTATAGATGACTTCCAAGTGAGCCATATTGCTTGGGGGACATTGTGCTGGTTGTCTTGTATAGGTGACCTCCAAGTCAGCCGTGTTGCATGGGGGACATTGTGCTGGTGGCCATGTTCTATAGGTGACTTCCAAGTCAGCCATATTGCATGGGGGACATTGTGCTGGTTGCCATGTTGTATAGGTGACTTCCAAGTCAGCCATATTGCTTGGGGGACATTGTGCTGGTTGCCATGTTCTATAGGTGACTTCCAAGTGAGCCATATTGCTTGGGGGACATTGTGCTGGTTGCCATGTTGTATAGGTGACTTCCAAGTCAGCCATATTGCATGGGGGACATTGTGCTGGTGGCCATGTTCTATAGGTGACTTCCAAGTCAGCCATATTGCATGGGGGACATTGTGCTGGTTGTCTTGTATAGGTGACTTCCAAGTCAGCCATATTGCATGGGGGACATTGTGCTGGTTGTATTGTATAGGTGACTTCCAAGTGAGCCATATTGCTTGGGGGACATTGTGCTGGTGGCCATGTTGTATAGGTGACTTCCAAGTCAGCCATATTGCTTGGGGGACATTGTGCTGGTTGCCATGTTCTATAGGTGACTTCCAAGTCAGCCATCTTGCATGGGGGACATTGTGCTGGTTGTGTTGTATAGGTGACTTCCAAGTCAGCCATATTGCATGGGGGACATTGAGCTGGTGGCCATGTTCTATAGGTGACTTCCAAGTCAGCCATATTGCATGGGGGACATTGTGCTGGTTGTATTGCATAGGTGACTTCCAAGTCAGCCATATTGCATGGGGGACATTGTGCTGGTTGCCATGTTGTATAGGTGACTTCCAAGTCAGCCATATTGCATGGGGGACATTGTGCTGGTGGCCATGTTCTATAGGTGACTTCCAAGTCAGCCATATTGCATTTGGGACATTGTGCTGGTTGTCTTGTATAGGTGACTTCCAAGTCAGCCATATTGCATGGGGGACATTGTGCTGGTTGTGTTGTATAGGTGACTTCCAAATCAGCCATATTGCATGGGGGACATTGTGCTGGTTGTATTGTATAGGTGACTTACAAGTCAGCCAGATTGCATGGGGGACATTGTGCTGGTTGTCTTGTATAGGTGACTTCCAAGTCAGCCATATTGCTTGGGGGACATTGTGCTGGTTGTATTGTATAGGTGACTTCCAAGTCAGCCATATTGCATGGGGGACATTGTGCTGGTTGCCATGTTGTATAGGTGACTTAACAAGTCAGCCATATTGCATGGGGGACATTGTGCTGGTGGCCATGTTCTATAGGTGACTTCCAAGTCAGCCATATTGCATTTGGGACATTGTGCTGGTTGTCTTGTATAGGTGACTTCCAAGTCAGCCATATTGCATGGGGGACATTGTGCTGGTTGCCATGTTGTATAGGTGACTTCCAAGTCAGCCATATTGCATGGGGGACATTGTGCTGGTTGCCATGTTGTATAGGTGACTTCCAAGTGAGCCATATTGCTTGGGGGACATTGTGCTGGTTGTCTTGTATAGGTGACTTCCAAGTCAGCCATATTGCATGGGGGACATTGTGCTGGTTGTGTTGTATAGGTGACTTCCAAATCAGCCATATTGCATGGGGGACATTGTGCTGGTTGTATTGTATAGGTGACTTCCAAGTCAGCCATATTGCATGGGGGACATTGTGCTGGTTGTCTTGTATAGGTGACTTCCAAGTCAGCCATATTGCTTGGGGGACATTGTGCTGGTTGTATTGTATAGGTGACTTCCAAGTCAGCCATATTGCATGGGGGACATTGTGCTGGTTGCCATGTTGTATAGGTGACTTCCAAGTCAGCCATATTGCATGGGGGACATTGTGCTGGTGGCCATGTTCTATAGGTGACTTCCAAGTCAGCCATATTGCATTTGGGACATTGTGCTGGTTGTCTTGTATAGGTGACTTCCAAGTCAGCCATATTGCTTGGGGGACATTGTGCTGGTTGCCATGTCCTATAGGTGACTTCCAAGTCAGCCATATTGCATGGGGGACATTGTGCTGGTTGTCTTGTATAGGTGACTTCCAAGTCAGCCATATTGCATGGGGGACATTGTGCTGGTTGCCATGTTGTATAGGTGACTTCCAAGTCAGCCATATTGCATGGGGGACATTGTGCTGGTTGCCATGTTGTATAGGTGACTTCCAAGTCAGCCATATTGCATGGGGGACATTGTGCTGGTTGTCTTGTATAGGTGACTTCCAAGTCAGCCGTGTTGCATGGGGGACATTGTGCTGGTGGCCATGTTCTATAGGTGACTTCCAAGTCAGCCATATTGCATGGGGGACATTGTGCTGGTTGCCATGTTGTATAGGTGACTTCCAAGTCAGCCATATTGCTTGGGGGACATTGTGCTGGTTGCCATGTTCTATAGGTGACTTCCAAGTCAGCCATATTGCATGGGGGACATTGTGCTGGTTGTGTTGTATAGGTGACTTCCAAGTCAGCCATATTGCATGGGGGACATTGTGCTGGTTGTATTGTATAGGTGACTTCCAAGTCAGCCATATTGCATGGGGGACATTGTGCTGGTTGTATTGTATAGGTGACTTCCAAGTGAGCCATATTGCTTGGGGGACATTGTGCTGGTGGCCATGTTCTATAGGTGACTTCCAAGTCAGCCATATTGCATGGGGGACATTGTGCTGGTTGCCATGTTGTATAGGTGACTTCCAAGTGAGCCATATTGCTTGGGGGACATTGTGCTGGTTGCCATGTTGTATAGGTGACTTCCAAGTCAGCCATATTGCATGGGGGACATTGTGCTGGTTGTCTTGTATAGGTGACTTCCAAGTCAGCCGTGTTGCATGGGGGACATTGTGCTGGTTGTATTGTATAGGTGACTTCCAAGTCAGCCATATTGCATGGGGGACATTGTGCTGGTGGCCATGTTGTAAAGGTGACTTCCAAGTCAGCCATATTGCATGGGGGACATTGTGCTGGTTGCCATGTTGTATAGGTGACTTCCAAGTCAGCCATATTGCATGGGGGACATTGTGCTGGTTGCCATGTTGTATAGGTGACTTCCAAGTCAGCCATATTGCATGGGGGACATTGTGCTGGTTGCCATGTCCTATAGGTGACTTCCAAGTCAGCCATATTGCATGGGGGAAATTGTGCTGGTTGTCTTGTATAGGTGACTTTTAAGTCAGCCATATTGCTTGGGGGACATTGTGCTGGTTGCCATGTTCTATAGGTGACTTCCAAGTCAGCCATATTGCTTGGGGGACATTGTGCTGGTTGCCATGTTGTATAGGTGACTTCCAAGTCAGCCATATTGCTTGGCGGACATTGTGCTGGTTGCCATGTTGTATAGGTGACTTCCAAGTCAGCCATATTGCATGGGGGACATTGTGCTGGTGGCCATGTTCTATAGGTGACTTCCAAGTCAGCCATATTGCATGGGGGACATTGTGCTGGTTGTCTTGTATAGGTGACTTCCAAGTCAGCCATATTGCATGGGGGACATTGTGCTGGTTGTGTTGTATAGGTGACTTCCAAATCAGCCATATTGCATGGGGGACATTGTGCTGGTTGCCATGTTGTATAGGTGACTTCCAAGTCAGCCATATTGCTTGGGGGACATTGTGCTGGTTGCCATGTTCTATAGGTGACTTCCAAGTGAGCCATATTGCTTGGGGGACATTGTGCTGGTTGCCATGTTGTATAGGTGACTTCCAAGTAAGCCATATTGCATGGGGGACATTGTGCTGGTGGCGATGTTCTATAGGTGACTTCCAAGTCAGCCACATTGCATGGGGGACATTGTGCTGGTTTCTTGTATAGGCGACTTCGAAGTCAGCCATATTGCATGGGGGACATTGTGCTGGTTGCCATGTTGTATAGGTGACTTCCAAGTCAGCCATATTGCATGGGGGACATTGTGCTGGTTGCCATGTTGTATAGGTGACTTCCAAGTCAGCCATATTGCATGGGGGACATTGTGCTGGATGCCATGTTGTATAGGTGACTTCCAAGTGAGCCATATTGCATGGGGGACATTGTGCTGGTTGTGTTGTATAGGTGACTTCCAAGTCAGCCATATTGCATGGGGAACATTGTGCTGGTTGTGTTGTATAGGTGACTTCCAAGTCAGCCATATTGCATGAGGGACATTGTGCTGGTTGTATTGTATAGGTGACTTCCAAGTCAGCCATATTGCATGGGGGACATTGTGCTGGTTGTATTGTATAGGTGAATTCCAAGTGAGCCATATTGCTTGGGGGACATTGTGCTGGTGGCCATGTTCTATAGGTGACTTCCAAGTCAGCCATATTGCATGGGGGACATTGTGCTGGTTGCCATGTCCTATAGGTGACTTCCAAGTCAGCCATATTGCATGGGGGACATTGTGCTGGTTGCCATGTTCTATAGGTGACTTCCAAGTCAGCCATATTGCTTGGGGGACATTGTGCTGGTTGCCATGTTGTATAGGTGACTTCCAAGTCAGCCATATTGCTTGGCGGACATTGTGCTGGTTGCCATGTTGTATAGGTGACTTCCAAGTCAGCCATATTGCATGGGGGACATTGTGCTGGTGGCCATGTTCTATAGGTGACTTCCAAGTCAGCCATATTGCATGGGGGACATTGTGCTGGTTGTCTTGTATAGGTGACTTCCAAGTCAGCCATATTGCATGGGGGACATTGTGCTGGTTGTGTTGTATAGGTGACTTCCAAATCAGCCATATTGCATGGGGGACATTGTGCTGGTTGCCATGTTGTATAGGTGACTTCCAAGTCAGCCATATTGCTTGGGGGACATTGTGCTGGTTGCCATGTTCTATAGGTGACTTCCAAGTGAGCCATATTGCTTGGGGGACATTGTGCTGGTTGCCATGTTGTATAGGTGACTTCCAAGTAAGCCATATTGCATGGGGGACATTGTGCTGGTGGCCATGTTCTATAGGTGACTTCCAAGTCAGCCACATTGCATGGGGGACATTGTGCTGGTTTCTTGTATAGGTGACTTCGAAGTCAGCCATATTGCATGGGGGACATTGTGCTGGTTGCCATGTTGTATAGGTGACTTCCAAGTCAGCCATATTGCATGGGGGACATTGTGCTGGTTGCCATGTTGTATAGGTGACTTCCAAGTCAGCCATATTGCATGGGGGACATTGTGCTGGATGCCATGTTGTATAGGTGACTTCCAAGTGAGCCATATTGCATGGGGGACATTGTGCTGGTTGTGTTGTATAGGTGACTTCCAAGTCAGCCATATTGCATGGGGAACATTGTGCTGGTTGTGTTGTATAGGTGACTTCCAAGTCAGCCATATTGCATGGGGGACATTGTGCTGGTTGTATTGTATAGGTGACTTCCAAGTCAGCCATATTGCATGGGGGACATTGTGCTGGTTGTATTGTATAGGTGAATTCCAAGTGAGCCATATTGCTTGGGGGACATTGTGCTGGTGGCCATGTTCTATAGGTGACTTCCAAGTCAGCCATATTGCATGGGGGACATTGTGCTGGTTGCCATGTCCTATAGGTGACTTCCAAGTCAGCCATATTGCATGGGGGACATTGTGCTGGTTGCCATGTTGTATAGGTAACTTCCAAGTCAGCCATATTGCATGGGGGACATTGTGCTGGTGGCCATGTTGTAAAGGTGACTTCCAAGTCAGCCATATTGCATGGGGGACATTGTGCTGGTTGCCATGTTGTATAGGTGACTTCCAAGTCAGCCATATTGCATGGGGGACATTGTGCTGGTTGCCATGTTGTATAGGTGACTTACAAGTCAGCCATATTGCATGGGGGACATTGTGCTGGTTGCCATGTCCTATAGGTGACTTCCAAGTCAACCATATTGCATGGGGGAAATTGTGCTGGTTGTCTTGTATAGGTGACTTTTAAGTCAGCCATATTGCTTGGGGGACATTGTGCTGGTTGCCATGTTCTATAGGTGACTTCCAAGTCAGCCATATTGCTTGGGGGACATTGTGCTGGTTGCCATGTTGTATAGGTGACTTCCAAGTCAGCCATATTGCTTGGGGGACATTGTGCTGGTTGCCATGTTGTATAGGTGACTTCCAAGTCAGCCATATTGCATGGGGGACATTGTGCTGGTGGCCATGTTCTATAGGTGACTTCCAAGTCAGCCATATTGCATGGGGGACATTGTGCTGGTTGCCATGTTCTATAGGTGACTTCCAAGTGAGCCATATTGCTTGGGGGACATTGTGCTGGTTGCCATGTTGTATAGGTGACTTCCAAGTAAGCCATATTGCATGGGGGACATTGTGCTGGTGGCCATGTTCTATAGGTGACTTCCAAGTCAGCCACATTGCATGGGGGACATTGTGCTGGTTTCTTGTATAGGTGACTTCGAAGTCAGCCATATTGCATGGGGGACATTGTGCTGGTTGCCATGTTGTATAGGTGACTTCCAAGTCAGCCATATTGCATGGGGGACATTGTGCTGGTTGCCATGTTGTATAGGTGACTTCCAAGTCAGCCATATTGCATGGGGGACATTGTGCTGGATGCCATGTTGTATAGGTGACTTCCAAGTGAGCCATATTGCATGGGGGACATTGTGCTGGTTGTGTTGTATAGGTGACTTCCAAGTCAGCCATATTGCATGGGGAACATTGTGCTGGTTGTGTTGTATAGGTGACTTCCAAGTCAGCCATATTGCATGGGGGACATTGTGCTGGTTGTATTGTATAGGTGACTTCCAAGTCAGCCATATTGCATGGGGGACATTGTGCTGGTTGTATTGTATAGGTGAATTCCAAGTGAGCCATATTGCTTGGGGGACATTGTGCTGGTGGCCATGTTCTATAGGTGACTTCCAAGTCAGCCATATTGCATGGGGGACATTGTGCTGGTTGCCATGTCCTATAGGTGACTTCCAAGTCAGCCATATTGCATGGGGGACATTGTGCTGGTTGCCATGTTGTATAGGTGACTTCCAAGTGAGCAATATTGCATGGGGGACATTGTGCTGGTTGTGTTGTATAGGTGACTTCCAAGTCAGCCATATTGCATGGGGGACATTGTGCTGGTTGTCTTGTATAGGTGACTTCCAAGTCAGCCGTGTTGCATGGGGGACATTGTGCTGGTTGTATTGTATAGGTAACTTCCAAGTCAGCCATATTGCATGGGGGACATTGTGCTGGTGGCCATGTTGTAAAGGTGACTTCCAAGTCAGCCATATTGCATGGGGGACATTGTGCTGGTTGCCATGTTGTATAGGTGACTTCCAAGTCAGCCATATTGCATGGGGGACATTGTGCTGGTTGCCATGTTGTATAGGTGACTTACAAGTCAGCCATATTGCATGGGGGACATTGTGCTGGTTGCCATGTCCTATAGGTGACTTCCAAGTCAGCCATATTGCATGGGGGAAATTGTGCTGGTTGTCTTGTATAGGTGACTTTTAAGTCAGCCATATTGCTTGGGGGACATTGTGCTGGTTGCCATGTTCTATAGGTGACTTCCAAGTCAGCCATATTGCTTGGGGGACATTGTGCTGGTTGCCATGTTGTATAGGTGACTTCCAAGTCAGCCATATTGCTTGGGGGACATTGTGCTGGTTGCCATGTTGTATAGGTGACTTCCAAGTCAGCCATATTGCATGGGGGACATTGTGCTGGTGGCCATGTTCTATAGGTGACTTCCAAGTCAGCCATATTGCATGGGGGAAATTGTGCTGGTTGTCTTGTATAGGTGACTTTTAAGTCAGCCATATTGCTTGGGGGACATTGTGCTGGTTGCCATGTTCTATAGGTGACTTACAAGTCAGCCATATTGCTTGGGGGACATTGTGCTGGTTGCCATGTTGTATAGGTGACTTCCAAGTCAGCCATATTGCTTGGCGGACATTGTGCTGGTTGCCATGTTGTATAGGTGACTTCCAAGTCAGCCATATTGCATGGGGGACATTGTGCTGGTGGCCATGTTCTATAGGTGACTTCCAAGTCAGCCATATTGCATGGGGGACATTGTGCTGGTTGTCTTGTATAGGTGACTTCCAAGTCAGCCATATTGCATGGGGGACATTGTGCTGGTTGTGTTGTATAGGTGACTTCCAAATCAGCCATATTGCATGGGGGACATTGTGCTGGTTTCCATGTTGTATAGGTGACTTCCAAGTCAGCCATATTGCTTGGGGGACATTGTGCTGGTTGCCATGTTCTATAGGTGACTTCCAAGTGAGCCATATTGCTTGGGGGACATTGTGCTGGTTGCCATGTTGTATAGGTGACTTCCAAGTAAGCCATATTGCATGGGGGACATTGTGCTGGTGGCCATGTTCTATAGGTGACTTCCAAGTCAGCCACATTGCATGGGGGACATTGTGCTGGTTTCTTGTATAGGTGACTTCGAAGTCAGCCATATTGCATGGGGGACATTGTGCTGGTTGCCATGTTGTATAGGTGACTTCCAAGTCAGCCATATTGCATGGCGGACATTGTGCTGGTTGCCATGTTGTATAGGTGACTTCCAAGTCAGCCATATTGCATGGGGGACATTGTGCTGGATGCCATGTTGTATAGGTGACTTCCAAGTGAGCCATATTGCATGGGGGACATTGTGCTGGTTGTGTTGTATAGGTGACTTCCAAGTCAGCCATATTGCATGGGGAACATTGTGCTGGTTGTGTTGTATAGGTGACTTCCAAGTCAGCCATATTGCATGGGGGACATTGTGCTGGTTGTATTGTATAGGTGACTTCCAAGTCAGCCATATTGCATGGGGGACATTGTGCTGGTTGTATTGTATAGGTGAATTCCAAGTGAGCCATATTGCTTGGGGGACATTGTGCTGGTGGCCATGTTCTATAGGTGACTTCCAAGTCAGCCATATTGCATGGGGGACATTGTGCTGGTTGCCATGTCCTATAGGTGACTTCCAAGTCAGCCATATTGCATGGGGGACATTGTGCTGGTTGCCATGTTGTATAGGTGACTTCCAAGTGAGCCATATTGCTTGGGGGACATTGTGCTGGTTGTGTTGTATAGGTGACTTCCAAGTCAGCCATATTGCATGGGGGACATTGTGCTGGTTGTCTTGTATAGGTGACTTCCAAGTCAGCCGTGTTGCATGGGGGACATTGTGCTGGTTGTATTGTATAGGTAACTTCCAAGTCAGCCATATTGCATGGGGGACATTGTGCTGGTGGCCATGTTGTAAAGGTGACTTCCAAGTCAGCCATATTGCATGGGGGACATTGTGCTGGTTGCCATGTTGTATAGGTGACTTCCAAGTCAGCCATATTGCATGGGGGACATTGCGCTGGTTGCCATGTTGTATAGGTGACTTACAAGTCAGCCATATTGCATGGGGGACATTGTGCTGGTTGCCATGTCCTATAGGTGACTTCCAAGTCAGCCATATTGCATGGGGGAAATTGTGCTGGTTGTCTTGTATAGGTGACTTTTATGTCAGCCATATTGCTTGGGGGACATTGTGCTGGTTGCCATGTTCTATAGGTGACTTCCAAGTCAGCCACATTGCATGGGGGACATTGTGCTGGTTTCTTGTATAGGTGACTTCGAAGTCAGCCATATTGCATGGGGGACATTGTGCTGGTTGCCATGTTGTATAGGTGACTTCCAAGTCAGCCATATTGCATGGGGGACATTGTGCTGGTTGCCATGTTGTATAGGTGACTTCCAAGTCAGCCATATTGCATGGGGGACATTGTGCTGGATGCCATGTTGTATAGGTGACTTCCAAGTGAGCCATATTGCATGGGGAACATTGTGCTGGTTGTGTTGTATAGGTGACTTCCAAGTCAGCCATATTGCATGGGGAACATTGTGCTGGTTGTGTTGTATAGGTGACTTCCAAGTCAGCCATATTGCATGGGGGACATTGTGCTGGTTGTATTGTATAGGTGACTTCCACGTCAGCCATATTGCATGGGGGACATTGTGCTGGTTGTATTGTATAGGTGAATTCCAAGTGAGCCATATTGCTTGGGGGACATTGTGCTGGTGGCCATGTTCTATAGGTGACTTCCAAGTCAGCCATATTGCATGGGGGACATTGTGCTGGTTGCCATGTCCTATAGGTGACTTCCAAGTCAGCCATATTGCATGGGGGACATTGTGCTGGTTGCCATGTTGTATAGGTGACTTCCAAGTGAGCCATATTGCTTGGGGGACATTGTGCTGGTTGTGTTGTATAGGTGACTTCCAAGTCAGCCATATTGCATGGGGGACATTGTGCTGGTTGTCTTGTATAGGTGACTTCCAAGTCAGCCGTGTTGCATGGGGGACATTGTGCTGGTTGTATTGTATAGGTAACTTCCAAGTCAGCCATATTGCATGGGGGACATTGTGCTGGTGGCCATGTTGTAAAGGTGACTTCCAAGTCAGCCATATTGCATGGGGGACATTGTGCTGGTTGCCATGTTGTATAGGTGACTTCCAAGTCAGCCATATTGCATGGGGGACATTGCGCTGGTTGCCATGTTGTATAGGTGACTTACAAGTCAGCCATATTGCATGGGGGACATTGTGCTGGTTGCCATGTCCTATAGGTGACTTCCAAGTCAGCCATATTGCATGGGGGAAATTGTGCTGGTTGTCTTGTATAGGTGACTTTTATGTCAGCCATATTGCTTGGGGGACATTGTGCTGGTTGCCATGTTCTATAGGTGACTTCCAAGTCAGCCACATTGCATGGGGGACATTGTGCTGGTTTCTTGTATAGGTGACTTCGAAGTCAGCCATATTGCATGGGGGACATTGTGCTGGTTGCCATGTTGTATAGGTGACTTCCAAGTCAGCCATATTGCATGGGGGACATTGTGCTGGTTGCCATGTTGTATAGGTGACTTCCAAGTCAGCCATATTGCATGGGGGACATTGTGCTGGATGCCATGTTGTATAGGTGACTTCCAAGTGAGCCATATTGCATGGGGAACATTGTGCTGGTTGTGTTGTATAGGTGACTTCCAAGTCAGCCATATTGCATGGGGAACATTGTGCTGGTTGTGTTGTATAGGTGAATTCCAAGTCAGCCATATTGCATGGGGGACATTGTGCTGGTTGTATTGTATAGGTGACTTCCACGTCAGCCATATTGCATGGGGGACATTGTGCTGGTTGTATTGTATAGGTGAATTCCAAGTGAGCCATATTGCTTGGGGGACATTGTGCTGGTGGCCATGTTCTATAGGTGACTTCCAAGTCAGCCATATTGCATGGGGGACATTGTGCTGGTTGCCATGTCCTATAGGTGACTTCCAAGTCAGCCATATTGCATGGGGGACATTGTGCTGGTTGCCATGTTGTATAGGTGACTTCCAAGTGAGCCATATTGCTTGGGGGACATTGTGCTGGTTGTGTTGTATAGGTGACTTCCAAGTCAGCCATATTGCATGGGGGACATTGTGCTGGTTGTCTTGTATAGGTGACTTCCAAGTCAGCCGTGTTGCATGGGGGACATTGTGCTGGTTGTATTGTATAGGTAACTTCCAAGTCAGCCATATTGCATGGGGGACATTGTGCTGGTGGCCATGTTGTAAAGGTGACTTCCAAGTCAGCCATATTGCATGGGGGACATTGTGCTGGTTGCCATGTTGTATAGGTGACTTCCAAGTCAGCCATATTGCATGGGGGACATTGTGCTGGTTGCCATGTTGTATAGGTGACTTACAAGTCAGCCATATTGCATGGGGGACATTGTGCTGGTTGCCATGTCCTATAGGTGACTTCCAAGTCAACCATATTGCATGGGGGACATTGTGCTGGTTGTCTTGTATAGGTAACTTTTAAGTCAGCCATATTGCTTGGGGGACATTGTGCTGGTTGCCATGTTCTATAGGTGACTTCCAAGTCAGCCATATTGCTTGGGGGACATTGTGCTGGTTGCCATGTTGTATAGGTGACTTCCAAGTCAGCCATATTGCTTGGGGGACATTGTGCTGGTTGCCATGTTGTATAGGTGACTTCCAAGTCAGCCATATTGCATGGGGGACATTGTGCTGGTGGCCATGTTCTATAGGTGACTTCCAAGTCAGCCATATTGCATGGGGGACATTGTGCTGGTTGTCTTGTATAGGTGACTTCCAAGTCAGCCATAATGTATGGGGGATATTGTGCTGGTTGTGTTGTATAGGTGACTTCCAAATCAGCCATATTGCATGGGGGACATTGTGCTGGTTGTATTGTATAGGTGACTTCCAAGTCAGCCATATTGCATGGGGAACATTGTGCTTTTTGTATTGTACAGGTGACTTCCAAGTCAGCCATATTGCATGGGGGACATTGTGCTGGTGGCCATGTCCTCTAGGTGACTTCCAAGTCAGCCATATTGCATGGGGGACATTGTGCTGGTTGTCTTGTATAGGTGACTTCCAAGTCAGCCATATTGCTTGGGGGACATTTTGCTGGTTGTATTGTATAGGTGACTTCCAAGTCAGCCATATTGCATGGGGGACATTGTGCTGTTTGCCATGTTGTATAGGTGACTTCCAAGTCAGCCATATTGCATGGGGGACATTGTGCTGGTTGTATTGTATAGTTGACTTCCAAGTCAGCCATATTGCATGGGGGACATTGTGCTGGTTGCCATGTTGTATAGGTGACTTCCAAGTCAGCCATATTGCATGGGGGACATTGTGCTGGTTGCCATGTTGTATAGGTGACTTACAAGTCAGCCATATTGCATGGGGGACATTGTGCTGGTTGCCATGTCCTATAGGTGACTTCCAAGTCAGCCATAATGCATGGGGGAAATTGTGCTGGTTGTCTTGTATAGGTGACTTTTAAGTCAGCCATATTGCTTGGGGGACATTGTGCTGGTTGCCATGTTCTATAGGTGACTTCCAAGTCAGCCATATTGCTTGGGGGACATTGTGCTGGTTGCCATGTTGTATAGGTGACTTCCAAGTCAGCCATATTGCTTGGCGGACATTGTGCTGGTTGCCATGTTGTATAGGTGACTTCCAAGTCAGCCATATTGCATGGGGGACATTGTGCTGGTGGCCATGTTCTATAGGTGACTTCCAAGTCAGCCATATTGCATGGGGGACATTGTGCTGGTTGTCTTGTATAGGTGACTTCCAAGTCAGCCATATTGCATGGGGGACATTGTGCTGGTTGTGTTGTATAGGTGACTTCCAAATCAGCCATATTGCATGAGGGACATTGTGCTGGTTGTATTGTATAGGTGACTTCCAAGTCAGCCATATTGCATGGGGGACATTGTGCTGGTTGTATTGTATAGGTGACTTCCAAGTCAGCCATATTGCATGGGGGACATTGTGCTAGTGGCCATGTCCTATAGGTGACTTCCAAGTCAGCCATATTGCATGGGGGACATTGTGCTGGTTGTCTTGTATAGGTGACTTCCAAGTCAGCCATATTGCTTGGGGGACATTGTGCTGGTTGTATTGTATAGGTGACTTCCAAGTCAGCCATATTGCATGGGGGACATTGTGCTGGTTGCCATGTTGTATAGGTGACTTCCAAGTCAGCCATATTGCATGGGGGACATTGTGCTGGTGGCCATGTTCTATAGGTGACTTCCAAGTCAGCCATATTGCATTTGGGACATTGTGCTGGTTGTCTTGTATAGGTGACTTCCAAGTCAGCCATATTGCATGGGGGATATTGTGCTGGTTGTGTTGTATAGGTGACTTCCAATACCGCCATATTGCATGGGGGACATTGTGCTGGTTGTATTGTATATGTGACTTCCAAGTCAGCCATATTGCATGGGGGACATTGTGCTGGTTGTCTTGTATAGGTGACTTCCAAGTCAGCCATATTGCTTGGGGGACATTGTGCTGGTTGTATTGTATAGGTGACTTCCAAGTCAGCCATATTGCATGGGGGACATTGTGCTGGTGGCCATGTTCTATAGGTGACTTCCAAGTCAGCCATATTGCATGGGGGACATTGTGCTGGTTGCCATGTCCTATAGGTGACTTCCAAGTCAGCCATATTGCATGGGGGACATTGTGCTGGTTGTCTTGTATAGGTGACTTCCAAGTCAGCCATATTGCTTGGGGGACATTGTGCTGGTTGCCATGTTCTATAGGTGACTTCCAAGTCAGCCATATTGCTTGGGGGACATTGTGCTGGTTGTATTGTATAGGTGACTTCCACGTCAGCCATATTGCATGGGGGACATTGTGCTGGTTGTATTGTATAGGTGACTTCCAAGTCAGCCATATTGCATGGGGGACATTGTGCTGGTGGCCATGTCCTATAGGTGACTTCCAAGTCAGCCATATTGCTTGGGGGACATTGTGCTGGTTGTCTTGTATAGGTGACTTCCAAGTCAGCCATATTGCTTGGGGGACATTGTGCTGGTTGTATTGTATAGGTGACTTCCAAGTCAGCCATATTGCTCGGGGGAAATTGTGCTGGTTGCCATGTTGTATAGGTGACTTCCAAGTCAGCCATATTGCATGGGGGACATTGTGCTGGTGGCCATGTTCTATAGGTGACTTCCAAGTCAGCCATATTGCATTTGGGACATTGTGCTGGTTGTCTTGTATAGGTGACTTCCAAGTCAGCCATATTGCATGGGGGACATTGTGCTGGTTGTGTTGTATAGGTGACTTCCAATACAGCCATATTGCATGGGGGACATTGTGCTGGTTGTATTGTATAGGTGACTTCCAAGTCAGCCATATTGCATGGGGGACATTGTGCTGGTTGTCTTATAGGTGACTTCCAAGTCAGCCATATTGCTTGGGGGACATTGTGCTGGTTGTATTGTATAGGTGACTTCCAAGTCAGCCATATTGCATGGGGGACATTGTGCTGGTGGCCATGTTCTATAGGTGACTTCCAAGTCAGCCATATTGCATGGGGGACATTGTGCTGGTTGCCATGTCCTATAGGTGACTTCCAAGTCAGCCATATTGCATGGGGGACATTGTGCTGGTTGTCTTGTATAGGTGACTTCCAAGTCAGCCATATTGCTTGGGGGACATTGTGCTGGTTGCCATGTTCTATAGGTGACTTCCAAGTCAGCCATATTGCTTGGGGGACATTGTGCTGGTTGTATTGTATAGGTGACTTCCACGTCAGCCATATTGCATGGGGGACATTGTGCTGGTTGTATTGTATAGGTGACTTCCAAGTCAGCCATATTGCATGGGGGACATTGTGCTGGTGGCCATGTCCTATAGGTGACTTCCAAGTCAGCCATATTGCTTGGGGGACATTGTGCTGGTTGTCTTGTATAGGTGACTTCCAAGTCAGCCATATTGCATGGGGGACATTGTGCTGGTTGTGTTGTATAGGTGACTTCCAAATCAGCCATATTGCATGAGGGACATTGTGCTGGTTGTATTGTATAGGTGACTTCCAAGTCAGCCATATTGCATGGGGGACATTGTGCTGGTTGTATTGTATAGGTGACTTCCAAGTCAGCCATATTGCATGGGGGACATTGTGCTGGTGGCCATGTCCTATAGGTGACTTCCAAGTCAGCCATATTGCATGGGGGACATTGTGCTGCTTGTCTTGTATAGGTGACTTCCAAGTCAGCCATATTGCTTGGGGGACATTGTGCTGGTTGTATTGTATAGGTGACTTCCAAGTCAGCCATATTGCATGGGGGACATTGTGCTGGTTGCCATGTTGTATAGGTGACTTCCAAGTCAGCCATATTGCATGGGGGACATTGTGCTGGTGGCCATGTTCTATAGGTGACTTCCAAGTCAGCCATATTGCATTTGGGACAATGTGCTGGTTGTCTTGTATAGGTGACTTCCAAGTCAGCCATATTGCATGGGGGACATTGTGCTGGTTGTGTTGTATAGGTGACTTCCAATACAGCCATATTGCATGGGGGACATTGTGCTGGTTGTATTGTATAGGTGACTTCCAAGTCAGCCATATTGCATGGGGGACATTGTGCTGGTTGTCTTGTATAGGTGACTTCCAAGTCAGCCATATTGCTTGGGGGACATTGTGCTGGTTGTATTGTATAGGTGGCTTCCAAGTCAGCCATATTGCATGGGGGACATTGTGCTGGTGGCCATGTTCTATAGGTGACTTCCAAGTCAGCCATATTGCATGGGGGACATTGTGCTGGTTGCCATGTCCTATAGGTGACTTCCAAGTCAGCCATATTGCATGGGGGACATTGTGCTGGTTGTCTTGTATAGGTGACTTCCAAGTCAGCCATATTGCTTGGGGGACATTGTGCTGGTTGCCATGTTCTATAGGTGACTTCCAAGTCAGCCATATTGCTTGGGGGACATTGTGCTGGTTGTATTGTATAGGTGACTTCCACGTCAGACATATTGCATGGGGGACATTGTGCTGGTTGTATTGTATAGGTGACTTCCAAGTCAGCCATATTGCATGGGGGACATTGTGCTGGTGGCCATGTCCTATAGGTGACTTCCAAGTCAGCCATATTGCTTGGGGGACATTGTGCTGGTTGTCTTGTATAGGTGACTTCCAAGTCAGCCATATTGCTTGGGGGACATTGTGCTGGTTGTATTGTATAGGTGACTTCCAAGTCAGCCATATTGCTCGGGGGAAATTGTGCTGGTTGCCATGTTGTATAGGTGACTTCCAAGTCAGCCATATTGCATGGGGGACATTGTGCTGGTGGCCATGTTCTATAGGTGACTTCCAAGTCAGCCATATTGCATTTGGGACATTGTGCTGGTTGTCTTGTATAGGTGACTTCCAAGTCAGCCATATTGCATGGGGGACATTGTGCTGCTTGTCTTGTATAGGTGACTTCCAAGTCAGCCATATTGCATGGGGGACATTGTGCTGGTTGTGTTGTATAGGTGACTTCCAAGTCAGCCATATTGCATGGGGGACATTGTGCTGGTTGTGTTGTATAGGTGACTTCCAAGTCAGCCATATTGCATGGGGGACATTGTGCTGGTTGTGTTGTATAGGTGACTTCCAAGTCAGCCATATTGCATGGGGGACATTGTGCTGGTTGTATTGTATAGGTGACTGCCAAGTCAGCCATATTGCATGGGGGACATTGTGCTGGTTGTATTGTATAGGTGACTTCCAAGTGCGCCATATTGCTTGGGGGACATTGTGCTGGTGGCCATGTTCTATAGGTGACTTCCAAGTCAGCCATATTGCATGGGGGACATTGTGCTGGTTGCCATGTCCAATAGGTGACTTCCAAGTCAGCCATATTGCATGGGGGACATTGTGCTGGTTGCCATGTTGTATAGGTGACTTCCAAGTGAGCCATATTGCTTGGGGGACATTGTGCTGGTTGTGTTGTATAGGTGACTTCCAAGTCAGCCATATTGCATGGGGGACATTGTGCTGGTTGTCTTGTATAGGTGACTTCCAGGTCAGCCGTGTTGCATGGGGACATTGTGCTGGTTGTATTGTATAGGTGACTTCCAAGTCAGCCATATTGCATGGGGGACATTGTGCTGGTGGCCATGTTGTAAAGGTGACTTCCAAGTAAGCCATATTGCATGGGGGACATTGTGCTGGTTGCCATGTTGTATAGGTGACTTCCAAGTCAGCCATATTGCATGGGGGACATTGTGCTGGTTGCCATGTTGTATAGGTGACTTACAAGTCAGCCATATTGCATGGGGGACATTGTGCTGGTTGCCATGTCCTATAGGTGACTTCCAAGTCAGCCATATTGCATGGGGGAAATTGTGCTGGTTGTCTTGTATAGGTGACTTTTAAGTCAGCCACATTGCTTGGGGGACATTGTGCTGGTTGCCATGTTCTATAGGTGACTTCCAAGTCAGCCATATTGCTTGGTAGACATTGTGCTGGTTGCCATGTTGTAAAGGTGACTTCCAAGTCAGCCATATTGCTTGGGGGACATTGTGCTGGTTGCCATGTTGTATAGGTGACTTCCAAGTCAGCCATATTGCATGGGGGACATTGTGCTGGTGGCCATGTTCTATAGGTGACTTCCAAGTCAGCCATATTGCATGGGGGACATTGTGCTGGTTGTCTTGTATAGGTGACTTCCAAGTCAGCCATATTGCATGGGGGACATTGTGCTGGTTGTGTTGTATAGGTGACTTCCAATTCAGCCATATTGCATGGGGGACATTGTGCTGGTTGTATTGTATAGGTGACTTCCAAGTCAGCCATATTGCATGGGGGACATTGTGCTGGTTGTATTGTATAGGTGACTTCCAAGTCAGCCATATTGCATGGGGGACATTGTGCTGGTGGCCATGTCCTATAGGTGACTTCCAAGTCAGCCATATTGCATGGGGGACATTGTGCTGGTTGCCATGTTGTATAGGTGACTTCCAAGTCAGCCATATTGCTTGGGGGACATTGTGCTGGTTGTATTGTATAGGTGACTTCCAAGTCAGCCATATTGCATGGGGGACATTGTGCTGGTTGCCATGTTGTATAGGTGACTTCCAAGTCAGCCATATTGCATTTGGGACATTGTGCTGGTTGTCTTGTATAGGTGACTTCCAAGTCAGCTTGGTAGACATTGTGCTGGTTGCCATGTTGTATATGAGTCTATGGGTCTCTGTGTGAGTAGTCTATGGGTCTCTGTGTGAGTAGTCTGTGGGTCTCTGTGTGAGTAGTCTATGGGTCTCTGTGTGAGTCTGTGGGTCTCTGTGTGAGTAGTCTATGGGTCTCTGTGTGAGTAGTCTATGGGTGTCTGTGTGATGAGTCTATGGGTCTCTGTGTGGTTAGTCTATGGGTCTCTGTGTGGTGAGTCTATGGGTCTCTGTGTGGTGAGTCTATGGGTCTCTGTGTGATGAGTCTATGGGTCTCTGTGTGGGGAGTCTATGGGTCTCTGTGTGGGGAGTCTATGGGTCTCTGTGTGGTGAGTCTATGGGTCTCTGTGTGGGGAGTCTATGGGTCTCTGTGTGGTGAGTCTATGGGTGTCTGTGTGATGAGTCTATGGGTCTCTGTGTGGGGAGTCTGTGGGTCTCTGTGTGATGAGTCTATGGGTCTCTGTGTGGTGAGTCTATGGGTATTTGTGTGAGTAGTCTGTGGGTCTCTGTGTGAGTAGTCTATGGGTCTCTGTGTGGTGAGTCTATGGGTCTCTGTGTGGTGAGTCTATGGGTCTCTGTGTGAGTAGTCTGTGGGTCTCTGTGTGAGTAGTCTATGGGTCTCTGTGTGAGTAGTCTATGGGTCTTTGTGTGAGTCTATGGGTCTCTATGCGAGTCAATGGGTCTCTATGTGAGTCTAATTTTCTCTGTGTGAGTCTAATATTCTCTGTGTGAGTCTAATAATCTCTGTGTGAGTCTGTGGATCTCTGTGTGAGTAGTCTATGGGTCTCTGTGTGAGTTTATGGGACTTTGTGTGAGTAGTCTATGGGTCTGTGTGTGAGTCTAGGGGTATCTGTGTGAGTCTAATTTTCTCTGTGTGAGTCTGTGGATCTTTGTGTGAGTAGTCTATGGGTCTCTGTGTGAGTCAATGGGTCTCTATGCGAGTCAGTGGGTCTCTTTGTGAGTCTGTGGATCTCTGTGTGCGTAGTCTATGGGTCTCTGTGTGAGTCTGTGGATCTCTGTGTGGTGAGTCTATGGGTCTCTGTGTGCGTAGTCTATGGGTCTCTGTGTGAGTAGTCTATGGGTCTCTGTGTGAGTAGTCTATGGGTCTCTGTGTGAGTAGTCTATGGGTCTCTGTGTGAGTAGTCTGTGGGTCTCTGTGTGAGTAGTCTATGGGTCTCTGTGTGAGTCTAATTTTCTCTGTGTGAGTAGTCTGTGGGTCTCTGTGTGAGTAGTCTATGGGTCTCTGTGTGAGTCTGTGGGTCTCTGTGTGAGTAGTCTATGGGTGTCTGTGTGATGAGTCTATGGGTCTCTGTGTGGTGAGTCTATGGGTCTCTGTGTGGTGAGTCTATGGGTCTCTGTGTGGTGAGTCTATGGGTCTCTGTGTGATGAGTCTATGGGTCTCTGTGTGGGGAGTCTATGGGTCTCTGTGTGGGGAGTCTATGGGTCTCTGTGTGGTGAGTCTATGGGTCTCTGTGTGGGGAGTCTATGGGTCTCTGTGTGGTGAGTCTATGGGTGTCTGTGTGATGAGTCTATGGGTCTCTGTGTGGGGAGTCTGTGGGTCTCTGTGTGATGAGTCTATGGGTCTCTGTGTGGTGAGTCTATGGGTCTTTGTGTGAGTAGTCTGTGGGTCTCTGTGTGAGTAGTCTATGGGTTTCTGTGTGGTGAGTCTATGGGTCTCTGTGTGGTGAGTCTATGGGTCTCTGTGTGAGTAGTCTGTGGGTCTCTGTGTGAGTAGTCTATGGGTCTCTGTGTGGTGAGTCTATGGGTCTCTGTGTGGTGAGTCTATGGGTCTCTGTGTGGTGAGTCTATGGGTCTCTCTGTGGTGAGTCTATGGGTCTCTGTGTGATGAGTCTATGGGTCTCTGTGTGGTGAGTCTATGGGTGTCTGTGTGGTGAGTCTGTGGGTCTCTGTGTGATGAGTCTATGGGTCTCTGTGTGTTAAGTCCATGGGTCTCTGTGTGGTGAGTCTATGGGTCTCTGTGTGGTGAGTCTATGGGTCTCTGTGTGATGAGTCAGTGGGTCTCTGTGTGGTGAGTCTATGGGTCTTTGTGTGAGTAGTCTATGGGTCTCTGTGTGAGTTTATGGGTCTCTGTGTGAGTAGTCTATGGGTCTCTGTGTGAGTTTATGGGACTTTGTGTCATTAGTCTATGGGTCTTTGTGTGAGTCTATGGGTATCTGTGTGAGTCAATGGGTCTCTGTGTGAGTCAGTGGGTCTCTGTGTGAGTCTAATTTTCTCTGTGCGAGTCTGTGGATCTCTGTGTGAGTAGTCTATGGGTCTCTGTGTGAGTAGTCTATGGGTCAGACTACTCACACAGAGACCCACAGACTCACACAGAGAAAATTAGACTCACACAGATAGCCATTGACTCACACAGAGACCCACAGACTCACACAGAGAAAATTAGACTCACACAGAGACCCATAGACTCACACAAAGACCCATAGACTACTCACACAGAGACCCATAGACTCACACAAAGACCCATATACTACTCACACAAAGTCCCATAAACTCACACAAAGACCCATAGACTACTCACACAGAGACCCACAGACTCACACAGAGAAAAAAAGACTCACACAGAGACCCACAGACTCACACAGAGAATATTAGACTCACACAGAGAAAATTAGACTCACACAGAGACCCACAGACTTACACAGAGAATATTAGACTCACACAGAAAATTAGACTCACAGAGAGAAAATTAGACTCACACAGAGAAAATTAGACTCACACAGAGACCCATTGACTCGCATAGATACCCATAGACTCACACAAAGACCCATAAACTACTCACACAAAGACCCATAGACTCACACAGAGACCCATAGACTACTCACACAGAGACCCACAGACGACTCACACAGAGACCCAAAGACTCACAAAGAGAAAATTAGACTCACACAGATACCCATTGACTCACACAGAGACCCACAGACTCACACAGAGAAAATTAGGCTCACACAGAGACCCATTGACTCACACAGAGACCCATTGACTCACACAGAGACCCATAGACTCACACAGAGACCCATAAACTACTCACACAGAGACCCATAGACTACTCACACAGAGACCCATAGACTCACCACACAGAGACCCACAGATTACTCACACAGAGACCCATAGACTCATCACACAGAGACCCATAGACTCACACAGAGACCCACTGACTCGCATAGAGACCCATTGACTCACACAGATACCCATAGACTACTCACACAGAGATCCACAGACTCACACAGAGAAAATTAGACTCACACAGAGACCCACTGACTAGCATAGAGACCCATTGACTCACACAAAGTCCCATAAACTCACACAGAGACCCATTGACTACTCACACAGAGACCCACTGACTAGCATAGAGACCCATTGACTCACACAAAGACCCATAGACTCACACAGAGACCCATAGACTACTCACACAGAGACCCACAGACTCACACAGAGAAAATTAGACTCACACAGAGACCCATTGACTCGCATAGAGACCCATTGACTCACACAGATACCCATAGACTACTCACACAGAGACCCATAGACTACTCACACAGATACCCATAGACTCACACAAAGACCCATAGACTACTCACACAAAGTCCCAAAAACTCACACAGAGACCCATAGACTACTCACACAGAGATCCACAGACTCACACAGAGACCCATAGACTACTCACACAGAGACCCAGACTCACACAGAGACCCATAGACTCACACAAAGACCCATAGACTACTCACACAAAGACCCATAAACTCACACAGAGACCCACTGACTCACACAGAGACCCACAGACTACTCACACAGAGAAAATTAGACTCACACAGAGACCCATAGACTACTCACACAGAGACCCACAGACTACTCACACAGAGACCCATAGACTACTCACACAGAGACCCATAGACTACTCACACAGAGACCCATAGACTACTCACACAGAGACCCATAGACTACGCACACAGAGACCCATAGACTCACCACACAGAGATCCACAGACTCACACAGAGACCCATAGACTACGCACACAGAGATCCACAGACTCACACAGAGACCCACTGACTCGCATAGAGACCCATTGACTCACACAGAGACCCATAGACTACTCACACAAAGATCCACAGACTCACACAGAGAAAATTAGACTCACACAGATACCCGTAGACTCACACAAAGACCCATAGACTACTCACACAAAGTCCCATAAACTCACACAGAGACCCATAGACTACTCACACAGAGATCCACAGACTCACACAGAGATTATTAGACTCACACAGAGAAAATTAGACTCACACAGAGAAAATTAGACTCACACAGAGACCCATTGACTCGCATAGAGACCCATAGACTCACACAAAGTCCCATAGACTACTCACACAGAGACCCATAGACTACTCACACAGAGATCCACAGACTCGCACAGAGAAATTAGACTCACACAGAGACCCACTGACTCACACAGAGACCCATTGACTCACACAGATACCCATAGACTCACACAAAGACCCATAGACTAATGACACAAAGTCCCATAAACTCACACAGAGACCCATAGACTACTCACACAGAGACCCATAAACTCACACAGAGACCCATAGACTACTCACACAAAGACCCATAGACTACTCACACAGAGACCCACTGACTCACACAAAGACCCATAGACTACTCACACAAAGTCCCAAAAACTCACACAGAGACCCATAGACTACTCACACAGAGATCCACAGACTCACACAGAGACCCATAGACTACTCACACAGAGACCCAGACTCACACAGAGACCCACAGACTCACACAGAGACCCACTGACTCACACAGAGACCCACTGACTCGCATAGAGACCCATAGACTCACACAAAGACCCATAGACTACTCACACAAAGACCCATAAACTCACACAGAGACCCACTGACTCACACAGAGACCCATAGACTACTCACACAGAGACCCATAGACTATTCACACAGAGACCCATAGACTACTCACACAGAGACCCATAGACTACGCACACAGAGACCCATAGACTCACCACACAGAGATCCACAGACTCACACAGAGACCCATAGACTACGCACACAGAGATCCACAGACTCACACAGAGACCCACTGACTCGCATAGAGACCCATTGACTCACACAGAGACCCATAGACTACTCACACAAAGATCCACAGACTCACACAGAGAAAATTAGACTCACACAGATACCCGTAGACTCACACAAAGACCCATAGACTACTCACACAAAGTCCCATAAACTCACACAGAGACCCATAGACTACTCACACAGAGATCCACAGACTCACACAGAGATTATTAGACTCACACAGAGAAAATTAGACTCACACAGAGAAAATTAGACTCACACAGAGACCCATTGACTCGCATAGAGACCCATAGACTCACACAAAGACCCATAGACTACTCACACAGAGACCCATAGACTACTCACACAGAGATCCACAGACTCGCACAGAGAAAATTAGACTCACACAGAGACCCACTGACTCACACAGAGACCCATTGACTCACACAGATACCCATAGACTCACACAAAGACCCATAGACTAATGACACAAAGTCCCATAAACTCACACAGAGACCCATAGACTACTCACACAGAGATCCACAGACTCACACAGAGATTATTAGACTCACACAGAGAAAATTAGACTCACACAGAGAAAATTAGACTCACACAGAGACCCATTGACTCGCATAGAGACCCATAGACTCACACAAAGACCCATAGACTACTCACACAGAGACCCATAGACTACTCACACAGAGATCCACAGACTCGCACAGAGAAAATTAGACTCACACAGAGACCCACTGACTCACACAGAGACCCATTGACTCACACAGATACCCATAGACTCACACAAAGACCCATAGACTAATGACACAAAGTCCCATAAACTCACACAGAGACCCATAGACTACTCACACAGAGACACATAAACTCACACAGAGACCCATAGACTACTCACACAAAGACCCATAAACTCACACAGAGACCCATAGACTACTCACACAAAGACCCATAGACTACTCACACAGAGACCCACTGACTCACACAAAGACCCATAGACTACTCACACAAAGTCCCAAAAACTCACACAGAGACCCATAGACTACTCACACAGAGATCCACAGACTCACACAGAGACCCATAGACTACTCACACAGAGACCCAGACTCACACAGAGCCCCACAGACTCACACAGAGACCCACTGACTCACACAGAGACCCACTGACTCGCATAGAGACCCATAGACTCACACAAAGACCTATAGACTACTCACACAAAGACCCATAAACTCACACAGAGACCCACTGACTCACACAGAGACCCATAGACTACTCACACAGAGACCCATAGACTACTCACACAGAGACCCATAGACTACTCACACAGAGACCCATAGACTACGCACACAGAGACCCATAGACTCACCACACAGAGATCCACAGACTCACACAGAGACCCATAGACAACGCACACAGAGATCCACAGACTCACACAGAGACCCACTGACTCGCATAGAGACCCATTGACTCACACAGAGACCCATAGACTACTCACACAAAGATCCACAGACTCACACAGAGAAAATTAGACTCACACAGATACCCGTAGACTCACACAAAGACCCATAGACTACTCACACAAAGTCCCATAAACTCACACAGAGACCCATAGACTACTCACACAGAGATCCACAGACTCACACAGAGATTATTAGACTCACACAGAGAAAATTAGACTCACACAGAGAAAATTAGACTCACACAGAGACCCATTGACTCGCATAGAGACCCATAGACTCACACAAAGACCCATAGACTACTCACACAGAGACCCATAGACTACTCACACAGAGATCCACAGACTCGCACAGAGAAAATTAGACTCACACAGAGACCCACTGACTCACACAGAGACCCATTGACTCACACAGATACCCATAGACTCACACAAAGACCCATAGACTAATGACACAAAGTCCCATAAACTCACACAGAGACCCATAGACTACTCACACAGAGACCCATAAACTCACACAGAGACCCATAGACTACTCACACAAAGACCCATAAACTCACACAGAGACCCATAGACTACTCACACAAAGACCCATAGACTACTCACACAGAGACCCACTGACTCACACAAAGACCCATAGACTACTCACACAAAGTCCCAAAAACTCACACAG
This sequence comes from Petromyzon marinus, assembly GCF_048934315.1. Classification (NCBI taxonomy): domain Eukaryota; kingdom Metazoa; phylum Chordata; class Hyperoartia; order Petromyzontiformes; family Petromyzontidae; genus Petromyzon; species Petromyzon marinus. The sequence goes on from NW_027422660.1 coordinate 84,366, forward strand.
AGACCCATAGACTACTCACACAGAGATCCACAGACTCACACAGAGACCCATAGACTACTCACACAGAGACCCAGACTCACACAGAGACCCACAGACTCACACAGAGACCCACTGACTCACACAGAGACCCACTGACTCGCATAGAGACCCATAGACTCACACAAAGACCCATAGACTACTCACACAAAGACCCATAAACTCACACAGAGACCCACTGACTCACACAGAGACCCACAGACTACTCACACAGAGAAAATTAGACTCACACAGAGACCCATAGAGTACTAACACAGAGACCCACAGACTACTCACACAGAGATCCATAGACTACTCACACAGAGACCCATAGACTACTCACACAGAGACCCATAGACTACTCACACAGAGACCCATAGACTACGCACACAGAGACCCATAGACTCACCACACAGAGACCCACAGACTCACACAGAGACCCATAGACTACGCACACAGAGATCCACAGACTCACACAGAGACCCACTACTCGCATAGAGACCCATTGACTCACACAGAGACCCATAGACTACTCACACAAAGATCCACAGACTCACACAGAGAAAATTAGACTCACACAGATACCCGTAGACTCACACAAAGACCCATAGACTACTCACACAAAGTCCCATAAACTCACACAGAGACCCATAGACTACTCACACAGAGACCCATTGACTCACACAAAGACCCATAGACTACTCACACAGAGACCCATAGACTACGCACACAGAGACCCATAGACTCACCACACAGAGACCCACAGACTCACACAGAGACCCATAGACTACGCACACAGAGATCCACAGACTCACACAGAGACCCACTGACTCGCATAGAGACCCATTGACTCACACAAAGACCCATAGACTACTCACACAAAGTCCCATAAACTCACACAGAGACCCATAGACTACTCACACAGAGACCCATTGACTCACACAAAGACCCATAGACTACTCACACAAAGACCCATAGACTACTCACACAAAGTCCCATAAACTCACACAGAGACCCATAGACTACTCACACAGAGACCCATAGACTACTCACACAAAGACCCATAGACTACTCACACAAAGACCCATAGACTACTCACACAAAGTCCCATAAACTCACACAGAGACCCATAGACTACTCACACAGAGACCCATAGACTACTCACACAGAGACCCATAGACTCACACAGAGACCCACAGACTCACATAGAGACCCAGTGACTCACACAGAGACCCGTAGAGTATCTTCTTTGGTTCTTTCGGTATTAAAGTCACCACCACCACGTAGAATGAGAATAATAAAATAATAAAATAAAACACAATAAAATTCTCACGACGTTTCGGCCACGACACAAGCGGCCTTCTTCAGGTGAAAGGAACAAACCTGTCGGGACGACAGAGCCACAATAATGACGGAGCTTCAATAATGAAGCCCTTAGCACAGACTGACGTTGTGACACGTGGTGCACGTGGTGTCTGTGTGTGTGTCTGTGTGTGTGTCTGTCTGTGTGTCTGTCTGTGTGTCTGTGTGTGTCTGTGTGTGTGTGTCTGTGTGTCTGTGTGTGTGTCTGTCTGTGTGTGTGTCTGTGTGTGTGTGTCTGTCTGTGTGTGTGTCTGTCTGTGTGTGTGTCTGTCTGTGTGTCTGTGTGTGTGTCTGTGTGTGTGTGTGTCTGTGTGTGTGTGTCTGTGTGTGTGTGTCTGTCTGTGTGTGTCTGTGTGTGTGTCTGTCTGTGTGTCTGTCTGTGTGTGTCTGTGTGTTTCTGTGTGTCTGTGTGTCTGTCTGTGTGTCTGTGTGTGTCTGTCTGTGTGTGTGTCTGTGTGTATGTGTCTGTCTGTGTGTCTGTGTGTGTGTCTGTGTGTGTGTCTGTGTGTCTGTCTGTGTGTCTGTGTGTGTGTCTGTGTGTGTGTCTGTGTGTCTGTCTGTGTGTCTGTGTGTATGTGTCTGTCTGTGTGTCTGTGTGTGTGTCTGTGTGTGTGTCTGTGTGTCTGTGTATGTGTGTGTGTCTGTGTGTGTGTCTGTGTGTGTGTCTGTGTGTCTGTCTGTGTCTGTGTGTATGTGTCTGTCTGTGTGTCTGTGTGTGTGTCTGTGTGTGTGTCTGTGTGTGTGTCTGTGTGTGTGTCTGTGTGTCTGTGTGTATGTGTCTGTCTGTGTGTCTGTGTGTGTGTCTGTGTGTGTGTGTCTGTGTGTCTGTGTATGTGACTGTGTGTGTGTGACTGTGTATGTACTGTGTGTGGGGAGCGATAGTGTAGCGGTTAGCGCTACGCTGCGCTATGAACCTGGCGACCCGGGTTCGATTCCCGCTCACGGCCAACACCAGTGACGATTATCTGAACCAGTCCCGGGCCTCCCCTAGGTCGACTCAGCCTCAAATGAGTACCTGGTGCGGTGTGTAAACATCGCGACTGGGGAGACAAAGGCGGTCGGGCGTGGTACTGGCCACCCACCCCCTCGTGTACCGTTCCGGCCTTCATAGGTGCTCGCTAACAGCACTTGCCCCTACAGTCTGTTAAGGCTATATGGGGGATCTTTGTCTTTGTGTGTCTGTGTGTGTGTCTGTGTGTCTGTGTATGTGTCTGTGTGAAGAGCGGTGGGACAGCGGTCAGTGCGCCAAATAATTAATTAATTATTAATTATTGATCTATTCGGGGCGCCATTGGCTTGTTGACACAAGGGCTTAGTAGGAGTTTTTAATTAACTCTGAGCAGCCGTCAGTCAAACCATTACGTCATCCGCGCGGTTGAAGCGCGAGTGGGCGGATGACGTCATTGACCCTCCCCCCCCCAAATGGCGGGTGGGGGGGAGGGCATCGGCCCCCACCTAATGGGGAGTGGCGAGTGGGGCATTAGCCCCCACTCACTCACCCATCCACTCACCCCCTCACTCACCCCCTCACCAACCCCCTCACTCACCCCTCACCAACCCCCCCCACTCACTCACCCATCCACTCACTCACCCCCTCACTAAACCCCTCACTCACCCACCCCCTCACTCACTCACCCCCTCACCAACCCCCTCACTCACTCACCCCCTCACTCACTCACCCCCTCACTCACCCCCTCACCAACCCCCTCACTCACCCCCTCACTCACCCCCTCACTAAACCCCTCACTCACCCACCCCCTCACTCACTCACCCCCTCACCCACCCCCTCACTCACCCCCTCACCAACCCCCTCACTCACTCACCCCTTCACCAACCCCCTCACTCACCCCCTCACTCACCCCCTCACCAACCCCCTCACTCACCCCCTAACTCACCCCCTCACCAACCCCCTCACTCACTCACCCACTCATCCCCTCACTCACCCCCTCACCAACCCCCTCACTCACTCACCCCCTCACCAACCCCCTCACTCACCTACCCCCTCACCCACTCACCCCCTCACTCATCCCCTCACCAACCCCCTCACTCACCCCCTCACTCACCCCCTCACTCACCCCCTCACCCACCCCCTCACTCACCCCCTCACCAACCCCCTCACTCACCCCCTCACTCACTCACCCCCTCACTCACCCCCTCACTCACTCACCCCTTCACCAACCCCCTCACCCCCTCACTCACCCCCTCACCAATCCCCTCACTCACTCACCCCCTCACCAACCCCCTTACTCACCCCCTCACTCACCCACCCCTCACTCACCCCCTCACTCACCCCCTCACCAATCCCCTCACTCACTCACCCCCTCACCAACCCCCTAACTCACCCCCTCACCAACCCCCTCAGTCACCCCCTCACTCACCCCCTCACTCACCCCCTCACCAATCCCCTCACTCACTCACCCCCTCACCAACCCCCTCACCAACCCCCTCACTCACCCCCTCACCAACCCCCTCACTCACCCCCTCACTTACCCCCTCACTCACCCCTTCACCAATCCCCTCACTCACTCACCCCCTCACAAACCCCCTCACTCACCCCCTCATCCCCTCACTCACCCCCTCACCAACCCCCTCACTCACTCACCCCCTCACTCACCCCCTCACCAATCCCCTCACTCACTCACCCCCTCATAAACCCCCTCACCCCCTCACCAACCCCCTCAGTCACCCCCTCACTCACCCCCTCACTCACCCCCTCACCAATCCCCTCACTCACTCACCCCCTCACCAACCCCCTCACCAACCCCCTCACTCACCCCATCACCAACCCCCTCACTCACCCCCTCACTCACCCCCTCACCAACCCCCTCACTCACCCCCTCACTCACCCCCTCACCAACCCCCTCACTCACTCACCCCCTCATCCCCTCACTCACCCCCTCACCAACCCCCTCACTCACTCACCCCCTCACCAACCCCCTCACTCACCTACCCCCTCACCCCCTCACTCATCCCCTCACCAACCCCCTCACTCACCCCCTCACTCACCCCCTCACCCACCCCCTCACTCACCCCCTCACCAACCCCCTCACTCACCCCCTCACTCACTCACCCCCTCACTCACCCCCTCACTCACTCACCCCTTCACCAACCCCCTCACCCCCTCACTCACCCCCTCACCAATCCCCTTACTCACCCCCTCACTCACCCACCCCTCACTCACCCCCTCACCAATCCCCCACTCACTCACCCATCCACTCACCCCCTCACTCACCCCCTCACCAACCCCCTCACTCACCCCTCACCAACCCCCCCCACTCACTCACCCATCCACTCACTCACCCCCTCACTAAACCCCTCACTCACCCACCCCCTCACTCACTCACCCCCTCACCAACCCCCTCACTCACTCACCCCCTCACTCACTCACCCCCTCACTCACCCCCTCACCAACCCCCTCACTCACCCCCTCACTCACCCCCTCACTAAACCCCTCACTCACCCACCCCCTCACTCACTCACCCCCTCACCCACCCCCTCACTCACCCCCTCACCACCCCCTCACTCACTCACCCCTTCACCAACCCCCTCACTCACCCCCTCACTCACCCCCTCACCAACCCCCTCACTCACCCCCTAACTCACCCCCTCACCAACCCCCTCACTCACTCACCCACTCATCCCCTCACTCACCCCCTCACCAACCCCCTCACTCACTCACCCCCTCACCAACCCCTCACTCACCTACCCCCTCACCCACTCACCCCCTCACTCATCCCCTCACCAACCCCCTCACTCACCCCCTCACTCACCCCCTCACTCACCCCTCACCCACCCCCTCACTCACCCCCTCACCAACCCCCTCACTCACCCCCTCACTCACTCACCCCCTCACTCACCCCCTCACTCACTCACCCCTTCACCAACCCCCTCACCCCCTCACTCACCCCCTCACCAATCCCCTCACTCACTCACCCCCTCACCAACCCCCTTACTCACCCCCTCACTCACCCACCCCTCACTCACCCCCTCACTCACCCCCTCACCAATCCCCTCACTCACTCACCCCCTCACCAACCCCCTAACTCACCCCCTCACCAACCCCCTCAGTCACCCCCTCACTCACCCCCTCACTCACCCCCTCACCAATCCCCTCACTCACTCACCCCCTCACCAACCCCCTCACCAACCCCCTCACTCACCCCCTCACCAACCCCCTCACTCACCCCCTCACTTACCCCCTCACTCACCCCTTCACCAATCCCCTCACTCACTCACCCCCTCACAAACCCCCTCACTCACCCCCTCATCCCCTCACTCACCCCCTCACCAACCCCCTCACTCACTCACCCCCTCACTCACCCCCTCACCAATCCCCTCACTCACTCACCCCCTCATAAACCCCCTCACCCCCTCACCAACCCCCTCAGTCACCCCCTCACTCACCCCCTCACTCACCCCCTCACCAATCCCCTCACTCACTCACCCCCTCACCAACCCCCTCACCAACCCCCTCACTCACCCCATCACCAACCCCCTCACTCACCCCCTCACTCACCCCCTCACCAACCCCCTCACTCACCCCCTCACTCACCCCCTCACCAACCCCCTCACTCACTCACCCCCTCATCCCCTCACTCACCCCCTCACCAACCCCCTCACTCACTCACCCCCTCACCAACCCCCTCACTCACCTACCCCCTCACCCCCTCACTCATCCCCTCACCAACCCCCTCACTCACCCCCTCACTCACCCCCTCACCCACCCCCTCACTCACCCCCTCACCAACCCCCTCACTCACCCCCTCACTCACTCACCCCCTCACTCACCCCCTCACTCACTCACCCCTTCACCAACCCCCTCACCCCCTCACTCACCCCCTCACCAATCCCCTCACTCACTCACCCCCTCACCAACCCCCTTACTCACCCCCTCACTCACCCACCCCTCACTCACCCCCTCACCAATCCCCTCACTCACTCACCCCCTCACCAACCCCCTCACCAACCCCCTCACTCACTCACCCCCTCACTCACTCACCCCCTCACCAACCCCCTCACTCACCCCCTCACCAACCCCCTCACTCACCCCCTCACCAACCCCCTAAGTCACCCCCTCACTCACCCCCTCACTCACCCCCTCACCAATCCCCTCACTCACTCACCCCCTCACCAACCCCCTCACCAACCCCCTCACTCACCCCCTCACCAACCCCCTCACTCACCCCCTCACTCACCCCCTCACTCACCCCTTCACCAATCCCCTCACTCACTCACCCCCTCAGCAATCCCCTCACTCACTCACCCCCTCACCAACCCCCTTACTCACCCCCTCACTCACCCACCCCTCACTCACCCCCTCACTCACCCCCTCACCAATCCCCTCACTCACTCACCCCCTCACCAACCCCCTCACTCACCCCCTCACCAACCCCCTCAGTCACCCCCTCACTCACCCCCTCACTCACCCCCTCACCAATCCCCTCACTCACTCACCCCCTCACGAACCCCCTCACCAACCCCCTCACTCACCCCCTCACCTACCCCCTCACTCACCCCCTCACCAATCCCCTCACTCACTCACCCCCTCACTCACCCCCTCACCAACCCCCTCACCAACCCCCTCACTCACCCCCTCACCTACCCCCTCACTCACCCCCTCACCCCCTCACTCACCCCCTCACCAACCCCCTCACCAACCCCCTCACTCACCCCCTCACCTACCCCCTCACTCACCCCCTCACCCCCTCACTCACCCCCTCACCAACCCCCTCACTCACTCACCCCCTCACAAACCCCCTCACTCACTCACCCCCTCATCCCCTCACTCACCCCCTCACCAACCCCCTCACTCACTCACCCCCTCACTCACTCACCCCCTCACTCACTCACCCCCTCATCCCCTCACTCACCCCCTCACCAACCCCCTCACCCCCTCACTCACTCACCCCCTCACTCACCCCCTCACCAACCCCCTCACTCACTCACCCCCTCACTCACCCCCTCACTCACTCAGCCACCCACCCACCCACTCACCGTCGTGGTGTGTTTATACACGAAACAATGTCCTCTTGTGGAGTGCAGGAGGTCCGACGTTCCGTGCCGCTAACACGGACAGGCGACTGCGCGCGGCTGTGATCACGTGACGCATTCGCAGGGCGGCAGAGTCTTCCGGAAGATGTACCGCGCCACGCGTGAGACGGCCGGAAGAGTCTTCCGGAAGATGTCCCGCGCCACGCTTGAGACGGCCGGAAGAGTCTTCCAGAAGACGTCCCGCGCCACGCGTGAGACGGCCGGAAGAGTCTTCCGGAAGACGTCCCGCGCCACGCTTGAGACGGCTGGAAGAGTCTTCCGGAAGATGGCCCGCGAGTCTTGAAGGGCACGTGACACGTGAGACAATCAACCCGCTGGGAGGTATAACAGCAACGATAACAACAACAGCAGAAACAACAACCACAACAGCAGAAACAACAACGACAACAGCAGAAACAACAGCAGCAGTAGAGGCGCCGTTCCACGTGTGCACACCCAAGGACAAAGACGCCTCGCTGGGGGTGAGTGTGGGGGCCGAGTGGGTCACCCACGTGGATTGAGCCTGGGGCGGGCCTAGAACTGGTCGGTGACTGTGTGTGTGGTGTGTGTGGTGTGATGTGTGTGGTGTGTGGTGTGTGTGTGGTGTGTGTGTGACTGTGTGTGTGGTGTGTGTGTGACTGTGTGTGTGGTGTGTGTGTGTGGTGTGTGTGTGGTGTGTGTGTGACTGTGTGTGTGTGTGTGGTGTGTGTGTGGTGTGTGTGACTGTGTGTGTGTGGTGTGTGTGTGTGGTGTGTGTGACTGTGTGTGGTGTGTGTGTAGTGTGTGTGTGGTGTGTGTGTGGTGTGGTGTGTGTGTGATGTGTCTGTGGTGTGTGTGTGATGTGTGTGTGGTGTTTGTGGTGTGTGTGTGTGTGTGGTGTGTGTGTGACTGTGTGTGTGACTGTGTGTGTGGTCTGTGTGTGTGTGGTGTGTGTGTGGTGTGTGTGTGGTGTCTGTGAGTGTGTGTGGTGTCTGTGTGTGGTGTGTGTGTGTGGTGTATGTGTGGGGTGTGTGTGTGACTGTGTGTGTGGTGTGTGTGACTGTGTGTGTGGTGTCTGTGTGTGTGGTGTGTGTCTGTGTGTGGTGTGTGTGATGTGACTGTGTGTGGTGTGTGTGTGGTGTATGTGTGTGATGTGTCTGTGGTGTGTGTGTGATGTGTGTGACTGTGTGTGTGGTGTGTGACTGTGTGTGGTGTGTGTGTGGTGTGTATGTGTGATGTGTCTGTGGTGTGTGTGTGATGTGTGTGACTGTGTGTGTGGTGTGTGACTGTGTGTGGTGTGTGTGTGGTGTGTGTGACTGTGTGTGTGGCGTGTGACTGTGTGTGTGTGGTGTGTGACTGTGTGTGGTGTGTGTGATGTGTCTGTGGTGTGTGTGACTGTGTGTGGTGTGTGACTGTGTGTGGTGTGTGTGTGATGTGTGACTGTGTATGTGGTGTGTAACTGTGTGATGTTTCTGTGGTGTGTGTGGTGTGTGTGATGTGTCTGTGGTGTGTGTAACTGTGTGTGTGTGGTGTGTGACTGTGTGTGTGTGGTGTGTGACTGTGTGTGGTGTGTGTGTGGTGTGTGTCTGACTGTGTGTGGTGTGTGACTGTGTGTGGGTCTGCCCCGTGACCTCCTGCCAGCGGGCATTCGACACTTCACGTGGCCTCAGGGTGCACATAGCCTGGCACAAGCGTCGTGGTGATGTCACCGCCACTTAGTGGCGAATGGCGGTTGTTGTTGTTGTGGTGTGTGACTGTGTGTGTGGTGTGTGTCTGCGTTTTATTGATGGTTTCGCTCGAATAGTTGGTCAACACAGCAGCTGATAATGCAAATGATAGTTATAATTCGCATTTAATAATCCGTGGCTTAGCTGATGTGAGTGGAGTTTGTGTGATCTCCCCCTGTTCTACAGATGAGTGACTGGAGTTTGTGTGATCTCCCCCTGTTCTACAGATGAGTGGAGTTTGTGTGATCTCCCCCTCTTCTAAAGATGAGTGAGTGGCGTTTGTGTGATCTCCCCCTGTCCTACAGAGTGAGTGGAGTTTGTGTGATCTCCCCCTGTTCTACACATGAGTGAGTGGAGTTTGTGTGATTCTCCCCCTGTTCTACAGAGTGAGTGAGTGGAGTTTGTGTGATCTCCCCCTGTTCTACAGAGTGGAGTTTGTGTGATCTCCCCCTGTTCTACAGAGTGAGTGGAGTTTGTGTGATCTCCCCCTGTCCTACAGAGTGAGTGGAGTTTGTGTGATCTCCCCCTGTTCTACAGAGTGAGTGAGTGGAGTTTGTGTGATCTCCCCCTGTTCTACAGAGTGAGTGAGTGGAGTTTGTGTGATCTCCCCCTGTTCTACAGATGAGTGAGTGGAGTTTGTATGATCTCCCCCTGTTCTATAGATGAGTGAATGGAGTTTGTATGATCTCCCCCTGTTCTACAGATGAGTGAGTGGAGTTTGTATGATCTCCCCCTGTTCTACAGATGAGTGAATGGAGTTTGTATGATCTCCCCCTGTTCTACAGATGAGTGAGTGGAGTTTGTATGATCTCCCCCTGTTCTACAGATGAGTGACTGGAGTTTGTGTGATCTCCCCCTGTTCTACAGAGTGAGTGAGTGGAGTTTGTGTGATCTCCCCCTGTTCTGCAGAGTGAGTGAGTGGAGTTTGTGTGATCTCCCCCTGTTCTACAGATGAGTGACTGGAGTTTGTGTGATCTCCCCCTGTTCTACAGATGAGTGAGTGGAGTTTGTGTGATCTCCCCCTGTTCTACAGATGAGTGAGTGGAGTTTGTGTGATCTCCCCCTGGTCTACAGATGAGTGAGTGGAGTTTGTGTGATCTCCCCCTGTTCTACAGATGAGTGAGTGGAGTTTGCGCGATTTCCCCCTGTTCTACAGATGAGTGAGTGGAGTTTGTGTGATCTCCCCCTGTTCTGCAGAGTGAGTGAGTGGAGTTTGTGTGATCTCCCCCTGTTCTACAGATGAGTGACTGGAGTTTGTGTGATCTCCCCCTGTTCTACAGATGAGTGAGTGGAGTTTGTGTGATCTCCCCCTGTTCTACAGATGAGTGAGTGGAGTTTGTGTGATCTCCCCCTATTCTACAGATGAGTGAGTGGAGTTTGTATGATCTCCCCCTGTTTTACATATGAGTGAGTGGAGTTTGTGTGATCTCCCCCTGTTCTACAGATGAGTGAGTAGAGTTTGTGTGATCTCCCCCTGTTCTACAGAGTGAGTGAGTGGAGTTTGTGTGATCTCCCCCTGTTCTACAGAGTGAGTGGAGTTTGTGTGATCTCCCCCTGTTCTACAGATGAGTGAGTGGAGTTTGTGTGATCTCCCCCTGTTCTACAGAGTGAGTGAGTGGAGTTTGTGTGATCTCCCCCTGTTCTACAGAGTGAGTGGAGTTTGTGTGATCTCCCCCTGTTCTACAGATGAGTGAGTGGAGTTTGTGTGATCTCCCCCTGTTCTACAGATGAGTGAGTGGAGATTGTGTGATCTCCCCCTGTTCTACAGATGAGTGGAGTTTGTGTGATCTCCCCCTGTCCTACAGATGAGTGAGTGGAGTGTGTGTGATCTCACTCTGTTCTACAAAGTGAGTGAGTGGAGTTTGTGTGATCTCCCCCTGTCCTACAGATGAGTGGAGTTTGTGTGATCTCCCCCTGTCCTACAGATGAGTGAGTGGAGTGTGTGTGATCTCCCCCTATTCTACAGATGAGTGAGTGGAGTTTGTGTGATCTCCCCCTGTTCTACAGAGTGAGTGGAGTTTGTGTGATCTCCCCCTGTTCTACAGATGAGTGAGTGGAGTTTGTGTGATCTCCCCCTGTTCTACAGATGAGTGAGTGGAGTTTGTGTGATCTCCCCCTGTTCTTCAGATGAGTGCGTGGAGTTTGTGTGATCTCCCCCTGTTCTACAGATGAGTGAGTGGAGTTTGTGTGATCTCCCCCTGTTCTGCAGATGAGTGACTGGAGTTTGTGTGATCTCCCCCTGTTCTACAGATGAGTGAGTGGAGATTGTGTGATCTCCCCCTGTTCTACAGATGAGTGGAGTTTGTGTGATCTCCCCCTGTCCTACAGATGAGTGAGTGGAGTGTGTGTGATCTCCCCCTATTCTACAGATGAGTGAGTGGAGTTTGTGTGATCTCCCCCTGTTCTACAGATGAGTGAGTGGAGTTTGTGTGATCTCCCCCTGTTCTACAGAGTGAGTGGAGTTTGTGTGATCTCCCCCTGTTCTACAGATGAGTGAGTGGAGTTTGTGTGATCTCCCCCTGTTCTACAGATGAGTGAGTGGAGTTTGTGTGATCTCCCCCTGTTCTTCAGATGAGTGCGTGGAGTTTGTGTGATCTCCCCCTGTTCTACAGATGAGTGAGTGGAGTTTGTGTGATCTCCCCCTGTTCTGCAGATGAGTGACTGGAGTTTGTGTGATCTCCCCCTGTTCTACAGATGAGTGAGTGGAGATTGTGTGATCTCCCCCTGTTCTACAGATGAGTGGAGTTTGTGTGATCTCCCCCTGTCCTACAGATGAGTGAGTGGAGTGTGTGTGATCTCCCCCTATTCTACAGATGAGTGAGTGGAGTTTGTGTGATCTCCCCCTGTTCTACAGATGAGTGAGTGGAGTTTGTGTGATCTCCCCCTGTTCTACAGAGTGAGTGAATGGAGTTTGTATAATCTCCCCCTGTTCTACAGATTGAGTGAGTGGAGTTTGTATGATCTCACTCTGTTCTACAAAGTGAGTGAGTGAGTGGAGTTTGTGTGATCTCCCCCTGTCCTACAGATGAGTGAGTGGAGTTTGTGTGATCTCCCCCTGTTCTACAGATGAGTGAGTGGAGTTTGTGTGATCTCCCCCTGTTCTACAGATGAGTGAGTGGAGTTTGTGTGGACCATCTTCAGAGTCAGTGGAGGAGGCTCGTGAAGGACGCTGCTACTGGGCAGTTTGAGGCAGTCGCCCTCCTGCAACAACGGAGTGCAGAGGAGCGGCAGCAGGCTCAGTGAGTCGACCCGTGGCACCTGGGTCTGTCCCTTGACCTCCTGCCAGCACCAGGCATTCGACACTTCACGTGACCTTCAAGTGCACTTATAGCCGTGACTTAGAGCTTTTGTGACTGCAGGAATTCATATTCTTTGGGTCTTACGGTAAGTCACTTATCTACGTGACTTTACCGAAAGATCCAAAGAATATGCACGTAGCCTGCCGCTTGTTGTTGTTGATGGTGCTGACGGAGGTGACGGTGTTGGAGGTGATGGCGTTGGTGACGCTGATGGCGTTGGTGACGGTGTTAGAGGTGATGCTGACGGCGGTGACGGTTGTGACGTTACAGGTTTGCTCCCCGCACGGCCACCGTCGCTCGGGAACGAGGAGAGCGACCGAAGAGCTCCGATGGAGCGGGAAGGGAGAGGAGAGCGAGGAGGGAAAAGAAGTCAGGGCAGAGAGGAGGAGCCTCAAATTACGGAAGAGCAAGAAGGGAGAGATGACGGACATCAAGACGCCCAGAGGGGAGAGCGTGCAGTGAGGTGGGCCGAGGGCAAGAGGGAGGAGCAGAGGCAGGACGCGGACAGGGCCAGGTGGGAGCGAGAGGGGGCCAGAAGGAAAGTCGCGGGAGGGGTGGGTGGAGAGAGACAGGTCGAAGGCAGAGCGAGAGACACAGAGAGGAGAGACAGAGAGAGGAGGGATAGAGAGGCGGGGGAGATGGGGGGGAGAGGCAGGGACGATGGGGGAGGGATGGGGCAAGGCCGGAGAGATCAGAGGGATATACACATAAAAATGCCATTGAGATTATAGATCGAGTCTTATCGGACTTGCCACGTGGGAGATGATGTGAGGGGTACGGAAGGAGGACAAATTTGTAAGGGGTAGATTCACAAAGAGACCCATAGATTAGCATCCTCATCTAGCCACTCACTTGTCCGCTCACCAACTCACCCGGCGACTCACCCACTGACTCATCCACCCACTCACTCATCCACCCACCCACTCACCCAACAACTTACCCACCCACCCACTCACCCAGACACTCAACCACCCATATATCATGTTGGGTATTTTATATCAAATGTTTATTGTTTTGGTCATTAAACGTCAGTGTCGTAGTGGTCGCCCAGCATGAGTTATAATCCTGGACAGCCGGCATCACAAACCCCTCCACCACCACCGATGTGTTCCTCGTGGAAACAAATCTGAAATTAATTTCGCATTCCTCAGGTCGTGCGAGATTAAATCAAACGGAAGGGCTTCACAGCCGAGGCAAGGTGAAAGGGGTTCACTGCCTCGCGACGCAGTATCGTCCGCTCGCTTTGCTCGTCAATACCGAAGAAACGACGCACGGCCGTGATCTTTTGGGAAGCGTCTGTGGTGTGATCGCAGTCAAAGCAGTCATAATGGGCAGTCGATCGTCAGGACGCACGTGTGGTGGTGGTGGGGTAAAGTGTGGGCACTCTCGCCTATTTCAACAAGCAGATGGATAGCTTGGAAGTGTAGGGCCCAGATGCCCCTCGAGAGGAGCTCACCGCAGCATCTTCTGTTGGAGGTCCGTCCCACCCGGGGGGCCGTGGCACAAGCGACACGTTGCAGAGCTGCGCCTTTGCCTTTGTCTCACGACGCGTTGCAGATGAGCTGTGGCAACTGCGGTGGCTGTCGCACTCAAATTTGAACCCCGTGGGGCCGGAGTTACATTCGTCAGCGCCCCTGTCGCCCCCTGGTGGACGAACCGCGCCTGGCTGCCGTCCGTCCCGAGTTTTGAGGATCTTTCTGAGAGTGTTTGGGTCATTTTTCCTGAATCGTGCGAAATCCGAGCAATTCCGAAATTCCATTCTCGCGCGCGACGGCACCAGCGATGTGCTCAGCAGCTAAATGCCGACGCTGAGGCTTGCTGGTCTTCGCGAGAGGGCTTCAGGAGAGAGGTGGTTTAGTTTTGATATTTCTCCTGCGTTGAAGGGGCGCAGACCACAGCGGTTTACTGTGTGGTCCGTAGTTTAGAGTGCATGGCCACAATAACAAATACACGTCTTCATTTGGTTCCCCATTGAGCTGTGCTTAGGCCGTCTGAGCATAAGTGACGTCTGTGGATGAAAATCGTTTGCTGCACTTGATGATGAACACAAACACTGTTGTGATTTATATACAGGATAATTCTGAATTTCTCATCTAAACTGCTGCGCGAGGTTTGCGACGCTTTAGGTGCAAAGATAATTAAAACGTCGCCGTACCACCCCCAGACAGATGGGATGGTGGAGCGCCTGAATAGAACTCTGACCTCCATGCTCTGTCAGGCGATTGACGCGGCGCAAACGGACTGGGATTTGCATGTTCCGAGTGTACTAGCTGCATATAGGATGGCCCCTCATACTTCCACGGGATTTTCACCATTTTTTCTCATGTATGGGAGGCAGAATGTACCCCCTGTAGATGCCCAATTGGGTTTGCCACTGGCTAAGGGGAAATCCAAGTTGCCCAGAGCATGTGAAAATTACCCCGCAATGCATTTCCACGGCTCGGGAGGCGGCAAAATTTAACGCCGCCAAAGCACGGGTGAAACAACGAACGTATTCTAGATTTGAAGCTTTCGTGACTGCAAGGATCCATACTCTTTGGTTCTATTCGGTAAAGTCACCACGTAGGTAAAAATACGTGACTTTACCGAATAGAACCAAAGCGTAATGCACGTATTGCGGGGAAACGGGATCACGTGCTAGCATGGCCCATCGGTGACGGAGCATGGTTACGTTGCCTGCGGGTGCCGGTTGGTTACGTCCCCTAAGCTGCATCAGCCCCCCGGCAAGAGCCCGTGGAAGTGGCCGAGGTTAAGCGGCCGCAGTTTGCGCATTTCCGGCTGGGCCTTCGCCGTTGGTTCGTCCGTCCGTCTCGGCCGAAGCCGTTTGTCCTGCCACGGATTGCCTCTTCCCCCGTCTCCGAAAATTGGTCCGCCAGCGTCCAGTGCGTCCGGCGAGCCGGGGATGGCGTGTGCGTTCAGACGGCGTGCGTCGGAAGGATCGCGCCGTGCCGCCCGTCGCATCGAAGCCTCGCCGGGACCGAGGGAGGTGGCTGCTGCCGCCGAGCCTGCTGCACCCGTGCCTCCTGCTGCACCCGTGCCTCCTGCTGCACCCGTGCCTCCTGCGTTGCACCCCGTGTGTCTCCGGCCGTTCTCGTGGCACGCGCACCGCCCGAGCAGGGGCGGAAGACCCGTCCCCCGTCAACGGAACTCGGCGTCGCGAACTCGGTCCAAACGCTTGCGATTCCGTTGACTCCTGATTCTGGGTATTTGCTCGGGAATGGCGGAGAGGTTGTGGTTGTTGTTGTTGTTCAGTTCTGGCCGAGGTTAACTCGGTCCAAATGCTTGCGATTCCGTTGATTCCATATTCTGGGTATTGGTCGGGGAATGGCGGAGAGGTTGTGGTTGTTGTTGTTGTTCAGTTCTGGTCGAGGTTAACTCGGTCCAAATGCTTGCGATTCCGTTGATTCCATATTTTGGGTATTGGTTTGGGAATGGCGGAGAGGTTATGGTTGTTGTTCAATTCTGTTCTGTTCGTTTTCCTAAGTCTTGTTCCCTTTCGTAAATGTTCCCTTCGCTCCTTGTTCCCTCGTCTTTAGGTGTTGTTCCTGCGGATTGTTCTGCCTTTTTAAGGAAAATAACTGGAGTCCTGCTTTTATAGATATTGTTGTTGTTGTTGTTATCCTGCACATGAGCGCACTTACCTGTTATTTGAGTATTAGCCAGGAAAATTTCGATTTAAACCTTTTGTGACTGTAAGGATTCATCTTCTTTGGTTCTTTCAGTAAAGTCACCGCGTAGAATGAGAATAAAATAATAAAATAAAACAATAAAATTCTCACGACGTTTCGGCCACAATGCAGGTGGCCTTCTTCAGAGCTTCATTATTGAAGCTCCGTCATTTATTGTAGCTCTGTCGTCCCGACAGGTTTGTTCCTTTCACCTGAAGAAGGCCACTTGTGTCGTGGCCGAAACGTCGTGAGAATTTTATTGTTTTATTTTATTATTTTATTCTCATTCTACGTGGTGACTTTACCGAAAGAACCAAACAAGATATTAGCCAGGAAGGCTACATGTTTTTTTATTACGGGGGGGGGGTGGGGGGGGGGTGATGTAATGACATGATGACACCTGTTGGTTAGAAAACGGAAGCACGGGTACAGGCACCGCTAAAGCAACATCCAATCCGAAAGGGAGAGGTATCTAGGCCAAGGGTAAATGGGCGGGGCTCGCCGGGAACCCTCTGGAAGGTTCCGCGATAGGGCGTGGCCAGAGGCGGAGCCTAGCCGCACTTTGCGGCGACAGAAGCGGTGGGCGGAGGAGGACTCGGGGCTCGCGCGTGGAGCCTTGGGTCCCGGGCTGCGTCGCCGCTCGCCGTCGTCTCTCTCCGTCGTGCGGCCGCGCGCGGAAGATCTCCTGCGGGGGTTCCGTCGCCGCCCTTCCCGGCACGCCGCCGGCCAGCGGCGAAGCCGAAAGCGGACGGGTGGAACGGCGCCGCGTGACCGACCGTGCGTGTGGCCGGCGGAGACGCCGCGCTCAGAATGAGAAGATGAGGTTGGCCCGCGCTGTGCCGCGTGTGAATAAAAGAAGCACCCCCTCATTGCGTACGTACGTTGAACTTCTTACGCGCCGTACGTAGCCAACCGTGCTCATCGGAGGTGCTGGGGAAGGACGACAAACTGAACACACAAAGTCGTCAATCCTGATTTGAAGCTTTCGTGACTGCAGGGATCCACGCTCTTTGGTTCTTCCGGTAAAGTGACTGTGAAGACGGTCGCTTGTTGCTGCGATCGGAACGTCGTGATCTATTTTTTTGTTTTTTTTACCGAAAGAACCAAAGGGTACGATAGGTAGTTCCGTAGTCAAATCTTCATTCAAAAGCGCATAGCTCCAGCGACTTAATGAATGTCAGAAGGAAGAGCGTTCCAGACGGCTGCTGGAGCGCATCTGAAAGCGCGCCACGCAGTGGCCGTCAAATCTTGACTTGAAGTCAAGATTGACGGCCGCTCTTTGGGTCTTTTGGTAAAGTCATCACGTGGGTAGGTAGAAAATAAAATAAATTAAATCACGTGACGTTTCGTTAGCAACACGACAAGCGTCCGTCATCAGGTGGGACAGCCACAGCAAGAGACAATTGCTGAAGTGGGCAAAAGGGTTGCCGTGATAAGAGGCTACGTAGGTAAGAGAGGGGGGAGAAGCCAGGGAGGAGAGATAGAGTGAGGGGGGAGGAGCTACTCAACTGACATCCCTACGAGAGAGAGAGGCTCTACCTTGGTAAACAACAACAACCACCAAAACGACCACCACCACTACAACGATGAGAATTTCTCACCTCGGATTTCAATGCAAGAGCGCAGGTGGCAGCAGGTAGTATGACGTAGTATGACGTCACTTCCCCCGGCTCTCCCACTGAATAAATTATGTTAATGAGGCCGGCCCATATGTGGAGGGATGGGGGCGTGGGCGCTGAACCCGTCGCAATAAACTCGCGACGGCTTTAACGAACACATTATGTTAATGAGCCACCAGTCACTGGGCGTAGCTTTGCCCAAATAAGGATTGCCACTGGAACGATATCGGCGGAGGTGACGTCACGCTCAAGAGCGTGGTGGACGGGGGAGGGTTGAATACCTTGGTGACATGACGTCTATTGTTTTTATATATCCTCGTGTTCAACAGAGTTAATAGACTTTACTTCAAACACAAATGTGACACTGTCACACACTGCCATGAGTAAACAGGTGGTGGTGTGACCAGAACCATGCCTGGCCACCTTCATCTGCTCAGCATTAATTCTTCCTCACTCCACCAAGTAATGAATCGAGGATCAATCAACATAGCCGAGGCTATCCGTGTCTCTGTCTCTCTCTCCCCGTGGTGAAGGTGTTCCCCTCCACACATTCAGAGTCAACAGCGGCACGCGCTTAGCGTCTTTGACCGATAGATACATTGACACGCGTATTGTTGGTTCTTTCAGTAAAGTCACGTAGATAGAAAATAAAGATAACAGATTAAATTTAATAAATAAAGACCACTTGTGTTGCGATCGAAACGTCGTGGGTTTATTGCTTTATTTAAAAAAAAAAATTCATTTATTTGTATTATTTTATTTTCTATCTACGTGACTTTACCGAATAAACCAGGAATATTAATTCCTGCAGTCACGAAAGTTTTAAGTCAAAACATTCACACACGTTGACAAAGCCTCACCTTGTGTTGTTGTGGGCAGGTCGCTTCTGATAACAAGAGCGGTATAGCAGCTCAAGCGGGCTTGGCCTGGTAACAAAAGAACGAAAATAAAAAACTGCGTGAATATTTACAATAAAACAAAGTTACAAAGTGACGAGCCGGGTGAAGACAAATTAAACTTAAGCGAGATAATTAAAGTAAATGCAATCAGGCGAGGGCAGGAGGCAAGGCCCCGCGTTGTAAAGTTCCAACCTGGACATCGATTCCCATGCTCGCTGCTACTCAACTGACATCCCTACGAGAGAGAGGCTCTACCTTGGTAAACAACAACAACAACCACCACCACCTTCTTTGGTTCTTTCGGTAAAGTCACGTAGAATGAGAATAAAATAATAAATTGATAAAATAAAATAACAATAATATTCTCACGACGTTTCGGCCACAACACAAGCGGCCTTCATCAGGTGAAGGGAGCGAGACTGTCTGGTAGGACAGCGCTGGAGTGAGAGAGCCACGTTCAGATCACGGCTTTTAAGCTGTGTGAGAGGAACAAAGAGCCTTGACGAAGGAATTAGCATAAAATTTAGCATTGAAAAGGCTGAATGATTAGCTTGTGACTGGTCACAGAAATAGCTATGTTAAAAGTTAAAGCATACACATCCGCAGAGGCACCCATTGTTAAAAGGAATTAGCATAGAATTTAGCATTGAAATAGCTAAATTAAGGCATTCGCTTGTAACTGCTACAGAAATAGTTACGTTGAAGTCAGAGCATACACATTCACCGAGGCACTTAGTACAAATCAAAACAGGAGAATTTAGCATTGAAATAACTAGGCGAATTTAGCATGGAAATAACTGGGTGATTTGCTAGTGACTGGTCACAGAAATGACTACAAATCTGAGCTATTCACAGTACTATATAGTGAACCAATAAAAACTAAAATATAAATTACCTTCATGTTATCAATAAACTCTATATTCTCCAATCAAATAAGCTACCAACCATAAGTCGTTATATAACACAATGCTATATGGCGAAAAAATGGGTGGATTCTTACCCTCAAATTTCCGTACCACGGATAGCTACGGGCCCCGTTCAGACGGACGAGTTCGTCCATGGTCGGAACAGAGGAGGGGGAGAGAGACAGCTGCGAAGCCCTAGTATACAGAAATGATTTAACACATCTTTCCAGTAACCACTGGAAAGATGTGTTAAATCATTTCTGTTCT
This sequence comes from Petromyzon marinus, assembly GCF_048934315.1. Classification (NCBI taxonomy): domain Eukaryota; kingdom Metazoa; phylum Chordata; class Hyperoartia; order Petromyzontiformes; family Petromyzontidae; genus Petromyzon; species Petromyzon marinus. The sequence continues at coordinate 104,136 of NW_027422660.1, forward strand.
TAATTAATTGTAATTTTACGATGACCTTCAGACCGCAGCTCTTTCGCCAGCATTGCCTCTTAATACCTCTCACACCACGGTTAATGGTATGGTTTACAACATGGAGTATACTAGGGCTTCGCAGCTGTCTCTCTCCCCCTCCTCTGTTCCGACCATGGACGAACTCGTCCGTCTGAACGGGGCCCGTAGCTATCCGTGGTACGGAAATTTGAGGGTAAGAATCCACCCATTTTTTCGCCATATAGCATTGTGTTATATAACGACTTATGGTTGGTAGCTTAGCTGATTGGAGAATATAGAGTTTATTGATAACATGAAGGTAATTTATATTTTAGTTTTTATTGGTTCACTATATAGTACTGTGAATAGCTCAGATTTGTAGTCATTTCTGTGACCAGTCACTAGCAAATCACCCAGTTATTTCCATGCTAAATTCGCCTAGTTATTTCAATGCTAAATTCTCCTGTTTTGATTTGTACTAAGTGCCTCGGTGAATGTGTATGCTCTGACTTCAACGTAACTATTTCTGTAGCAGTTACAAGCGAATGCCTTAATTTAGCTATTTCAATGCTAAATTCTATGCTAATTCCTTTTAACAATGGGTGCCTCTGCGGATGTGTATGCTTTAACTTTTAACATAGCTATTTCTGTGACCAGTCACAAGCTAATCATTCAGCCATTTCAATGCTAAATTTTATGCTAATTCCTTCGTCAAGGCTCTTTGTTCCTCTCACACAGCTTAAAAGCCGTGATCTGAACGTGGCTCTCTCACTCCAGCGCTGTCCTACCAGACAGTCTCGCTCCCTTCACCTGATGAAGGCCGCTTGTGTTGTGGCCGAAACGTCGTGAGAATATTATTGTTATTTTATTTTATCAATTTATTATTTTATTCTCATTCTACGTGACTTTACCGAAAGAACCAAAGAAGATGAATCATTGCAGTCACGAAAGCTTTAAATCGAAACCACCACCACCATGAGAATTTCTCACCTCGGATTTCAGTGCAAGCGTGGATCGGCAGCCTCCTGTTACCTCGTGACGTCACGCGTGTAAGCAGGTAACAGAACGTCACTTCCGGGGTAAGAGACACGCCCCTCCTGTAAAGAGCGGCTCCGTAACTGAATAAATTATGTTAATGTTAACTGGCCATATGTCGATGGATGGGGCGTGGCTGCTGAACCCGACAGCTTTAACGAACACATTATGTTAATGACCCGCCAGTCACTGGGCGTACCTTTGCCCAAATAAGGATTGGCACTGGATTGATTTCGGCAGTGACCCAAGCGGAGGTGACGTCACGCTCAAGAGCGCTGTGGACGGGGTTGGGGGAGTGTGAATACCTTGGTGACATGACGTCACTAGCGAGGCACACCTCCCGCTGGCACTTCATGCCGATGAGGTCATGCTGAGTGGTGACGTCACAGAGCGGGGATGGAGTTTAAGTTGATTTAGATTCATTTTCCATTGCCCCCTCCCTTGGGTGCGTGAACTCAGCAACAACAACGTGGACATTATTGTGTGTACACAGTGTGTATGTATGTACGTACACACTGTGTACGTACATACGTACACCACGACATCAAACAGAGGAATGAAGTTTAATAACTTTTTTGTCACAACTTCGTTCAACTCACCGTCGAGAAGTACGTCAATGATGCGGCGCCTGCTCACACATCAACGCTTACTTGAATTAATTGGTTATTTTATAAATCAATCTTCAATGTACAACTTTTGTTTGTGTGGAGTGAGGGTGCCCGTAACTCGTTCACACGGAGCAGGCGAGGCGATTCCACAGTTTAGGGACCGCGGCGTTTTTGACCTGCACACAAATATATATGAATAATAAGGCGTCCATACAAAATGTTAATCGCTTTAAGGGAGCCAATTAATTGATTAATTGATGCCGATTTTGATACAGGCATGCATTGTCACCGGATCTGAGTACCATGTGCGAAATGTGGAATTTATTGGACGACGGGAAGTGGACGAAATTTTTATCACAAGATTTGACCACGACAAACAGAGGAATCAAGTTAAGTAAAACCATTTTGAACGCGAATGAGAAATCCCCCCCCCACCCTCCACCGATGACGCGCGAGCGTTGCTAGGGGCATCCCCCGGGCAGCTTTAGCGGCGCAAGGAAATACTTAAATAATGCAAAATAGCACTAAATTATTAATTTAACAACATTTGAAGTTTACGGATGGGAAAACGGAATGGCGCTGGCTCACCACGGGGCTTACGGCGTGGTACCCGGCTACTTTTTTTTAAAAGTAAACTCCATGGTTCGCGAGCAAGTGTGCGTCCACACAGAGACAGACGGACATACACACAGAAAAAAAATGCCTTTTATAAGTAAGAAAAGAAAAACGATAACGAGACTCAGATTAACACGTAGGCTTTCGCGACCAATATTATTCATAATAAAGGTTTTTGGGTTAGATCGCGTTTATTTATAAATGTGTCGTAACCCTCCACCACCCGACATGGCCAATCAGCAAAAAAAAAGTGTCACGTTGACAAAAGACAAATAAATCACTACTTCAGCCCACCGGTGTGTTGAAGAGTTAATCCACATTTACAGTTTGAGTACGACGTTTCGCTGGTAAATACATCCAGCGTCATCGGGCAATTCGCCAGAATGGTAAAGCCCTCGCTTGCTCCCGGTTTTATATAGAGCAGCAGGGTGACGTCATCACTTAACTCATATCAGGTGCAGTGATTAGAGGCGGAAGGGGGGGTATTGTAATTATATAATCGATTAGTAATCAGTCATTGGTTATGATTAGTAATGAGTTGTAGATTAGTAATTCTTTAAATCAAAATGTAATGTGTATTATTTAATAATACTCTTCCAGGCCGCACTAAGCCGGTAGCTGTCAGAGCGATTAAAGTTATTCTTGTTCCTCTCAATTTCAATGGATTCTCTAATTAGTCTTTGCCAGTAATAATTAGTTTTACACACCACTGCAACATTGTCAAAAGCAATTGAGTGTCCTTGTTGACAAGCATGTTCTGCCACTGCCGACAGTTGTGTTTGAGATAATTTAATATTTCTCTGATGTTTTCTTAGTCTTACGCTGATGTTACGTCCCGTCTGCCCAATGTAGCAGCTGCCACATGAACAATTAATCCGATATACACCTTCTGTTGATAGTTTAGGTAATGCGTCTTTAGTGCAAGATACTAGTTTTTGATTTTTGTGTACTGTACCAAATCTTACTGTAATGTTTTGCTTTTGCAAAACACGGGCTAATTTGTCAGTTACTCCTGAGATATATGGATTTTTTATTGTTTTAACAATCTGGTCGCTTTCAGCAGTATTGCTTTGCGATCGTGATTTGGCATTCAGTGCTCTGTTAATTTGAGCATTATTGTAGCCATTCTGTCGTAGTGCGTCTTTAACGTGTTTAATCTCTCTCACTAGACTCTCACCATCTGACACTGTTTTAGCCCGATGTATGAGCGTCTTGATAAGAGAGGATTTCTGAGCTGGATGATGATGTGATTCTGCATTCAGATAGGCATCAGTGTGCGTTTGCTTTCTGTAAACACTGTGTGTTATTTTACCGTTTAGGCCATGTCCAAGCAAAATATCTAGGAATGGGAGTGTGTTATTCACCTCCATTTCCATGGTGAACTGGATGGCCGGGTTTTGTGCATTGAGATGATTTAGAAAATCATTAAGTGTATCTCTACCATGTGGCCAGACAACCAAAGTGTCATCCACATACCTAAACCAAAAAGATGGTTTTAATGTGCTCGAGGCAAGTGCTCTTATTTCAAAGTTTTCCATGTACAAATTTGCTATAGCAGGGGATAAAGGAGAACCCATTTCTGCTCCTTCCTTTTGTTTAAAGAAATCTCCTCTCCATAAGAAGTAAGTGTTATTTAAACAATGGCCAGCAAGTTTCGGAATATCTTTTGGTAAACCGGTATTCTTTACTAGTGTATCAAGTAATTTAAGCGATTCGTCCACTGGAACCTTAGTGAATAGAGAAATCACATCAAAACTTACCAGAATATCATCAGGAGTAAGTTTAATATCTTTAATCACATTCACAAGATGTTCTGAATTTTTATGAATGAAGATGTCTTACCGATGTAGGGCAGTATTTGTTTGGTTATATATTTTGCTAATTGATATGTGGCAGAGCCAATTGTACTGACTATGGGTCGTAATGGGATGCCGATTTTATGAATCTTTGGTAGCCCATAGAGTCTAGGTGGTTTTGAGGCCCTTGGCTTAATTAGGTATTGCTCATTTTTAGGGATTAGTGAATTTGCAATTATTGCAGTGGTCTTACGTTCTAAAGTATTAGTTGGATCTCGTTTAATTTTAATGTAGGTACTTTCCTCTAGTAAATTTCTAATTTTATTATCATAATCGGCTCGTGATATCACTACAGTAGTGCGGCCTTTATCAGCTGAACACAGCACAGCCAACACAGCGAACACAGCGCAGCCAACACAGCGAACACAGCACAGCCAATACAACACAGCGAACACAACACAGCCAACACAGCGAACACAACACAGCCAACAGCGAACACAACACAGCCAACACAGCACAGCCAACACAGCGAACACAACACAGCTAACGCAGCGAACACAGCACAGCCAATACAACACAGCGAACACAACACAGCCAACACAACACAGCGAACACAACACAGCCAACACAGCACAGCGAACACAACACAGCCAACACAACACAGCGAACACAACACAGTGAACACAGCACAGCCAACACAACACAGCGAACACAACACAGCGAACACAGCACAGCCAACACAACACAGCCAACACAGCAAACACAACACAGCGAACACAGCGAACACAGCACAGCGAACACAACACAGCCAACACAGCAAACACAACGAACACAGCGAACACAACACAGCGAACACAGCGAACACAGCACAGCGAACACAACACAGCCAACACAGCAAACACAGTGAACACAGCGAACACAACACAGCCAACACAGCCAACACAGCACAACACAGCCAACACAGCGAACACAACACAGCCAACACAGCACAGCGAACACAGCGAACACAACACAGCCAAAACAGCACAACACAGCGAACACAGCCAACACAACACAGCGAACACAGCACAGCCAACACAACACAGCCAACACAGCACAGCGAACACAGCGAACACAACACAACACAGCCAACACAGCGAACACAACACAACACAGCCAACACAGCGAACACAACACAGCGAACACAACACAGCGAACACAGCACAGCGAACAGCACAGCAAACACAACACAGCAAACACAACACAGCAAACACAGCGAACACAGTGAACACAGCACAGCGAACACAGCACAGTGAACACAACACAGCCAGCACAGCACAGCCAACACAACACAGCGAACACAGCACAGCCAACACAACACAGCCAACACAACACAGCCAACACAACACAGTGAACACAACACAGCCATCACCGCCCCTCACCGGCTGGCCAGGCCAGGGGCGCCCCGGGGGTCGACCCGGCTTCGAAGGCCCCGCGGGTCCCGGAGGCCGCTGCCGGAGTCTCGCTGGGTCCGCGGAGGCCACGGGTTCCGGCGATGAAGGCGGAGGAGGAAGAGGAGGAGGAGGAGGTTTTGACCGGGTGGTCACCGCTAAGCAAGCGGCGGGAGGCTGCGGCGGCGGATTGCCCGGCGGGACCGAATCCCGATCCCTGCCCGGGCTCCTCTACCTGCCGCGCTCCTCCGCCTCCTCCGCCTCCTCCTCCGCCGCCGCTGCCGGCGGCGGCGGTCGCGGGCAAGCGGCGCTCGGCCCCGCGTGGGGCGATGTTCCACTTCTTCTCGCTGATGCCGCGGCCGTTGGCTGAGCCGCCACCACCGCCCACCGGGAGGCGCCGGGGTCGCGCCCTGGAGAAGCAGCGGCAGCGACGGAGACAAATTCAGCAACAATACCGGCAGCAGAGAGCGTCGTCATCGTCGCCCAGCTGTTGGTCGTTCTCGGACGCATCGTCGTTGTCGTCTTCATCGCCGGAGGAGGTGGTGGAGGGTGACGAGGCGAAGGAGCGGAGGGGCGAGGAGGAGGTGGTGGAGGGTAACGAGGTGAAGGAGCGGAGGGACGAGGAGGAGGAGGTGGTGGAGGGTGATGAGGTGAAGGTGCGGAGGGACGAGGAGGAGGTGGTGGAGGGTGACGAGGTGATGGAGCGGAGGGACGAGAAGGAGGTGGTGGAGGGGGAGGAGGTGAAGGAGCGGGGGAACGAGGAGGAGGAGGAGGTGGTGGAGTCTACGGGGGGCGTCCGCAGGCTGCTGCTGAAGTTTTGCGCCAGCCGCCTGCAGCCGAGCGTCGACAGAGCACGAGACGATGGGGAGGTGGCGGACAACGAGGAGGAGGAGAACGAGGAGGAGAGGAAGACGAGGAGGAAGAAGAAGAAGAGGACGAGGAGGAGAAGGAGGAGGGGACTACGGAGATCACGCAGTGCAGCCGATGATGGCGACTGCAAGTCGGGCGACGAGGCGGAGGAGGAGGAGGAGAGGGTGGCGAGTCTCAAGAGGGTGGAGGAGTGCCGGATTCTCAAGCAGATAGACGACATCATGGCTGAGATACCCCAGCTGGAGGGGAGATGCAGGGTGAGGAGGAGCAGATGAGGTGTAGGGTGGTGAGGAGGGGCTGGGTGGTGAGGTGTAGGGTGGGGAGGAGGGGCTGGGTGGTGAGGTGTAGGGTGGTGAGGAGGAGGGTGAGGAAATTCCAGGGCAGCGGGTGAGGGCGTTGGGAGTGGCTCACTCAGTCACTCACTCAGTCACACACTCAGTCACTCACTCAGTCACTCACTCAGACACTCACTCACTCAGACACTCACTCAGTCACTCACTCGCTCACTCAGTCACTCACTCACTCAGACACTCACTCAGTCACTCGCTCAGTCACTCAGTCACTCACTCACTCAGTCACTCACTCAGACACTCACTCAGTCACTCACTCAGTCACTCACTCAGACACTTACTTAGACACTCACTCACTCAGACACTCACTCAGTCACTCACTCGCTCACTCGAACACTCAGTCACTCACTCAGTCACTCACTCACTCAATCACTCACTCAGACACTCACTCAGTCACTCACTCAGTCACTCACTCAGACACTTACTTAGACACTCACTCAGACAGTCACTCACTCAGTCACTCACTCAGACACTCACTCAGACACTCAGTCACTCACTCAGTCACTCAGTCACTCACTCAGACACTCAGTCACTCACTCACTCAGTTACTCACTCAGACACTCAGTCACTCACTCAGACACTCACTCAGACAGTCACTCACTCAGTCACTCACTCAGACACTCACTCAGACACTCAGTCACTCACTTAGTCACTCAGTCACTCATTCAGACACTCAGTCACTCACTCAGACACTCAGTCACTCACTTAGTCACTCAGTCACTCACTCAGTCACTCACTCAGACACTCAGTCACTCACTTAGTCACTCAGTCACTCACTCAGACACTCAGTCACTCACTCAGACACTTACTCAGACACTCAGACAGTCACTCACTCAGTCACTCAGACACTCACTCAGACACTCAGTCACTCACTCAGTCACTCACTCAGACACTCAGTCACTCAGACACGTACTCAGACACTCAGTCACTCACTCAGACAGTCACTCAGTCACTCACTCAGACACTCAGTCACTCAGACACACACTGACACACACACACTGACACACACACACTCATACACACACTGACACACACACACTGACAAAGCAAAAAACAAAGATCCCCCGTATAGCCTTAACAGACTGTAGGGGCAAGTGCTGTTAGCGAGCACCTATACACACTGACACACACACTGACATACACACATCATGATACACACACTAACTGGAGGAGGTGGAGCGTGGTCAACACATCTACGCCTGAAACATTTTAGAAAGAAGCGGAGAATACGGAACAACCCACCTGTTGTTTATTTCGATTTCCGTGTTGCCTCTAATCTTCAGTCTTGCTGTGTATCCACCGTTTGCTGGAGCTCGCCTTCTATAGCGAGGATATCCATCATCTCCAGTTTGTGTGTCTTTAATAAATTGTCTCGGATATTTCTTGCTGCTCTCTATGTCCTTCATACATGCTGCTGCATTGACATTAAGGTTTCCGCATGGCCCATGAATCATATTTGCAGTCACTACTGCAAACAGATTTTGGGTCTTCCTCTGGATTTGGAAACTCGACAGATATAACATCGATTTGGATTGGATGATTTTTTTCTTTCAGCCAGATTAAAATATGAGCGTGGGGAAGTCATCTACATCATTAGACCTCCTTTGGCAGTACCAAAATATAATAATAGAGGTTTTTCCCCTTTTTTCCGGCAACAAAACTGAAACCTTTTTACAAGGATTCATATTACAGCATTAACCACAATACCTGCAGTCAAAATGCAAACAAAAAACACGCACTATGATAATATATATGTGGCATTGTCCTTGAAACAACTTGTTCCACACCAAGGGACGGCTTTCTTGAGAGCCTCGACCCAATTGGTGCTCGACCAGAGGACGCCAAAAGGTTTCAGATTTGTTGCCACAAAAAAAGGGGAAACCCCTATGATGTGGAAGTCCTCGTTTCTGCCACTCAGTTGAGTACATCCAGCATCGTTTCTCCAAAAAACACGACTCTCAGTGAATGCTCTCGATGAATTTGACTTGCTTTTGTCTGAACACCCTGGCTGTGAAGTCGTATCGACGGCTGGGTGTCTGGCCGAATGAAAGTTATTATTTTTGTTTTATCTCAGGCCAAGTTGGATTACATGTAAAGGTAATAAATAAGTCGGGGACATCCATACGCTCGAACGTACGACATGGCACCTTGAGCATATTCGTGCATGCGTCTAGGGCTTCCTGTGAACGTAGCAGACGCCTGGATGTTACAAGGGGGGGGGGGGGGGGATGATGTAGCGCCATTGTTGGGCTGTATGCGTATTACCACGGGAGCTGACCTGTAATAGCGGACATGCGTCAACAGGGGGTGGTGTACAGACCAGGTGTGACGAACAGGGCCCCCAGACCCCAAGAGGGGGGGGGCTGGGGGATGTTCCAGGGCCCCCTAGAGAGTTCCAGAAGGCTTGGCCAGGGGCGGAGAGACCCTGGAATGGGGATAAAAGCCGGACCCCTGAACGGGTTTGGCGGTCCTCGTCCACCTGAAGATCTAAAGAAGTCTCTGAGCGCTACCCTGAAGACCCTGAAGACCCTGAAGCAAAGAGCCCAGTGACCCTGGCTAGGGTCGGGTTCAGACATAACCAGTGTAGGGTTAGCGCTAGAACCAGAGTAAGGGCACCGTAGTGTGGAGGGACTGCCTACTGAGGTTATCGGTTGTGAGGGGTCGTCACCCCTCTGTGCTGTGGTTCCCTTGTTGAATAAACGTGTTGCCTCCAGCGAACCGTCTCGCCTCGTCTTGGACCCACTGCACGTGTCACCTATGGTAATGAAACCTCTTGTCGTAAAAAATTAGCGGCGTGCGAAAGTGAAAGGTGTTAATGAACTAATAATAACTTTGATTTAAAGCTTTCTTAACTGCAGGGATTCATATTCTTGGTTCTTTTGGCAAAGTCACCACGTAGAAGGGAAACAAATAATACAAATATAAAACAATAAAAATTCTCACGACGTTTCGACTGCAACACAAGCAATCATCATCAGGTGTGAAAACCACAGCAAGAAAATTTGAAAAAAGTGGCGTTTTTGTTAACGTTAGCACCACAGAGAGCGATTTGACAGTCATTCAGATGGACGAGCCCATCTATGTTCGGGATAGAGGAGGGGGTAGACGAAAATAATGGATGCGGTCTGAAAGCCAGCATAAGTGTGAACAATCATTTAAGACCCGAAATGGTTTATCAAATCCTTCCAATGATTGCTAAGCCAGAATTCCTTCCTATCAGTTGAAATTGTCTCTGTGTATATGTGGATAGCCTCATGAACGAATATCTCATGGTAGCCAGATGGATTGCAAAGAACCTCCGTCTTGGAGAAGTCCATGTCATGTGAGCCTACTGAATTATAACAGTGATCTGCCACGGCCGAGGTGTTGGTCCTACCGTGTTTTAGGTCTGCATTCTGTTCACGAATGAGGTCCGAGACATGTCGTTTGGTTTCTCCAATGTAACTACTACCACAGAGGCAACTTAGTTTGTAGACGCCAGGGTACTTTATGTCCGGAATCACATCTTTTACAGACGGGACCAGATCACGGATTTTATGTAAAGTGTTGAATCGGACCTGGATTTTGTGTTTATTCAAGATTTTGGAGATCTTTTTTTTGATCCCCGCAATGTAGGACAAAGTGATGGTTTTGAAATGCTCCTCAAGAGGGTCCTTCTTCATGGTTGGAGTGATAGCTTTGCGGATTGTAAAAGCTTGGTGTACGTGCTTGAGTTCACTGGCTATGTGTTCCTGGTCGGATATGCATTGGGCTCTGGTGCAGAGTCTTGATGAGGGAATTCTTCTGGGATGGATGGTGGTGGGAATCCGGTTTCAGGTAAGCATCCGTATGGGTATCTTTCCTTAGACAGAGTGGCTCATTGAACCATCAATTTTTTTTACCAATTCCACTTTACAATAAAATTGTAGACACGGCACAATATATACTTCTGAATCTTTATTTTTACCAACATTTTAAAAAATATTCTCCGTTAAGGCAAACATTCTGAAATATTGGATTTTTTTACAAAGCCTTGTGAATTCACCTTGTATCTGAACAAGTTCAATTTGTGCAAAGATATTTTTTCAAACGTATAAATAAAAAAGACAATGCTTACAAATATCAGCTCTATGTTTTCAAGTAAATACATTTTGGGTAGTGAATAAATTATAGTCTAAATAAGCTACACATGACGAATTGTAGGCAATTATAGTTATAATCAAAGACATTTTTAAACAATCACGTGGTCCCTGTAGTCGCCGTTAGAGACAATCTGCTTGAAACAGTTTATCAACATATATGAATACATTGATTCGAATAAGCAGAGTTAATTTCCTATTTATGGCATGCCAGTTATGTGTCAATTTTCGATATCAACATCACCTTATAAAAGAATAACATTTAAAATACGCACAGACAAGTATTCATTCGTAATTATTGACAGGCATATTAACAAAATTGCAAGCACCGCGTAAAAGCAATTATCATGAGAACATCGTGAATGCTTGGGAGCTTATTGGCTCTTGCTCCTGGTGAGAGATTGACCCAACCCACAGGTCCACAAAGACTGGCCGCTCTTACTCTGCAGGTTGAACCTAGGAGCTGAATGTTCAACTTCACATTCTTGTCATTAAAGGCCTGTGACAAAGGTGCATCTATTGGAGCGACATCGTCTCTGGCTTACACACCTACCGGGTCTCCACTTGACTTTGTATTGTCTAGGAAGTCCACCCACACCTCCACTTCCACAAACTGCTGGGAGTTGCCTCGCTCTGCCTCACAGTCAGAATTCTCCTCCTGCTTCACATTACCTCCGTCAATGTGAAGGTCCCATTTTGGAGTTGAATCTTCATCTTCACATTTCACCTTCACTTCTTCGCTCTTCACCATCACTTCTTCACATTTCACCATCACCTTGTCATATTTCACCTCGATACCTTTAAAAGTGTCCAAGCTGGGATTTTCTTCTGGTTCGTGTTTCATGAGGGATGGGCGTATTGTGGCACTTTGACTTTCACAAGCTGATTTCAGACTCCACTCCTTGTTGATCTTCTGATGCTTCCGTGTTCTCTGGTGTACTTGAAGATGCTGTTGTTGTGCAAACGCTATCCCGCACGGAATGCACTTGAAGGGTTTCTCTCCCGTGTGTGTTCTCTGGTGTTTTTTAACAACAGATGAATGTGCAAATGCCTTCCCACACACACTGCACTTGAAGGGTTTCTCTCCCGTGTGTGTTCTCTGGTGTTCTACAAGAGCAGATGACTTTGCAAACGCCTTCCCACACACACTGCACTTGAAGGGTTTCTCTCCAGTGTGTGTTCTCTGGTGTACTTGAAGATTAGATGAATTTGCAAACGCCTTCCCGCACAGAGTGCACCTGAAGGGTTTCTCTCCCGTGTGTGTTCTCTGGTGTTTTTTAAGAACAGATGACTGTGCAAACGCCTTCCCACACACACTGCACTTGAAGGGTTTCTCTCCCGTGTGTGTTCTCTGGTGTACTTGAAGATGTGATGAAAGTGCAAACGGCTTCCCGCACAGAGTGCACTTGAAGGGTTTCTCTCCCGTGTGTGTTTTCTGGTGTTCTACAAGAACAGATGACTGTGCAAACGCCTTCCCACAAACACTGCACTTGAAGGGTTTCTCTCCCGTGTGAGTTCTCTGGTGTTTTTTTAAGAGCAGATGAATGTGCCAACGCCTTCCCACACACAATGCACTTGAAGGGTTTCTCTCCCGTGTGTGTTCTCTGGTGTATTTTAAGAGCAGATGACTGTGCAAATGCCTTGTTACACACACTGCACTTGCAGGGTTTCTCTCCCGTGTGAGTTCGCTGGTGTATCTGAAGAAGTGATGGCCATGCAAATGCCTTACCACACACTGTGCACTTGAAGGGTTTCTCACCCGTGTGTGTTCTCTGGTGCCGTGTCAAATATCCAGTCCGATCCGTGCTGTATGCACGCTGGTCACATTGTTGACTTGTCATACCGAGCTGCGCTGAGTGCATTTGCTCCATCGGACCAATTCTGCGGAGGAAGCGTCAGAGGAAGCGTCAGAGGAAGCGTCAGCTACAGACAGAAAATAATATCCACACCATCTACACGACAGTATCGAGGCACAGAGGAATGCATATATAGTCACCTGTGACTTACACGTCTATACTTATTCATATATTCATGATGTAGTAAAAACGTTTCCCAAATTCATCACAGGGCTGTGATGGCACAGAATGAGAGGGCAAATGGTTATAAATATGCCTGGAAGCCCTCGTATCTTCAAGATGAATGTTAACCCAAAACTCTAAGCACACAATTTCGGCTGACTACAAAATAAATATTTATGAAAGCTAAATTCGGCTGACATAGCAAAGGGTGTTGAAAACAATACTATTTGTGTTAGGCAGAAATGCATAAATTAATGTTCAATCGCAACTTAGAGGTGTGAATCCAGGCTCAGATGTCCTTGAATGCTGGGATGAACAGTTCCGAATTCAGCTGAATGTGTGTGCTGTGTTAACTTCCTGTTTCCATTCATTTAAAGAGTTCCAGAGGAAAACAAAAGTAAACTATTGTTACGCTATAACCTCTGTGTTCAACAGAGTTAATAGACGTTACTGCAAACACAAACTGTACACTGTCACTGGGTAAACAGGCGGTGGCGTGTCTAGAATCACACCTGGCCACCTTCATCTGCTTGGCATGAATGCTTCCTCACTCCACCAAGTAATTAATCGAGGATCAACAAACATAGCCGAGGCTAACTGGAGTTTGCGTGTCTCTCTCCGTGGTGAGATGTTAACTACCTCACCTGGTATACAGGAAGTCGTGGGTTCGATCCCGACCCTGACGCCTGCTGTATATTTGGAGTTTGCGCGTTTCTCCGCTGAGCGTCTTTGACCGATAGACATTGACACACGTATTCTTGTTTCTTTCGGTAAAGTTACGTAGATAGAAAATAACAATAACTGATAATACAATTACATTAAATAAAGACTGCTTGTGTTCAAAACGTGAGTTTTTTTGCTTTATTTACAATTTTTTTTTTCATTATGTTATTTTTATTAAATTTTCTATCTACGTGACTTTACCGAAAGAACCAAGAATATTAATTCCTGCAGTCACCAAAGTTTTAAGTCAAAACATTCACACACGTTGACAAAGCCCCACCTTGTGTTGTTGTGGGCAGGTCGCTTCTGATAACAAGAGCGGTATAGCAGCTCAAGCGGGCTTGGCCTGCTAACAAAAGAAAATAAAAAACTGCGTGAATATTGACAATAAAACAAAGTTACAAAGTGGCGAGCCGGGTGAAGACAAATTAAACTTAAGCGAGATAATTAAAGTGAACGCAATCAGGCGAGGGCAGGAGGCAAGGCCCCGCGTGGCTAGGCCCCGCGTTGTAAAGTTCCAACCTGGACATCGATTCCCATGCTCGCTGCTACTCAACTGACATCCCTACGAGAGAGAGAGCGAGGCTCTACCTTGATAAACAACAACCACCACAACCACCACCACCATGAGAATTTCTCACCTCGGATTTCAATGAAAACGCGGATCGGCAGCCTCCTGTAACCTCGCAACGTCACGCGGGTAAGCAGGTAACATGACGTCACTTCCGGGGTAAGAGACACGCCCCTCCCACAATGAGCGGCTCTGTAACTGAATAAATTATGTTAATGAGTCCGGGCCATATGTCGAAGGATGGGGCGTGGCTGCTGAACCCGTCGCAATAAACACTCGACTGCTTCAACAAATATATTATGTTAATGAACCGCCAGTCACTGGGCGTAGCTTTGCCCAAATAAGGATTGGCACTGGATTGATATCGGCAGTGACCCAAGCGGAGGTGACGTCACGCTCAAGAGCGCCGTGGACAGGGTTGGGGGAGTGTGAATACCTTGGTGACATGACGTCACTAGCAAGGTACACCTCCCGCTGGCACTTCATGCCGTTGAGGTCATGCTGAGTGGTGACGTCACAGAGCGGAGATGGAGTTTAAGTTGATTTAGATTGATTTTCCATTGCCCCCTCCCTTGGGTACGTGAACTCAGCAACAACGTGGACATTATTGTGTGTACAGTGTGTGTGTGTGTACACATTGTGTGTGTGTACGTACATACACAGTGTGTACACACTGTGTATGTACGTACACACACAGTGTGTACACACTGTGTGTGTGTGTACACACTGTGTATGTACGTACACACACACAGTGTGTACGTAAATACACACTGTGTGTGTGTACGTACACACTGTGTGTGTGTAGTGGAGGTCAAAGGCGGTGCATTGCCCAGTCATCTGAGTCAGTCGACCCATGGCATCTTATCAATTAATTTTTTAAAATGTATTATTTTTATTTGTTATTTGTATTACATTTTTTAATTTTTTTTTTACTTTTATTTGTTTATTTTTTGATTTCTATCTACGTGACTTTACCGAAAGAACCAGGAATATGGTAGCGCATTCTCTATTTGTTGCAGAGATTCAAAGTTCAAATCCGACAGGCACACCTGGCTACCCCAGTAACATTCACCACATTATGCGCTGTTCTGCTTCACGGCAGATGTAAAACAGAGTATTGTGTCACTCACAACGCACAGGTCATTGCATGTTGGTGTCACGGTCAAAATTGTGGTTAATTCCAGACATTATCCAGAAACTCCACAAGGGAGATGACGCGTCAATGATCGCCCCCTACCGACAGACTCATGTCCACGTGCAGGCCGGTGGAGGGCCACCTTGTGCCACACAGGGGCAGCTGCCACTAGGGGGCGCCCTTCGATTATTTGAGATGAGATTCGATACGAAACACCGAGTTGCTGAGGCAATTAGGCAAGCGACTTATGAGTGCAAAAATGTTGTTTATAACGTAGTGAATGCTTGGGAGCTTAATTGTCCCTCGCTCCTGCTTTGTCCCTCGCTCCTGCTAAAAGCTAATGGTCAGTGAGGTCAGCAACACTGTAGGTTCTGGTGTCAAGGACATGGGCCTGCATTCGCTGGTCCACTGCTATATAGTCCAGCGGATGTTCTTGCTTGAACCCGGCATGAATCCATGATGTTGTCTGGATGCACAGATGCCAGAACAGCGTGTTGGCAATGACAAGCCCACAGGCTGCACAGAAGTCTAACAGCCTCCTACCGTTGTTATTGAGTTGATCTGGCCCATGCCTTCCAATCGCTCCAGACCAGGTGCCAGCATCATCACCAAGTTGGGCATTAAAGTCACCCAACAGGATGACTCTATCCCGAGGGGCCACGTTTAGCTAACACCTGTGACAGGAGTTTATAGAAGGAATCTGAATCCACGGGCTTTCCTGCATCCCTTCACTGATGTTCGTCTTCGGTGGGGGCGTAAGCAGCCACCACCACCATTCTCTGCCTCCTGTTGATGGGGAGGCGAGCCCAAAGTAGCCTGGGGCTTACAGCTTCCCACACCTCGCCGCCACCTTCCCACGCCGCCTTCATTCTTTTTTTCAGAATAAGAGCCACTCCTTGTTGTTCGGCATTCTCCTGCCCCGAGTGGAGGACTCTGCACCCCTCATGATAATTGGAGTCAGAGCCGGTCCACTGGATCTCCTGAATGCCACAGAGATCCAGGCGGTACCGGTCCAGCTCTGTACAGAGTAGCAGCCTCTCCTCCACGTGGCCACTCTCAGTGACTTTTTGCCATTTCTAGAGGAACCCCAAGGGTAAGGATTCAGGCATTGCTCCTCACAATGTTATCGTCTGGCATCACAACCACCAACAACACACCTGTATTTGAATTGCAAGTAACTTTAATGAACACAACGCAACCCAAACAACCGTTCGTTTGAAAAACATATCTTAATATTTCCATTCTTCTCCGTGTGAGTCCCACGCCACACACACCCGCTGCATTTAAATTCCAAATCATGTTCATAAACACACCGCCAGTCATTTGAAACCGAGTCGGCGCTTAGAAGAGGGTGGCCCAGGACCGGTTGAGATAATCGTCACCGTTGTTGTTGGCCAGGAGCGGGAATCGAACTGGGGTCTCTGCCGTGTTGGTAGTGCAGTGTAGCCTGAATCTCTGCGCCGCTGCTTTCTCCTCACCCCCCTCCTCGTCCCCCCTCCCTGCAAACATCATCTATCAGCGGTCATTGATGCAACGACGACAAGCCGGGCTCTTGTCGCTCTCTCTCCCTCCCTCTCTGTCCACCCACCTTCGCCCCCTGTTAACAATACCCAGCACCCTATCTACCACTCCCACCAAGCGGTTCTCTCTCGCGATATGCCGCATCATGTGCATTAACTGTCCCCTCCCTCCTCCCTCTCCCCCTTCTCTCATCCCCCCCTCCCCCCTCTCCCTTTGCCGTCTATCTCTCTCCGCGACTCCTCTGTCTCTCGCGACCACCTCCCCCCCCGCCCCCCGGTCTCGACCCCTCTCGGCCTCCACGACTCTCCACGCTCTGTCCAAGTATTGCCTAACCCTCTCGATCGACACTTCTACCTCTCTGCCACCTCTGATCCTTCCAGCCCCCTCCATGCCCCTGTGTGCCACCTCTCTCTCATTTCTTCTATCTACCTCTCTCCGACCCCTCCTTCCAAGCCCCTCTCTCTCCCACCTTAGCATCTCTCCCGCTCTCTCTCTTATCTGCTGCTCTCTACCCTGACCACCGGCCCTTCTGACAATGTCTGCCTCCGCTCTTTCCCTCTCTGCTCCCCGATCTACCCCTCTGTTATCTCTCCTTCGTGCTCCCTCTCTCTCCCACCTTAGCATCTCTCCCGCTCTCTCTCTTATCTGCTGCTCTCCACCCGGGCCACCGGCCCCTCTGACAATGTCCACCTCCGCTCTTTCCCTGTCCATTGGCCTACGCACCTCTGCCTCTGCCGTCAATCTGGCCGCCTCTCTCTCCAATCGAGACCTGTTTACTAACATCCTCTCCACTCTATTATCTACCTCTCTAATTGCCCTCAATCTGGCCCCCTCCATGTCCCACACATGCCGCTCTGCCACCTGAACCACTTCTCCCACTCCCCTCTGCCTGACCGGGTCCCTCTCCCCCCGCCTCTCTCCCCCCCGTCCACCCCTCTCGCCCTCCCTCGCCCGCATCTCCCTCTCTTGTCCCCCCCGGTCCACGTTCTCCCTCGCTCCCAAAGCCCTGACCCCATCCTCCCGTTCCCCGCGCACGTCTCTCCCTCCCCTCCATCGAGCAAGCTCTCTCCGAGCCCACTGCTCCTCCTCTAGCCCCATGACCCCTTCTTCCAACCGTCCACCTCCTCCTGCCCCCTCCCTCACCCGCATCTCACGCTCTCTTCCCGCCCGCCCCCGCTCCACATTCTCCCCCACTCTCCATGGCCTCTCTCCACCCTCTCCTCTGCCCCTCTCAATTCTGGCCATCTCCCTCTGTGCCCTCTGCCTCACGAGCTCTCTCATCTCACCCCATCTATCTCCCCCTGGTCGATCCCCCCCACCCCCTGGTCCTCTCTGTCCTGCCCCATCCCCGCCTCTCCCCTCTCTCTCCATCGTGGTACTCCGATTGCGCTCTTCCTCCTGGCCCCTCCCGCAGCGTCTTGCCGGGGGTAGCGATGCACCACGCGCACCTGTACCACGACAATGGCCGCCGTCAACACCGACATCAACGACCGCCGTTCGCCAGTAAGTGGCAGTGACATCGCCGTGGCGCCCGTGCCAGGCCAGGTATACTTTGAGGCCACGTGAAGCGTCAAAGGCTCGCTGGAAGGAGGAAGTCGCGTGACAGACTCAGCAGTTGCGATGGGTTAACCGACGGATGGCTATCGATTAGAAATCACATATCCCCGAGTCTCACCTGTGAGTGGCACCGCCTCACGCTGTTGTGGATCCCCACGTGGCTCGGAGCCTCAAAAGCTCCGTGACTCCTGGGTGGTGATACAAAGACAAAGAACCCCCGTGTAGCCTTAACAGACTGTTGGGGCAAGTGCTGTTAGCAAGTAGCAGCGCCACCTATGAAGGCCGGAACGGTACACGACGGGGTGGGTGGCCAGCACCGTGCCCGACCGCCTTTGTCTCCCAAAGTGGCGATGTTTGTACACCACACCGGGTACTCATTTGAGGCTGAGTCGACCTAGGGGAGGCCCAGAACCGGTTCAAATAATCGTCACTGGGTGTTGGCTGTGAGCGGGAATCAAACTCGAGTCGTTATGTTCGTAAGCAGCGTACTAACCGCTAGACTACCGCCACACACGTTACACACACACGCACAGTACACACACATGGTACACACACAGTACACACAGTGTACACACAGTACACACACGCACAGTACACACACACACGCACAGTACACACACACACGCACAGTACACACGCACGGTACACACAGACACACAGTACACACACACGGTGCACACATGCACAGTACACACACACGGTACACACAAACTCACAGTACACACACACACGCACAGTACACACACACACAGTACACACGCACGGTACACACACACAGTACACACAAACTCACAGTACACACGCACAGTACACACACAGTACACGCACAGTACACACACAAAGTACACACACAAAGTACACACACATAGTACACACACACGCACGGCACGCCCACACTGCTTCCGTCACGTGACTAAGGTTGACGCGCCGCCCCGTCTCCCAAGGTGACCTCTTGGCTCTCTCGTCTCTCCTCGACACGTAGATTAATTTCTTACTCTTACCTAGAAACGTCATTGTCAGTCTGTCTGTCTCTGTGGACGCAACTTGCGAGGAATTGTACTCACAAACTGTACTCACAAACTGTGGGGTCAAATTATAGTGCCCAGATACCACGCGATAAGCCCCGTGGTGAGCCAGTGCTATTCCTATTTCCAATCCATCAACATGAAAGTAGTTAAATTAACAATTTATTACTAATCTCCATATATCAAAGGAAAAGTTGTGAATGTGTGTGTCTGTTCACACAGTTCCACAGAGGAAACTAAAATGACATTACGCAATCCCCAAAGTCGCACGCGGTAGGCTACACGACTCGGAGAACAGCGTCAGACTTCAAGACTTGCATCGCCATCATCATCATTCTTCCTCTCCACAAGTCATCGCACGTCAATATTCAACAAGCTGCACACACGTGCAAGTCACCTCTCGACCCGCCACCTGCACAGTTAACGCGATCAGACCCGGGGGTCAAATTAAAATTGTGTCGTCTTTGGTGACGTATTGCAATCGGTGTAATTTTAATGATGTACATACAGCAACTGCTGTACGTGCATCAAATTATATCATTGACAACGGGGTCCACTTTTGCGACATCTGTGTGCGGTCTTTTAATTATATAGATACGTAGTCAGTTCATTAGCATGGGGTTCCTCTATAAGGAATTGTAATTGTAAAATGTATTACTTAATAATACGCTTCCAGGCCGCACTTAGCTTGTAGCAGTCAGAGCAGTTAAAATGACTGTACATGTGTAGGTATGAAATAAAATAAATTTAAAATAAAATAAATTTAAATTATTAAAACATTTAATTTAACGTAGGTATTAGATAAATTTAAATTAAATAAATTTACTAAAAATAATAATTTAACGTAGGTATAAAATTAATGTAATTTAAATAAATGTAATTTATAAAAAAAATATTTAACGTAGGTATAAAATAAAATAAATTGAAATAAATGTAATTTATAAAAAAAAAATTAAACGTAGGTATAAAATAAATTTAAATAAATTTGATTCACAAAAAAATTCAATTTTATTTAACATATGTATGAAATAAAATTTAATTTATTACACATTTAAATTAAATTTAACGTAGGTATAAAATAAAATGAATTTAAATTATAAAAAAAATATTCATTTATAAAAAAAATTACGTAGGTATAAAATACATTTTAAATTAATCAAAATTTCAAATTAAATTTAACGTAGATATAAATTTAATAACATAATAAATAAATTTTATTTTCTACCTCCGTCACTTTTCCGAAAGACGCAAAGAGTGTGGACCCACGTGACATCAAGGCTGTCCTAGTCTAGGCAAGGCCTCAGGGTGTACCGAGCCTTTCACAACAATAACAGCAGCAGCAGCAACAACGGTTCTCTTGAGAAAATGCTTTAAAAAAAAGTCAACGTAGCTTACCTTGACACTCGCGAACTTTAATGATTAAAATAATTAAAACAAAACTAAACACTCACACGCACAAGGGCAAACCTGGGCGCGTCTCCGGCGATGGTGCGCAGCGATTGGTCAACGGTTGTCCTATGCTAATTTTGGTATGCTAATTAATTTTAATCTGTATGCTAATGCAGTATATTTATCCATACTCATTAAGTTTAATGTTTATCCTAAATTAGTTAAAAATGTATGTTCGTTTCGTTAACATTCTATAATAGTATCGTTATATATTTTTATGCTATGATAACAGCAGTGCATACTGTGGTGGTACCTGCTATGATTACAGTAGTACATACTGACTGTGGTGGTACCTGCTATGATTACAGCAGTACATACTGACTAGTGGTACCTGCTATAATTACATCAGGGCATACTGTGGTGGTACTTGCTAAGATTACAGCAGGTATACTGACTAGTGGTACCTACTTTCACTACAGCAGTGCATACTGCTGTGGTGGTACCTGCTATGATTACAGTAGGTATACCAACTAGTGGTACCTACTATAATTACATCAGTGCATACCGTGGTGGTACCTGCTTTCACTACAGCAGTGCATACTGTGGTAGGACCTGCTAAGGTTACAGCAGTGCATACTGCTTATATGCTTTATCACGTGTTGTGAATGTGAGATAGTTTCATCCCAGAAATGGAATCCTTGACCGGCCCAGAGCAGACATTTCACTTTGCCTTAGAACCTGAGGTGGCACAGCATTAGCAATTCCAAGTTCTTTATGTGACCAATAGCGACGAATTGTGGCAAGCATTTGACATGAGTGGGTTATGACGTACTGTACTTCACTCTTATCGACCATTAACATAAGTCTGTGTTACTGGCGTTGTGCTGCCTCGGCTGGTACCAACTTCTTCTTTGACCACGTGGACCACGCGGATGAATGGTCTACGCGAGCCCAGCGACCGATGGAGAAGACCTATGGGGGCACGCAGCAGGAGACTCTCAGGCGAAATCGTGGAAGTCGCGTGACAGAATCCACGCGTGGATGATAGACGCATGCTGGCGAGACGTCGTCTTCAGTTTAATTTAAGTTTCATGTGTTAGGTGTAGAGCCCTGTGAGCCGTGCGGCCCTTGACTCGGGTGCAACCGCAACAAATAAAAACGTGAACATATTCATGTTGTGGGTCACTGTTGACGATGTGGGTCCCTGATGACGATTTGGGTCCGTGTTAACGATGTTAGCACTGAATTGGTCCTCGTCTAATAGCCTATATGTTCTACCATATGTAAACCCATAAGACAATAAATGTTACAATACATAGCATGTATAAGAATTCAAATTCATGTCAACCACCACTCATCCTCCCCTCGACTCACTCCCACGCTCAGCCCTCCACTAGGGTACCCCCCCCCCCGCCCACACCGGTGGCAGAGGGCCTTGTTTGACCCAAGACACCTCTCCTTCTTTCCACAGAGCTACAAGACAATCAGAGTCTAGTCGTCCCACACATCGTCAGCAAGACGGATGAGGTGAGCTACGTCTGGCTGTGTGTGGCGCCGAGCGTGACGATTTTCTCCTCTTCTGCAGCGTGCGTCCACGACAACTTTCACCATCAAGCGCGCCTAGACTCCTCCAAGGCTCCGCTGTCTCTCCTGCCCTCGTCCTCCTGCTTCCGCTCCGTCCGATCGCCCCCCTCTCCTCCCGCCCCTTGCCGTCTCTCTTCACACGCGCACTCCGACCTCCCTCGCTTTCCACGTCAGGAGGTACGCCCAAGATCACTCGTCCTGCCCGCACCAACGGCTCACCCATCGTCTGACCGCGTCTCCGTTCATGCAGGTAAGGGCACCATCGCGGCGTAGCGGTTAGCGGCGCTGCGCCATTCTCGCTCACGGCCAATACCAGCGACAATTAGGGGCCGTCCGTGAATGACGTCACGCACCTAGAGGGGGGGGGGGCGGGGTCAGACGTTTGTGACGATGTGTGGCAAGGGGGGGGGGGGTTGAGAAATGTGACGTCACATCAAATTACGCAACTTTAAATAAATATAAACGCGTTCTACTTAAATAGACTTTGTAATGTTTTCTACCGACAACATCAGAGTGCAGCGCCACATTTACAACGCACTACAATGACAACAATAGTTTAAAGAGATTTGAAGCATGTTTTATTTTTTTTGGGGGGGGGGGGGCAGAGCTTTGTGACGTCATATTTGAGGGGGAGGGGTCTGACTTTGTGACGTCGTGTGACGATTGGGGGGGGGGGGGGGTCAAAAATCCTCTAAAATCACGTGACGTCATTTAAGGTCGGCCCCTTACCTGAAGCAGTCCTGAGCGTCACTTAGGTGGACTCAGCCATAATTAAGGAGGTGGTGAGGTGGGTGGGGGTGCTAACATCAAAATGTGAGAGACGAGCGGCCAGCCGTGGTTCTGTCCACACCAGCCCCTGGTGTTGTTCCATCACGACCCTCACCGGTGCTCGCTAACAGCGCACGCCCAGTGGGAGTCGATGAGTCCGTGGGTTTCTGTGCGAGTCCGTGGGTCCATGAGTGGGTCTGTGGATGCGTCAGTCTACATTGGGGAGCCTTTGTCTTTGCAGTTTGGGGACTAGTGCAGCACTAGTGTGTAGTAGTGTATAGTGTAGTGTAGTAGTGTAGTGTATAGTAGTGTAGTGTATAGTGTAGTGTATAGTAGTGTATAGTGTAGTGTATAATAGTGTATTGCATAGTAGTGTATAGTGTAGTGTATAGTAGTGTATAGTGTAGTGTATAGTGTAGTGTATAGTAGTGTAGTGTATAGTAGTGTATAATAGTGTAGTGTATAGTAGTGTATAGTGTAGTATATAGTGTAGTATATAGTGTAGTGTATAGTAGTGTATAGTGTAGTGTATAGTGTAGTGTATAGTAGTGTATAGTAGTGTAGTGTATAGTAGTGTATAGTGTAGTGTATATTAGCGTAGTGTATAGTGTAGTGTGTAGTGTAGTGTATAATAGTGTTTAGTGTAGTGTATAGTGTAGTGTATAGTAGTGTAGTGTATAGTGTAGTGTAGTGTATAATAGTGTATAGTGTAGTGTATAGTTTAGTATAGTGTAGTGTATAGTGTAGTCTATAGTAGTGTATAGTGTAGTGTATAGTTTACTATACTAGTTATCACGTGACTAGTGTAGCTAGCCAGGTGGTGACCACACTCGTGCGTGCATCTCCACTCGTCCGTGTATGCAAGTAAGCGCTCGTGTGTGTATGTGCACCCGCGTGTTTGTTCGTGTCTGTATGTACGCACACTGTTGCACATGGTTCGCTCGTGTGGGTGTGTAGTGGAACGCACTGCTCATGAAAACGTTGCCTCGTTACGCGGTAAATGCTGCGGCACAACAGGAGGGCACTACAGGGATGAGGCTCTCCACTCTTGGTGCTGTGAATTAAAACAGCGCCAGCGTGGAGAATCCTGATCCCTACAGCTCGTAGCTGTGACGGAGTGAGAGTGATCAGCGGACAGCCACCATGGTTGCCAGGTAAGGGGAGACTTCACCCGGAACTCTCCTCCACACGTGTTCCCCTTGAACATTGTCGCAATAAACGTACGATCAGGAATCTTTAAAATATCCGACCTTTGTTGTTCTGCAAGAATATTGACGCTTAAACTCGTATCGAACTCTTCATGAATTCACTTGGTCAAACAGTTCAGGTACTCGGCAAAGCATTTCACCACCCGGTATTCAACAGTTGAACAATCTACTCTAAATCAACACCGAAATGTCAAATTATCATCCACCATTGACTTCCACATCGATGGAAGCCATTTGCCATGACGTCCAAGCCATTAAACACCGGAACAACGAACGTGCCATTCAAGTACATCATGAAACCCATTATCTGAAGTAGTTTGTATTAAACAATAACTGAATAATAGAAACACGTTTACAATATTGAGCGAAGTTATAGTCACGGACTTTTTCTAACTTTAGCTCAACAGGACCACAAAAGCTCAGATGTGGTTCATAATAAATGAATCAATCTGATTGAAATCATGACC
Source organism: Petromyzon marinus (assembly GCF_048934315.1). NCBI lineage: Eukaryota > Metazoa > Chordata > Hyperoartia > Petromyzontiformes > Petromyzontidae > Petromyzon > Petromyzon marinus. The sequence goes on from NW_027422660.1 coordinate 128,924, forward strand.
TGGCCAAACACTTTTCGATTTCAACATCACCTTATAAAAGAATAACATTTTAAATATAAGCGCACAACTTTATCTATCTGTGATGAGCACTGCACTTTCCGTTGTTTTCATGCAGGGGGCGCTGCAAACCTACGCACCCCCTGTATGGACGACGGAGGCGCAGGGACAGACGTTCGATTACGTTGGAATCGATCTGCAGACGGCAGTCTTCTCGCACGGCCAGCAGCTCGATGTCGCCTTATCTCGATCCCGCAATCCCAAACAGGTGAAAGTCCGCATCAAACCAAACCCCCGGCAAGGCCATCTACTTAACGAGAGAAAATTCAAACGAAATGTCGTTTTCAATTAAGTCTTCCACATGTGAATTGATACAAGCTTTTAATGAAGAAATAAAATCATCTAATTCAAAACACAACACAATTCAAAGATGTTTCATTGCAAATGTTGTGACTTTCCTGGCCTGAAGGCCGTCAATGTGTTGGACCATTATTGGTGCACAGCGTCTCAACAACAGCAGTGGGGTTTGCTTCAACCGATAGGTACGAACATCCAGACGTGAATTAGCAAGGTGCATTTCTAGTCCCAGTTAGACAAAATCTACGTCAACACGTAAGACAAAACTACAATTCGTGTTGTAGAGAATGTACCTCCTCCTATACGTGTAACTTTTAAGTGGTATGCCTTGTAACTGATGAATGATCCGAGCGTGCTCCCTATTTCAAAGACGAGTTGCTCCAGAGGCAGACGCTTCGTGAAACACAAAAGTACCCTTTGACCTGTATCACAAGAACAACGGGTCTCACCCGAGTTCTCTGTACAGGTTACTTCCAAAACACACACACACTTTGTCCTAACATCACTTAATCAATGTTTGACCGTCACAGAAAAAATGTTCCATGCACGCGCACAGTATTAATTCCAAATTATTGACGGGCATATTAAGAACATTGCATTACTGCAGCGAAATTGACTGCATCACGTTACATCGTATTAACAAGTTATTTAACAAATACGCACCGTCTGCTTAACAGTGTATGTACACCGTAGTATTGTTGCGTCATTCAAAACGAGTAGGCCATTGCATGCTGGCGTCTGGGTCAAAATGTAGCAAATTCAAACCATTACGCTACAAATAATAAATCACGGCACTTCGATGGCAACACAAGCAATCGTCATCAGGTGGGACAAGCACAGCAGCAAGAAGACAAAACTGCTGAAGTAGGCGCCTACTTCAGAGTCTTCTTCTTGCTGTGGTTGTCCCACCTGATGACGATTGCTTGTGCTGTGATCTAAACGCCGTGGTCTGTTAAGCTTCGAATCAAGATTGCCTACAAACTACACAACTGAGATGACGCATCAATCATCCCCCCCTACTGACAGGCTCTTGTCCACATGCAGGCCGGTGCAGGGCCACCACCCTGTGCCACACAGGGGCAGCTGCTACTTGGGGATGCTCTTCGAGAGTTTCAGACGAGATACAAAACTCCTAGTTGCTGAGGCGATTAAGTAAGCACCATGTAAAAGCAATTATCATTAGAACATCGTGAATGCTTGGGAGCTTATTGGCTCTCGCTCCTGGTGAGAGATTGACCCAACCCACAGGTCCACAAAGACTGGCCGCTCTTACTCTGCAGGTTGAACCTAGGAGCTGAGTGTTCAACTTCACATTCTTGTCATTAAAGGCCTGTGACAAAGGTGCATCTATTGGAGCGACATCGTCTCTGGCTTACACATCTACTGGGTCTCCACTTGACTTTGGATTGTCTCGGAGGAAGTCCACCCACACCTCCACTTCCACAAACTGCTGGGAGTTGCCTCGCTCTGCCTCACAGTCAGAATTCTCCTTCCTGCGTCACGTTGCCTCCATCGATGTGAAGGTCCCATTTTGGAGTTGAATCTTCATCTTCACATTTCACCTTCACTTCTTCGCATTTCACCATCACCTCTTCCCTCTTCACCATCACCTCTTCATATTTCACCTCGATACCTTTAAAAGTGTCCACGCTGGGATTTTCTTCCGGTTCGTGTTTCATGAGGGATGGGCTCATGGTGGCACTTTGACTTTCACAAGCCGATTTCAGACTCCACTCCTTGCGGATCTTCTGATGCTTGTGTTCTCTGGTGTACTTGAAGATTTTATGAATGTGCAAACACCTTCTTGCAGAGTGCACATGAAGGGTTTCTCTCCCGTGTGTGTTCTCTGGTGTGTTACAAGAGGAGATGACCGTGCAAACGCCTTCCCACACACACTGCACATGAAGGGTTTCTCTCCTGTGTGTGTTCTCTGGTGTACTTTAAGATGTGATGACTGTGCAAACGCCATCATACACAGAGTGCACCTGAAGGGTTTCTCTCCTGTATGTGTTCTCTGGTGTACTTGAAGATTTGATGACTGTGCAAACATCATCCCGCACAAAATGCACTTGAAGGGTTTCTCTCCCGTGTGTGTACTCTGGTGTCTTTGCAGATTTGATGAATGTGGAAATACCTTCACACACACACTGCACTTGAAGGGTTTCTCTCCCGTGTGTGTTCTCTGGTGTAGTTGAAGATGTGATGACTGTGCAAACGCCTTCCCGCACATTGTGCACTTGAAGGGTTTCTCTCCTGTGTGTGTTCTCTGGTGTTTTTTAAGAGTAGATGACTGTGAAAATGCCTTCCCACACACAGTGCACTTGAAGGGTTTCTCTCCCGTGTGAGTTCTCTTGTGCCGTGTGAAATATCCAGTACGATCCGTGCTGTATGCACACCGGTCGCATTGTTGACTCGTCATACCGAGCTGCGCCGAGCGCCTTTGCTCCATCAGACCAATTCTGCAGAGGAAGTGTCAGAGGAAGGGTCAGCTGCAGACATAAAAAAATAATATCCACACCATCTACACGACAGTATCGAGGCACAGAGGAATGCATATATAGTCACATGTGACTTATACGTCTATACTTATTCATATATTCATGATGCAGTAAAAACGTTTCCCAAATTCATCACAGGGCTGTTATGGCACACAATGAGAGGGCAAATGGTCATAAACATGCATGGAAGCCCTCGATTCTTCAAAATTAATGTTCACCCAAAACCCCGAGCACACAATTTCGGATGTCTGGCTACAAAAGGAATATTTATGAGAGCTAAATTCAGCTGACATAGCAAAGGGTGTTGAAAACAATACTATTTGTGTTAGGCAGAAATGCATAAATTAATGTTCAATCGCAACTTAGAGGTGTGAATCCAGGCTCAGATGTCCTTGAATGCTGGGATGAACAGTTCCGACTTCAGCTGAATGTGTGTGCTGTGTTAACTTCCTGTTTCCATTCATATAAAGAGTTCCAGAGGAAAACAAAAATAAACTATTGTTACGATATAACCTCCGTGTTCAACAGAGTTAATAGACGTTAATGCAAACACAAACTGTACACTGTCACTGGGTAAACAGGCGGTGGCATGTCTAGAATCATGCCTGGCCACCTTCATCTGCTTGGCATGAATGCTTCCTCACTCCACCAAGTAATTAATTGAGGATCAACGAACATAGCCGAGGCAAACTGGAGTTTGCGTGTCTCTCTCCGTGGTGAGATGTTAACTAACTCACCTGGTATACAGGAAGTATACCAGGCCGATAGACATTGACACACGTATTCTTGTTTCTTTCAGTAAAGTTACGTAGATAGAAAATAACAATAATTGATAATACAATTACATTAAATAAAGACCACTTGTGTTGCGATCAAAACGACGTGAGTTTTTTTGCTTTATTTACATTTATTTATTTTTCTTGTTATTTTCATTAAATTTTCTATCTACGTGACTTTACCGAAAGAACCAAGAATATTAATTCCTGCAGTCACCAAAGTTTTAAGTAAAAACATTCACACACGTTGACAAAGCCTCACCTTGTGATGTTGTGGGCAGGTCGCTTCTGATAACAAGAGCGGTATAGCAGCTCAAGCGGGCTTGGCCTGCTAACAAAAGAACGAAAATAAAAACTGCGTGAATATTTACGATAAAACAAAGTTAAAAGTGGCGAGCCGAGTGAAGACAAATTAAACTTAAGCGAGATAATTAAAGTGAACGCAAATCAGGCGAGGGCAGGAGGCAAGGCCCCGGGTGGCTAGGCCCCGCGTTGTAAAGTTCCAACCTGGACATCGATTCCCATGCTCGCTGCTACTCAACTGACATCCCTACGAGAGAGAGAGGCTCTACCTTGGTAAACAACAACAACAACCACCACCACAACGACCACCACCACAACGATGAGAATTTCTCACCTCGGATTTCAGTGCAAGCGCGCACACGGCAGCTTCCTGTTACCTCGCGACAGCAGGAAGTAGTATGACGTCACTTCCCTCCCACAAGCGGCTCTCTAACTGAATAAATTATGTTAATGAGGCCTGCCCATATGTCGAGGGATGGGGGCGTGGGCGCTGAACCCGTAGCAATAAACTCGCGACGTCTTTAACGGACACATTATGTTAATGAGCCACCAGTCACTGGGCGTAACTGTGCCCAAATAAGGATTGCCACTGGAACGATATCGGCAGTGACCCATGCGGAGGGGACGTCACGCTCAAGAGCGCGGTGGACGTGGGAGGGGTGAATACCTTGGTGACATGACTTCACTAGCGAGGTACACCTCCGCCTGGCGTTTCACGCCGATGAGGTAATCCAGAGTGGTGACGTCACAGAGTTGGAGTTTAAGTTGATTTAGATTCATTTTCCATTGCTCCCTCTCTTGGGTGTGTGAGCTCAGCAACAACGTGGACATTATTGTGTATACACTGTGTGTGTGTACACTGTGTGTGTGTGTACACTGTGTGTGTGTACACTATGTGTATACACTGTCACTGTGTGTCACTGTGTGTGTGTCACTGTGTGTCACTGTGTGTCACTGTGTGCATGTCACTGTGTGTGTATACACTGTGTGTACCCTGTGTGTGTACACTGTGTATACACTGTATGTACACGTGTGTACACTGTGTATACACTGTATGTACACCGTGTGTACACTGTGTGTGTGTACACTGTGTATACCCTGTGTGTGTGTACACTGTGTATACCCTGTGTGTGTACAGTGTGTGTGTACACTGTGTATACACTGTGTGTGTGTACAGTGTGTGTGTACACTGTGTGTATACACTGTGTGTGTGTACACTGTGTGTGTACAGTGTATGTGTACACTGTGTGTGTACAGTGTATGTGTACACTGTGTGTGTACACTGTGTATAAACTTTGTGTCACTGCATGTGTGTACACTGTGTGTATATATACACTGTGTGTTTACCCTGTGTGTGTACACTGTGCATACACTGTGTGTGTACACTGTGTATACACTGTGTGTGTGTACACTGTGTGTGTGTACACTATGTGTATACACTGTGTGTGTACACTGTGTGTGTACACTATGTGTATACACTGTGTGTGTACACTGTGTGTGTACAATGTGTGTATAAACTGTGTCCACTATGTGTGTACACTGTGTATACACTGTGTGTACATTGTGTGTGTACACTGTGTGTGTGTACACTGTGTGTGTACATTGTGTGTGCACTGTGTGTCGCTGTGTGTGTCACTGTGTCACTGTGTGTGTCACTGTGTCTGGCACAAGCGTCGTGGTGACGTCACCACCACTTAGTGGCGAATGGCGATTGTTGTTGTGTCAGTGTCACTGTGCGTCTGTCACTGTGTGTGTCAGTGTGTGTACACTGTGTGTGTGTACACTATGTGTGTACACTGTGTGTGTACACTGTGTGTGTGTGTACACTATGTGTATATACTGTGTGTGTACACTGTGTGTACAGTGTGTGTGTAAACTATGTATATACACTGTGTGTGTGTACACTGTGTGTGTGTACACTGTGTGTGTACAGTGTGTGTGTACACTGTTTGTGTATACTGTGTGTATACTGTGTGTGCACAGTGTGTTCACTGTGTGTATACACTGTGTGTGTGTACACTGTGTACAGTTTGTGTATGTACACTGTGTGTACACTGTCTACACTGTGTGTGTACACTGTGTATATACTGTGTGTACACTGTGTGTGTGTACACTGTGTGTATACACTGTGTGTGTGTACACTGTGTATAAACTGTGTGTGTACATTGTGTATGTACCCTGTTTGTGTCCGCATTGAACCGAACCCCCGGCAAGGCCATCTACTTAATGACGAGAGAAAATTCACACGAAATGTCCTTTTCAATGAAGTCTTCCAGATGTAAATTGATACAAGCTTTTAATGAAGAAATAAAATCATCTAATTCAAAACACAACACAATTCAAGATGTTTCATTTTAAAACTTCAAAACGGAGCATGGGGTACTTGCGTGAATGCGTCCTTCGTGTGCAAATGTTGTGACTTTCCTGGCCTGAAGGCCGTCAATGTGTTGGACCATTAAATGGTGCACAGCGTCTCAACAGCAGTGGGGTTTGCTTCAACCGATGGTCACGAACATCCAGACGTGAATCAGCAAGGAGCATTTCTAGTCCCAGTTAGACAAAATCTACGTCAACACGTAAGACAAAACTACAATTCGTGTTGTAGAGAATGTACCTCGTCCTATACGTGTAACTTTTAAGTGGTATGCCTTGTGACTGATGAATGATCCGAGTGTGCTCCCTATTTCAAAGAGAATGAGTTGCTCCAGGGGCAGATGCTTCGTGAAACACAAAAGTACCCTTTGACCTGTATCACAAGAACAACGGGTCTCACCTGAGTTCTCTGTACAGGTTACTTCCAAAACAAACACACACTTTGTCCTAACATCACTTATTCAATGTTTGACCCTCACAGACAAAATGTTACCTGTACGCGCACAGTCAGACAAGTATTAATTCTAAATCATTGACGGGCATATTATCAACATTGAATTACTGCAGCGAAATTGACTGCATCACGTTACATCGTATTAACAAGAAGTTATTTTACAAATACGCACCGTCTGCTTAACCGTGTATGTACACCGTACTATTGTTGCGTCATTCAAAACGAGTAGGCCGTTGCATGCTGGCGTCTGGGTCAAAATGTATCAAATTCTAAACATTACGCTACAAATAATAAATCACGGCGTTTCGATGGCAACACAAGCAATCGTCATCAGGTGGGACAAGCACAGCAGCACTAATAAGAAACTGCTGGAGTAGGCGCCTACTACTTCAGCAGTTTCTCTTGCTGTGGTTGTCCCACCTGATGACGATTGCTTGTGTTGTGATCTAAACGCCGTGATCTGTTGTTTCTACCCACGTGGTGACTTTACCGAAATAACTCAAGAGTGTGGATTCCTGCAGTCACGAAAGCTTCGAATCAAGATTGCCTACAAACTACACAACCGAGATGACGCATCATCGCCCCCTACTAACAGGCTCTTGTCCACATGCAGGCTGGTGCAGGGCCACCACCTTGCGCCACACAGGGGAAGCTGCTATTTGGGGATGCTCTTCGAGTGTTTCAGACGAGATACAAAACTCCGAGTTGCTGAGGCGGTTAAGCAAGCACCGTGTAAATGCAATTATTATGATAACATAGTGAATGCTTGGGGGCTTATTGTCTCTCGCTCCTGGTTGGAGATCTACCCAACCCACGGGCCCACAAAGATTGGCCGCCCTTACTCTGCAGGATGAACCTAAGAAATGAGTGTCCAACTTCACATTATTGTCATTAAAGGCCTGTGACAAAGGTGCATCTATTGGAGCGACATCGTCTATGGCTTACACATCTACCGGGTCTCCACTTGACTTTGTATTGTCTAGGAGCAAGTCCACCCACACCTACACTTCCACAAACTGCTGGGAGTTGCCTCGCTCTGCCTCACAGTCAGAATTCTCCTCCTGCTTCACGTTGCCTCCATCGATGTGAAGGTCGGATTTTGAAGTTGAATCTCCATCTTCACATTTAACCTGCACTTCTTTACTCTTCACCATCACTTCTTCCCTCTTCACCATCACTTCTTCGCTCATCACTTCTTCCCTCTTCACCGTCACCTCTTCACATTTCACCTCGATACCTTTAAGTGTCAAAGCTGGGATTTTCCTCCGGTTCTTGTTTCATGAGGGATGGGCTCATTGCGGCACTTTGACTTTCACAAGCTGACTTCAGACTAAACTCCTTGTGGATCTTCCTATGCTTGTGCATTCTCTGGTGCACTTGAAGATTTTATGAATCTGCAAACGCCTTCCAGCAGAGTGCACCTGAAGGGTTTCTCTCCTGTGTGTTCTCTGGTGTTTTTGAATAGATGAATGTGAGAATGCCTTTCCACACACACTGCACTTGAAGGGTTTCTCTCCCGTGTGTGTTCTCTGGTGTCTTTGACGATTTGATGAATCTGCAAATGGCTTCCCGCACAGAGTGCACCTGAAGGGTTTCTCTCCTGTGTGAGTTCTCTGGTGTACTTTAAGATGTGGCAACTGTGCAAACATAATCCCGCACAGAGTGCACTGGAAGGGTTTCTCTCCCGTGTGTGTTCTCTCGTGTCTTTGAAGAACTGATGGCCATGCAAATGCCTTCCCGCACACAGTGCACTTGAAGGGTTTCTCTCCTGTGTGTTCTCTGGTGTACTTTAAGATGTGGTGACTGTGCAAACGCCATCCCACACACAGTGCACTTGAAGGGTTTCTCTCCTGTGTGTGTTCTCTGGTGTTTTTTAAGACCAGATGACTGTGAAAATGCCTTCCCACACACACTGCACTTGAAGGGTTTCTCTCCTGTGTGTGTTCTCTGGTGGGTCTGAACAACTGATGAATGGGCAAACGCCTTCCCGCACAAGGTGCACCTGAAGGGTTTCACTCCCGTGTGTGTTCTCTGGTGTCTTTTAAGAGCAGATGACCGTGAAAATGCCTTCCCACACACACTGCACTTGAAGGGTTTCTCTCCCGTGTGTGTTCTCTGGTGTATTTTAAGAGCAGATGACTGTGAAAATGCCTTCCCACACACAGTGCACTTGAAGGGTTTCTCTCCTGTGTGTGTTCTCTGGTGGGTCTCAAGAACTGATGGCCATGAAAATGCCTTGTCACACAGTGCACTTGAAGGGTTTCTCTCCTCTGCGAGTTCTCTGGTGCTGTGTCAAATTTCCAGTCCGATCCGTGCTGTATGCACGCTGGTCGCAATATTGACTTGTCGTACCGAGCTGCTGTGCTGACTGCCTTTGCTCCATCAGACCAGTGTCAGCTGCAGACAGAAAATAAGAATATGCACACCATCTACACGTCAGTATCGAGGCACAGAGGAATGCATATATACAGTCACATGTGACTTGCACGTCTATACTTATTTATATATTCATGATGCAGTGAAAAAGTTTCCCAAATACCTCACACGGGCTGTCATGGCACACAATGAGAGGGCAAATGGTCATAAATATGCCTGGAAGCCCTCGTATCTTCAAGATGAATGTTAACTCAAAACTCCGAGTACATAATTTCGGCAAAGGGTGTTGAAAACAAAACTATTTGTGTTATGCAGAAATGCATGAATTAATGTTCAATCGCAACTTAGAGGTGTGAATCCAGGCTCAGATGTCCTTAAATGCTGGTATGAACAGATCCGACTTCAGCTGAATGTGTGTGCTGTGTTCACCTCCTGTTTCCATTCTTACAAAGACTTCCAGAGAAAAAAAAAACTATTGTTTTGATATAACTTCCGTGTTCAACAGAGTTAATAGATCTTCTTTGGTTCTTTTGGTAAAGTCACGTAGAATGAGAATAAAATAATAAAATAAAACAATAAAATTCTCACGACGTTTCGGCCACAACACAAGTGGCCTTCTTCAGGTGAAAGGAACAAACCTGTCGGGACGACAAAGCTACAATGAACGCTGCTAAGATTCGTAGCGTCTTTTAAACTGGTTGAGAGAAGTGAGGCACCTTGACAAAGGGGTTTACATAACAGGATAATTTAGCATAGACTTTACTGCAAACACAAACTTGACACTGTCACGGGTCAAGAGGCGGTGGCATGTCCAGAACCATGCCTGGCCACCTTCATCTGCTCAGCATTAATGCTTAATCACTCCACCAAGTAATTAATTGAGGATCAACAAACATAGCCGAGGCTAACTGGAGTTTGCGTGTCTCTCTCCGTGGTGAGATGTTAACTACCTCACCTGGTATACAGGAAGTCGTGGGTTCGATCCCGACCCTGACGCCTGCTGTATATTTGGAGTTTGCGCGTCTCTACGTATAGTGTCTTTGACCGATAGACATTGACACACGTATTCTTGGTTCTTTCGGTAAAGTTACGTAGATAAAAAATAACAATAACAGATAATACAATTACATTAAATAAAGACCACTTGTGTTGCAATCAAAACGTGGGGGTTTTTTGCTTTATTTACATTTTTTTATTTTTATTATGTTATTTTATTTTATTTTCTATCTACGTGACTTTACCGAAAGAACCAAGAATATTAATTCCTGCAGTCACCAAAGTTTTAAGTCAAAACATTCACACACGTTGACAAAGCCTCACCTTGTGTTGTTGTGGGCAGGTCGCTTCTGATAACAAGAGCGGTATAGCAGCTCAAGCGGGCTTGGCCTGGTGAAAAAAATAAAAACTGCGTGAATATTTACAATAAAACAAAGTTACACAGTGGCGAGCCGGGTGAAGACAAATTAAACTTAAGCGAGATAATTAAAGTGAACGCAATCAGGCGAGGGCAGGAGGCAAGGCCCCGCGTGGCGAGGCCCCGCGTTGTAAAGTTCCAACCTGGACATCGATTCCCATGCTCGCTGCTACTCAACTGACATCCCTACGAGAGAGAGAGAGGCTCTACCTTGGTAAACAACAACCACCATGACCACCATGAGAATTTCTCACCTCGGATTTCAGTCCAAGCGCGGATCGGCAGCCTCCTGTTACCTCGCGACGTCACGCGGGTAAGCAGGTATCATGACGTCACTTCCGGGGTAAGAGACACGCCCCTCCCACAATGAGCGGCTCTGTAACTGAATAAATTATATACTTAGTTTTTTCGGTAAAGTCACGTTGAAGAGAAACAACAAAATAATAAAATATATATAATCCAATAAAAAATTCTCATGACGTTTCGACCATAACTCAAACGGTCGTCTTCAGGTGTGTTGGTTTGCAAAAAATTATTTTTAAACGGCGGAACCAGATCACGGATTTTATGTAATGTGTTGAAACGGACCTGGATCTTGTGTTTATTCAAGATTTTGGAGATCTTTTTTGTGATCCCAGCAATGTAGGGTAAAGTGATGGTTTTGAAAGGCTCCTCAAGAGGGTTCTTCTTCATGGTTTGAGTGATAGCTTTGCGGATTATATAGTCGGAGTAACCATTAGCCCTAAGAGCTTGGTGTACGTGCTTGAGTTCACTGCTTATGTGTTCCTGGTCGGATATGCATTGGGCTCTATGATACAGAGTCTTGATGAGAGAATTCTTCTGTGATGGATGGTGGTGGGAATCCGGTTTCAGATAAGCATCCGTATGATTAGCTTTCCTGTAGACAGAGTGGCTCATTGAACCATCAGGTCTCTTTTTAATTAGGACATCCAAAAAAGGTATCTTGCCATCTATTTCGACTTCCATGGTAAATCTGATGGCTGGGTGTATGGAATTGATGTGGTCGAAGAATTGGTCTAGAGCAGGCCGGCCATGTGGCCAGATGACAAAAGTGTCATCCACGTACCTCTTCCATAAGGTTGGGCGCAGAGTGGCAGTCTGGATGGCGTCAGTCTCAAATTTCTCCATGAAAATGTTAGCTATAACTGGAGAAAGGGGGGAGCCCATTGGGGTGCCCTCAGTTTGTTTGTAGAAAGTTCCATTCCAAGTGAAGTATGTATTGGTTAAACAATGTCTCACCAGGGGGGGTACCTCAGTGTTTAGTCCTTGATGAACTAAGTCTTCAATGATTGCAATGGTGTCAGGTACAGGAACCTTGGTGAATAAGGAAACTACATCAAAACTGACAAGCAGGTCGTCTGGGGACAGGGAAATACCCTTGATTGTCGATACCAGGTGAGTAGAATTTTGTACCGCAGAGGTGGTCTTTCCAGTGAAAGGATGCAGGATTTCAGACAAAAAACGAGCTAGTTTGTAGGTGGGGGAGCCGATAGTAGAGACTATGGGACGAAGGGGTGTATCTACTTTATGTATTTTTGGTAAGCCGTATAATCTTGGTGGCCTGGCAGCAGAAGGTTTCAACGAAAACTGTTTAGATTGATCAATTAATGCGGTTGAATCAGAAATTATTTTGTTGGTTTGTGTGACGAGGCTGTTGGTGGGATCTCTTTTTATTTTTGTATAACTACCATCGTCGAGTAATTCTTTAATTTTGTTGTTGTATTCTATTTTATCCATGATGACAGTAGCATTGCCTTTGTCAGCTGAGAGGACTACAATATCATTCCTCTTTTTTAATTTATATAATTCAAAACGCTCATCTTTGCTGAGGTTGCTAGCGCACTAACCGCTAGACTACCGCCACACACGTTACACACACACGCACAGTACACACACACGGTGCACACACAGTGTACACACACACGGTACACACACACACAATACACACACACAGTACACACACACACACAGTACACACGCACAGTACACACACACACAGTACACACACACACAGTACACACACACACGGTACACACACACACAATACACACACGTTACACACACACAGTACACACACAGTACACACACACACAGTACACACACACAGTACACACACACACAGTACACACACACAGTACACACACGCACAGTACCCACACGCACGGGACACACACACGGTGCACACACACGCACGGTGCACACACACGCACAGTACACACACACACAGTACATACACACAGTACACACACAGTACACACACACGCACAGTACACACACACACAGTACACACACACACAGTACACACACAGACGGTACACACACGTTACACACACACACGCACAGTACACCCACACGCACAGTACACACACACAGTACACACACAAATGCACAGTACACACACGCACAGTACACACACACGCACGGTACACACACGCACGTTACACACACACATGCACGTTACACGCACACGCACGGTACACACACATGCACGGTACACACACACTCACGGTACACACACGCACGGTACACACGCACACATACGCACACGCACGGCACGCACACACACACACACATGGTACACACACGCACGGTACACACACACACTGTACACATACACACGGCACACACACACACGCACGGTACTCACACACACTCACAGTACACACACACAGTACACACACACAGTACACACACACGGTACACACACACGCACAGTAGACACACACAGTACACACACACACGCACAGTACACATACACGCAGTATATACACACACAAACGCACAGTACACACACGCACAGTACACACACAGTACACACACACACGCACGGTACACACACGCACGTTACACACACACACACGCACGGCACGCACACACACGCATGGTACACACACGCACGGTACACACACACTGTACACACACACACACGCACGGCACACACACACACGCACGGTACTCACACACACTCACAGTACACACACACAGTACACACACACACGGTACACACACACATGCACGTTACACGCACGGTACACACACACACGCACGGTACACACACACTCACGGTACACACACGCACGGTACACACGCACACATACACACACGCACGGCACGCACACACACGCATGGTACACACACGCACGGTACACACACACACACTGTACACACACACACACGCACAGCACACACACACACGCACGGTACTCACACACACTCACAGTACACACACACACAGTACACACACACGGTACACACACACACGGTACACACACACGCACAGTAGACACACACAGTACACACACGCACAGTACACACACACAGCACCTGCCCCGAGCACCTTAACAGACTGTTGGGGCAGGTGCTGTTAGCGAGCACCTGCCCTGACAACCTTAACAGACTGTTGGGGCAGGTGCTGTTAGCGGGCACCTGCCCCGAGCACCTTAACAGACTGTTGGGGCAGGCGCTGTTAGCGGGCACCTGCCCCGAGCACCTGAACAGACTGTCGGGGCAGGTGCTGTTAGCGAGCACCTGTGCAGGCCAGCACGGCTTGGTGAATGAGCTATTGTGTGTGTGTGCGAACTTGAGAGGGTGGGTAGGTGGTTTTGTGAGTGATTGATTTGTATAAATAAATATTCTGATGAATTTGCAACTTGGTATCTGAATTCAATATTTGGACGGCAGAACGTGTATTTACATTCGTATTCATGTGTGTCATGTATGAAGTGTATTTGTTGGGGTGTGTGTGTGCGCACCTTCTACCAACAGTCTGTTCAGAAGGGTGCGCGAGGCGCGTGCTAGTGGTTCGTGTGCTGGGCTCCTCTCTGATTCGTGCGCCAAGGAGCACGTGACGTGCCGTGCCGTCAGCCAAATAGCCGCGTTCTTGCGACGCTCAAGATTCCCGAAGAATGACCTCGTACGAGAAGATTGCACAGAAAGACATTGACATGGTGAGTGGAGTGAGTGTTGCTGTGTGTGTGTAGATTCCCGTGTGGGGAGTCGGCAGGATTAGCGCGAATTTATATTCCAGTTGTTGAGTTGTTTGTTTAAGTCATGGGCCTCCTCTACATCCAATCAGACTCAAAACGATTACAGCATCTGATTCAACGTGTTAAAACATTACCAATGTGGAGACCTCCCCTTGAAGGCATCAGCATAGGGGAGACAAAGGTGGCCAGGCGCGGTGTGCCGTGCTGGTCTTCAGCACAGCTCTGGCCCAAGGCTACCAGGCGGGGATCTTCGTCTCTGCAGCTGTACGTGAGGAGCGTGCTTAGTGGCACGCTTCACAACTTTTTTTTTTCCTCCGCCCCCGGTTCCCTCCCTTTTGACTCCGGATTCTAAGAAGCCTGTGAGGTCCTCATCCACAGCCACTTGGGCCGAAGCGGTCGCGGTCTACGAGGCGAACCAAGGGTACTGAACATCTGTGAGAACGAGCTTTATAGTTCATCGTATTCCTCCAGTGTGAATATTGATTGAGATTCTGATTCTGACCAAAGGCAAGGACAGAAACCCCCCCCCCCCCCCCCCGTGTAGCCGTAACAGACTTGGGGCAGGTGCTCATCGCGAGTAACCAATCAACACCCACCACTCAACTTGCTTCAGTGGGAAACAACTTTGACGTGCCCGCCCTTGCTCGACAGTAAACAATGATTTAATAGCGACGACGAGTACATTCATATGTAGAGTGACGCACCTTGAATGACGACATTCAAGGTGCGTCACTCTTTGGCCTGTGGCCGCACCTCCCAGCAATTTGCCTCTTTGGTTTTTCCTCTTAAAAACCTGGCGAGTTGCTATCTCTTAAACAAGTAATTTGGCAAGGATAGTCTCGCTAACAATAAGTAAATCAATGGTAAACGAGCGCTAATTTAATGGTGGCTTTCAGACAGCATGCATTAATTTTTCGTCTCCCCCCTCCTCTTTTCCGAACATACATGGACTCGTCCTTCTAAACCAGGGGTGTCCAAACTACGGCCCGCAGCAAATTCTGAAAATATAATAGAATATGGGCCGCACAAGAAGCTTGAGCTCAACTCTGTTGCACTTCTCAGTTTCAACACTAGATGGAGCCAGCCACTGAAAACCGTGCTTCTCCACTAAACAAAATTAAGCAAAGAAAAACTTTTACCGCGAGTCACCAGAAATGGCAGCACCGAAGAAACGCAAAATAGCAAGTGAGAGTAGAAGATTTCAAACACGGTGGGAAAATGAATATTTTTTCAAAGAAATCAACGGAAAGTGTGTCTGTTTGATTTGCAATGAAGATGTTGCTGTGATGAAAGAGTATAATGTCCGTCGGCACTATGAGACCAAACATCAGAGCTACACATCGTACACTGGTGCCGAACGAACACAGAAAGTCAAGCAAATGGCGGCTAGCCTGCAAGCTCAACAACAATTTTTTTCGTGCTAACAAAATACAGGAAAATGCCACAACAGCAAGCTATGAAGTCACTAAACTTATTGCCCAGCACGGCAAACCGTTCTCAGACGGGGATTTCATAAAGCAGTGCCTCATCAAAGTCACAGAAATAATGTGCCCGGAAAAAGTGCAGGATTTCAACAGCGTGAGCTTATCCAGAAATACAGTGGTGCGGAGAATCGAGGACTTGTCAGCTAACTTGAAACTTCAGCTGAGAGACAAAGCTTGTGCTTTTGATTTTTACTCGATAGCATGCGACGAGAGCACAGATGCCACAGACACCGCGCAGCTGTTAATTGTTTTGCGGGGAGTAGATGATAATTTTTGCTGTACGGAGGAACTGCTTGATATGATGAGCCTAAAAGGCACAACGACGGGTAGAGATATTTTTGAAGCTGTGTCAGAGGCAGTTGAAAAGATGGGGCTTAAATGGGACAAGCTCTGTGGAGTAACAACGGATGGAGCTCCGGCCATGACGGCCGAGCGCAAAGGAATGGCATCGATGGTGTGCGCCAAGGTAAAAGAGAGCGGAGGTGAGGCTGTTAGGATGCACTGTATAATCCACCAAGAAGCACTGTGTGCCAAGACTGTCCAGCTGGGCGATGTGATGAACACTTGTAAAAACTGTCAACATAATTCGAGCTAGAGGACTGTACCACAGAGAATTTCAAGCTTTCCTATCTGATGTGGATGCTGAATACGGGGATGTACTCTACCACTCTGATGTGCGCTGGCTCAGCCACGGCTCTCTGCTGCAGCAGTTTTATTCGCTGAGATCAGAAATCGACCAGTTTTTGAAAGAGAAGGGCCGACCTCTTCATGAACTGAGTGACCCTCTGTGGCTGGCAGACCTGGCATTTTTAGTTGATCTTACTCATCATCTGAATACACTGAACAAGAACCTACAAGGCAAAGAACAGCTGGTGCCACACCTGCATGCGCACATGAAAGCCTTCTGTGTAAAGCTACGCCTGTTTGAGAGACAACTACGAAGCTTTAATGCTGCACACTTCCCTGCGCTGTCTGAAATCAAGTCTGCTTTTCCAAAGGCCGACCTTTCTGCTAAAAAGGAGAAATGTGTCTGTGATTGTACCTCTCGTGACAGAATTCAACCAGCGTTTCCAATATTTTTCTGTCATTGAAAAACAAATCAAGCTGTTCTCGACCCCCTTCCTGGTGGATGCAGAATAAGTGGAAGAGAGTCTGCAGTTAGAACTGATTGAAATGCAATGTGATGATTCTCTGAAGAGTCAACATCAGCTTCTCTCCCTCCCTGACTTCTATCAGAGTTTGGATAATGCCAAGTTTCCTCTGATGAGACACCATGCAAAAAGAATGAGCCTGTTCGGCTCAACATACATATGTGAACAAACATATTCTCTGTTAAATAAGAACAAAGCAGACTGAGAACCAGAATGACTGATAGCCATCTCTGTGAAGTCCTTCGTGTCTCAACCACCAAACTTTCTCCTGACATGTCAGCCATCCTTCAATCCAACGGACAGCATCACTGCTCCCACTGAGTGCAATGTTCTTCACATTATGGGTGAGTTAGAAATACACACAGTATTCATGTGTCAATGTCACCTCTAGTGTGTGGCCCGGCCTTTTGTTTATTTTTCTGTATTTGGCCCTCACTAAAAAAACTTTGGACACCCCTGGTGTAGTGTATAGTAGTGTAGTGTATAGTGGAGTGTATAGTGTAGTGTATAGTTTAGTATACTAGTTATCACGTGACTAGTGTAGCTAGCCAGGTGGTGACCACACTCGTGCGTGCATCTCCACTCATCCGTGTTTACAAGTAAGCGCTCGTGTGTGTATGTGCACCCGCGTGTTTGTTCGTGTCTGTATGTACGCACACTGTTGCACATGGTTCGCTCGTGTGGGTGTGTAGTGGAACGCACTGCTCATGAAAACGTTGCCTCGTTACGCGGTAAATGATGCGGCACAACAGGAGGGAACTGCAGGGATGAGGCTCTCCGCTCTTGGTGCCGTGAATTAAAACAGCGCCAGGGTGGAGCGTCCCGTCCCTACAGCTCGTAGCTGTGACGGAGCGAGAGTGATCAGCGGACAGCCACCATGGTTGCCAGGTAAGCGGAGACTTCACCCGGAACTCGCCTCCACACGTGTTCCCCTTGAACGTTGTCGCAATAAACGTACAATCAGGAATGTTTAAAATATCAGACCTTTGTTGTTCTGCAAGAATATTAACGCTCAAACTCGTATCGAACTCTTCATGAATTCACTTGGTCAAACAGTTCAGGTACTCGGCAAAGCATTTCACCACCCGGTATGCAACAGTTAAACAATCTACTCCAAATCAACACCGAAATGTCAAATCATCATCCAAGAAAATTTGAAAAAAGTGGCAGTTATTTTTAACGTTAGCACCACGGAGAGCGATTTGACAAGTTTGTTCAGATGGACGAGTCCATCTATGTTCGGAAAAGAGGAGGGGGGAGACGAAAATAATTGATGCGGTCTGAAAGCCAACGTAAGCGTGAACAATCAATTAAGACCCGAAATGGTTTATCAAATCCTTCCAATGATTGCTAAGCCAGAATCCATCTTCTCGGTTGAAATTGTCTCTGTGTTTGTGGATAGCCTCATGAACGAATATCTCATGGTAGCCACATGGCTTGCAGAGAACCTCTGTCTTGGAGAAGTCAATGTCATGTGAGCCTACTTATTTTATTGTTTCCTTTCTACGTGACTTTACCGAAAGAACCAAGAATACGTGGCAATCTGAACAATAGACAACATCTACATTAACATCCAGTAGTAGTAGGCTTCTTTAATAACGAGGAATAACGTGAACAATAAACAACATCTACATCCAGTAGTAGTAGGCTTCTTGAATAACGAGGAATAACGTGAACTATAAACAACATCTACATTAACATCCAGTAGTAGTAGGCTTCTTTAATAACGAGGAATAACAACGTGAATAATAAACATCTACATTAACATCCAGTAGTAGTAGGCTTCTTTAATAACGAGGAATAACAACATGAACAATAAACAACGTCTACATTAACAGGCAGTAGTAGTAGGCTTCTTTAATAACGAGGAATAATAACATGAACTATAAACAACATCTACATTAACATCCAGCAGTAGTAGGCTTCTTTAATAACGAGGAATAACAACATGAACTATAAACAACATCTACATTAACATCCAGTAATAGTAGGCTTCTTTAATAACGAGGAATAACAACATGAACAATAAACATCTACATTAACATCCAGTAGTCGTTGTTTTTGGGTGATGAATGTCATTAAACCCGCCACCACCCGGCATGGCCAACCAGTAAGGGTTTAGAAAGTTAGCAAAATGTGGCATGAGTTTAGGACTCACAGCTTGGATGTTGGAGAGGAACTCATTTTGTATACTGACGCAACCTTACGAATTGGCAGTGTCAGGCGGTGGCGGTGTTTAACGACTACAATACTATACACTACACTATACACTACACTACTATACACTACACTACTATACACTACACTACTATACACTATACTACTGTAGTGGGTTCCAGGACACGGAGACGGCAGAATAGAAGCAGCACTATTTATTTAAACCTTAACAAGGGTTACACTAGAAGGGGTAGCGGCCCCTCCACCCGTATAACTCAGGAACACACCCCAGGCTCTCTAGCCTAAGCTCTAGGCTCCCAGTTCCACCTGGTAGGGCTCTAAGGGAGGCTATGAGATCCAGCCCTGGTTAGGCACAGATCTCGGCACCCTGCCGACCAGACCGGCCCTTAGAAGGACTCTGACTCTGGGGCTCTGGGGCCGCACCACTGGCTTGCTGTGCCGGCCCTGAAAAGGGCAACTGTCACAGGAGTTCCAGGGTCTCACCTAGCTGGCCTTTCTTCACTGGTTGCTTCAGCCTCGGGCCCCACACTCTGCCCCGAGCTCCCTGGCTCCCCGCACTTTATACCCACTGGAGCCTTAGTGGACGTTGTAGCCACCAAGGTGTGGGTGAACCACACCTTCCCGTGCCATGTGTTTATTCCCCATAGCACCCCTACACTTGTATATGTGAATGGCCTCATGAACGAATCTCTCATGGTAGCCGGTTGGTTTGCAAAGAACCTCCGTCTTGGAGAAGTCAATGTCATGTGAGCCCACTGAATTATAACAGTGATCTGCCACGGCAGAGGAGTTCGTCCTACCGTGTTTCAAGTCTGCTTTATGTTCACGGATGCGGTCCGAGATATGTCGTTTGGTTTCTCCAATGTAGCTACTACCACAGAGGCACTTTAGTTTGTAAACGCCTGGGTACTGTATGTCTGGAACAGCATCTTTTACAGATGGAACTAGATCACGGATTTTATGTATTGTGTTGAATCGGACCTGGATCTTGTGTTTATTCAGGATTTTGGAGATCTTTTTAGTGACCCCTGCAATGTAGGGTAAGGTGATGGTTTTGAGTGGCTCCACAAGAGGATCCTTCTTCATGACTGGAGTGATGGCTTTGCGGATTGTGTAGTCGGAGTAACCATTAGCCCTGAGAGCCTGGTGTACG
This sequence comes from Petromyzon marinus, assembly GCF_048934315.1. Taxonomy (NCBI): domain Eukaryota; kingdom Metazoa; phylum Chordata; class Hyperoartia; order Petromyzontiformes; family Petromyzontidae; genus Petromyzon; species Petromyzon marinus. The sequence continues at coordinate 149,445 of NW_027422660.1, forward strand.
TGTTTGAGTTCACTGGTAATGTGTTCCTGGTCGGAAATGCATTGGGCTCTATGGTATAGAGTCTTGATGAGGCAGTTCTTCTGGGATGGATGGTGGTGGGAATCCGGTTTCAAGTAAGCATCTGTATGGGTAGCTTTCCTGTAGACAGAGTGGCTCATTGAACCATCATGTCTCCTTTTAATTAAGACATCCAAAAAGGGTAGTTTGCCATCTTTTTCGACCTCCATGGTAAATCTGATGGCTGGGTGTATGGAATTGATGTGGTCGCGGAATTGGTCTAGAGCAGGCTGGCCATGTGGCCAGATGACAAAGGTGAGCACCCTGAGGCCACGTGAAGTGTCGAACGCCCGCTGGCAGGAGGTCACGGGGCAGACCCAGGTGCCACGGGTCGACTGACTGAGATGACTGGCTGATGCACCACCTGTGCCCCCTACTATGCCAACCTGCTGTGCTTTAGCCACCCGGCGCTCCGCTCGTTGTTGTGAGCGTCGCTCCTCCGCCCTCCGTTGTTGTTGGAGGGCGACTACCTCCAACTGCCCAGTAGCGTCCTTCACGAGCCTCCTCCACAGAGGCCGATCTTGACACCGCTGGTACCAGTCATCGGCAAGTCCACTCAGCTCCACGTCCTCCTGTACCACATCACTCCATCTCTTCTCTAGCCCGTGCCGCGCCCGCTTAGCCCCCTCAATCCGGCCGAACAAAAGCTGTTTCGGCATGCGGTGGCTGGGCATGCGGGCTACATGACCCAGCCATCGCAGCCTTGCCCGCCGGAGGAGCTCACCGATGGGACCTTGCCCAGATCTTTCAAGGATTTGTGAGCTCCTCACACAATCCAGTCTGGTTAAACCCAGGATGGATTGTAGGCAGGCCAGCCTAAATGTTTCTAACCGGCGAAGATGTTCTATTAGGGGGGTCCACGTTTCGCAAGCGTAGAGAAGGGAGGGAATGACCGTGGCCGAGAAGACCTGAAGCTTAGTGCGGAGCGACAGACCAGGTAGCTTCCACACAGCGTTACGCAACCGATGAATAGATAGCTGCTCGACTGATTCGGAGTGAGACCTCTGCTGTTAAACTGGAGCCAGTCATAAGCACACTGCCCAGGTATGGGAAACTCTCCACTATCTCCACAATTGCCCCATCACCGATTGGGAGTTGTGGGGGTGGAGTGTCCGATGGTACTAAATACCCAGGCAGGTGCTTAGTTTTGGTGGGGCTGATGGTAAGGCCCCACCTCTTAGTGGCACGCTCCAGTCTCAGCAGCAGCGTTTCCAACTCCTCCTCTGACTGAGCAGCTATTACCAAATCATCAGCATACATAACGTGGTTGAGCAATAGGGAGCCATCCCTTGACCGCACCCGGGCATCGATCAGCCTCCCATTATATCTGTACCATATGGAGATTCCCTCGGTACAGCTACTGAATGTTTCACGAACTACGTGGTCAAAATAGATGTTAAATAATGTGGGAGCCAGAGGACATCCCTGTCGCACCCTAAAGTGTACAGGGAATGGCTGTGAATCCCGGCCACGTAGTTTTACCCGAGCCCGCTCACCATCATGAAGGTCCTTAATGATCGTGAGCAGAGGGTCAGGTACTCCAAAAGCACGAAGAACGACCCAGAGCCCAGGCCTACTGATGGTATCATAGGCCTTGACCAGGTCAATAAAGCAGAGATGTAGGTCTTGTTGGAATTCCCTACACCTCTGCTGTAGCAGATGGACAGAAAATATGGCATCTGTACAGGACCGCCCTTTCCTGAATCCGCATTGGGGCTCCGCAAGCCTCTCCTCAGCGTGCCTGGCAAGGCGATGCTGAATAATCCTTGCCAGGACCTTTCCCGGCACACTGAGGAGTAAGATGCCCCTATAGTTGTTACAGTCTGTGCGGTCCCCCTTCTTAAAAAGGGGGACCACCAGGGCATCCTTCCAATCCTGCGGAACCCGTCCAGTGGTCCAGACTGTTGTTATGATGTCATATAGGGCAGTCTGTGCACAAACGCCACCCTCCCTCAGCATTTCGCTTGGGAGATCATCTTTGCCCGTTGCCTTTCCTGGTCTCAGACTCCGGATCGCCCTCAGTACTTCCTGAACAGATGGCACTTCAGCCAGCCACTCACAGGGGGTGACTTCTTCCAATATTTGAGGCACCGCAGCCTCAGCAGGGTCATCCTCACTTTGTGCCACGATGTTTTCCTGGCTGAGGGATTTTCCCTCCCCCAGGACCTCACAAAAATGCTCAGCAAATCTGCAAACCTGTTCCTGGGGGTCGGAGATTGGATCACCATTTTTCCCCCTAATGATGGAAATAGGTGTGGCGCTGCAGGTTACTTTTTTGATGGAGTTAAATAGAGATTTGTGATCACAGGCCACTGAGGCAGACTCCATCTCCTCAGCAACCCGCGACCACCACCCATCCTTGCAGCGCCTCACGGCTCTCCGAACCTCCGAGCGAAGGCTGCGGTAAGCCTCCTCATTCTCTGACGTGGGATTCTGTAGCCGATGACAGTGGGCCTGTCGCTTTTTCTCAACCATCCTGAACACCTCCTCTGTCAGCCAGGGTCTCTGGGGAGGTCTGGACCGCGTACCTAAAGCAGCCATTGCAGCTGCATGAGTCACAGTCCTAAACCTCGCCCATTTACCCTCGACATCAGGAGGAGTGGGGGACGATGCCAACCCCAGCCGCAGGCGATGATGAAATTCTCGCTTGCAACTTTCATCAGATAACCGAGACCAGGCCACTTTTGGTTGGAATGGGGTCCTGGATGTACACCCACCACCGGAGCGGAAGAATGGGCGGCGGATCTTACAGATGACAAGTCGATGGTCAGAGGGCAGATCAGCTCCACGGTAGGTCCTGGTGTCAAAGACATGGGCTCGCATCCGCTGGTCCGGCACTATGTAGTCCAGCAGATGTTCGTGCTTGGACCCGGCATGCATCCATGATGTTGTGTGGATGCGCCGATGCCGGAACAGCGTGTTGGTAATTACAAGTCCATGGGCTGCACAAAAATCTAGCAGCCTCCTACCGTTGTTATTAAGCTGATCCGGCTCATGCCCTCCAATCACTCCAGGCCAGGTGACAGCATCATGACCAACTCGGGCATTGAAGTCACCCAACAAGATGACTCTATCCCGAGGGGCCACTTTCGCCAGCACCTGTGACAGGAGGCCATAGAAGGCATCTGACTCATCGGCTTTGCCTGCATCCCTCCACGGATGTTTGTCTTCGGTGGGGGCATAAGTAACCACGACCACCAATCCTCGCGTCCGATTGATGGGAAGGCGAGCTCAAAGTAGCCTGGGGTTTACAGCTTCCCACACCTCACCGCCACGCTCCCACGCCCCCTTCATTTTTTTGTTCAAAATAAGAGCCACACCCTGTTTGGCAGTCTGCTGCCCCGAGTAGAGAACTGTCCACCCCTCATGGTGGCAGGAGCCAGAACCGGTACACCGGACCTCCTAAATGCCACAGAGATCCAGGCGGTACCGGTCCAGCTCCCGACAGAGGAGTGGTAGCCTCTCCACCGCAGTGAGCGTTCAAATATTCCACGTGGCCATCCGTAGTGGCTTTTCGTTGTTTCTGGAGGAGCCCCGAGGGTTGAGATTCAATCTCCTGGCTCCGCCAATTGGGGTTTGGCCAGGAAACGTCATAGACGCCTGTCCCCCCGGGGCCTCCGGCACAAGCTTATTTGTTACATATGTAGTGTTGTAAGGATGAGCAGACTTCTTTAGGAGGCACACTCTGTTTATTGTATTATTTCCTTATACAATGCTTAACACACACAGAGGGATATTCGGTCCCCTCACCCGATACCCTAGGGAGGTACAGCCTCCGGACTTGGCGGGACTCACACGTCTACCGCTAACCTCCTTGATACCTAAGGAGGTACAGCCTCCGGACTTGGCGGGACTCACACGTCTACCGCTAACCTCCTTGATACCTAAGGAGGTACAACCTCCGGACTTGGCGGGACTCACACGTCTACCGCTATCCTAGTCCTCCGGCTAGGACCTAGGGGAGGCTATCTGACCCACCGCTGGCCCGGTGGGTCCTGACCACTGGGTATGCCGAGCCTTAGCCCTTAGAAGGGCTGGGAGGCTGGTCCAGGGTCCTAGCTAGGCTTCAGCCCAGTCTTCTGTCTTCGTGCAGGGAAAGAACTCCCCGAGGTCCGTTGGGTCACCCGTCTTATACTCCTTCGTGGCCAGGTAGAACCAATCATACATTCCCATGTGGAACCGTCTGATTGGTTCGTACAAAACCCTGGCTACGATCCGTTTCACCTCGACTGACCCCAACCTTTGTACCCAGGGGTAATGCTGCACTGCCCTGGTGGCAATGCAGGTTACGCAACAGCGCGTAGTTAACACCTCTACATCACCCTCTCCTTCGGAAGCTCCAGCCGTCCTGGCTGCAACAATGGGAAACTCCGAAATTACCAACGGTAGAAGAATTGTGAGTGTGCCTCACGAAAAACAAGAACAAGAACAATAAAACCCCTATAAATACCCCCCTTAACAACATAACGTATGTACAAGGCACTAGACATGCCAAAGAACATCATAACAACCGGCGAGATTTCGCGCGCGTGTGTTTCGCGGGACCGTTGTAGGGGATGGCAGGCTTTGTCGGCGGCACAAGGGAAGGAGGAGGATGAGCAAGAGCATCCGGTGGGCCTATAGGCATCTCCACGCGGACACCTGCTGCTCCACGGTCCATTGAGGTCGAACGTGGCCTGCATGGAGCCGTCACTCCCGCGTCATCTGCAGGAGGAATGACACGCCTGCGCTGTGGATTAGGCACCAATGGGGCAACATCTGGCTCGTCGGACGCGTCGCACACTCGGCCCCCGTGTCGTGTGTGTTGTGGAGGGACGCGTGGCGTGACGAAGGGTTTCAACCGAGAGGGGTGAACGCACCAGCGACGCCGTCCCCAGCGAATTTTAACACATTGGGGACGCAGGACTTCCACTACCTCAACCGGGCCTCGCCATGGTCTGAGGAGTTTGGCCGACGTGGACACCGGCACCTGGGGGCAGTGGAGCCATGCCCTGTCTCCCGGTGCCCACGGATGCGTGTACGTCCGAGGGTCATGCAGTCGCAAATTCGCCCGTTGGCGGGAAGCAGAATTTTCAATGGCGGCCTCCCGTGCCTCGGCCAACTTACGGAGGCTGAATCGCAAGTGTTCAACGAGCTTTGACTTTTGCGGTGGCTGTTCGATTTCCAGCCGAACGTCGGCGGGAGGAAAGGCATCCCTGCCGTACATTAGAAAGAACGGGGAAAATCCCGTCGCCGCGTGAGGTGCCATACGGTATGCGGTGAGGACCCCCGGAACCTGTAAGTCCCAATCGAGGTGGGATTCATCGACCTGATGGCATAACATAGCGGTGAGAGTTCTATGAAGGCGCTCCACCATGCCGTCGGTCTGGGGATGGTACGGCGAAGTGCGCACTTTCTTAGTGCCCAACAGGCGGCACACATCATTCAGCAAGGCTCCCGAAAAATTTCTTCCCTGATCGGTCAGCAACCGTTCTGATGCGCCCTTGTCCAGGACGTAGCCCTGAACAAAGGCGTCCACAACGGCCGCCGCCGACTGGTTGGGGAGGGCCCAGGCCATAGGCCACCGCGTAAAATACTCTACCCCAACCAGAAGGTACTTATTACCCCGTGGCGTAGTAGGAAAAGGGCCCAAAATATCGAAAGCCACCAACTCAGCATCCCAATGCATCAACAAGCCGTGCTTCATGACGAATGAATTAAATTTGCCCTGTCTTGGAGCCGCATTATTCGCGTGGCGACGCAACCTCAGTAACGACATGTCATCGCTCTGGTGCCGACCCCATTCGGCCAAAGTTAGCCCCAGCAAATCGTCACTGGCCATTGGATCTGCATGATCCGACATCGGCGCTGAGGCGGCGGGAAGCGTGGCTGACACCGTTGTGAGAGGCGTGACCTGCGCAGGCAGTGGCGGCTTACAACGGCCCGAGCCCAAAAAACATGCACATTTTTGAGCCAGCGGGAGGCGAGACAACGCATCGGCATTTGTGTGTTGTGCACCCCTACGGTAAGTGACATTGAAATCGTACTCCTGAAGGACTTCGAGCCGTCGAGAAAGCAGCCCGGACGGTTGGTCAACCCGCAGAGCGTACTGTAAAGCCAAATGATCAGATCGCACGGTAAAATGCTGACCATACAGGTACGGCCTGTATTGTTGAATAAAAAAAACAATGGCCAGCAGCTCACATCTGGTCACACAGTATCTTTGTTCAGCAAGAGACAAGACTGCTACCATAGGCAACAACCCTTTCAATGCCATCAACTTTTTGGGACAGAACACCCCCAATCCCCGTATTGCTAGTGTCGGTGTCCAAAACGAATGGCACGGAAAAATCGGGGTACACAAGGGACGGTGCCGCCATGAGCGCGTTCCGCAAGGAGTCGAACGCGGCCTGTTCTGCGTCCCCCCAATGAAACGCCACCCCTTTTGACGTAAGGGCGTGGAGCGGCTTGGCAATCGTCGCGAAGCCAGCAACAAACCGGCGGTAGTACGACGCAAAACCAATAAAACTATGAACATTACCCGCAGATGTAGGGGTCGGCCAATGTTGAACACATTTGGTTTTTTCAGGGTCGGTAGAGATGCCCAAGCGGCTAACTATGTGGCCCAGATAGCGCACAGACTCACGCAGAAGATGACACTTCTGCGGCTTGAATTTCAAGTTAGCGGCCCGCATTTTCAAGAAGACAGCACGCAACCGTTCGATGTGTTCGCCGAACGTGCGGCTAAAGACGATGACGTCGTCAAGATAAATGAGACATGAGTCCCACTGGAGCCCAGCGAGGACCAGTTCCATGAGCCTCTGGAACGTCCTGGGGCCGAGTGGAGACCCATGGGCAATCTATTAAACTCGAAAAGGCCCTGTGGTGTCCGAAAAGCAGTCTTAGGTTTTGACGCTTCGTCGAGGGGGAGTTGCCAAAACCCCGACAGAAGGTCCAAGGTGGAGAAATAGTGCACTCCTGCCAGGGCATCCAATGACTCGTCCATACGAGGGAGAGGGTAGGCGTCTGCTACCGGGATTTTATTTAGGCGCCGAAAATCAACGCAAAAACAGAGACTGCCATCGTGCTTTTTGACCAGCACTATTGGAGCACCCCAGGGACTAGTGGAGGGAGAAATTATATCGGCCTCCAGCATGTCATCCACAGCCGATTTAACATGCTGTTTCTCCGCCGGGCTAAGCTGAAACGGGTTTTGTCGAATCGGGGCAGCGTCACCAGTATCAATGTGGTGACGCAGCAGCTTGGTACAGCCAATATCAAATTTAGATTTACTGAAGACATCGGAAAATTTTCGCAGAAGAGCGCGCAATTTAATTCGCTGCGAATGAGACAGATCACCCGTGTCTGTGCAAAGCGCGTCCAACCATCTCTCATCCGATTCGGAAGGAGGTGGGACCTGCGGCGTGTCATGCACGTGTCCCACGACTCCGGTCCCCAACGGCACCGGGGTCGCGTGAGCGAGCACAGTTCCTTGTGGAATGACGGTTGTGGACAATCCGACATTCAAAACCTGCAAGAACGGCTCCCTGTCGGCTGCTACGAGGGTCTGTGCAGCCACCAAATCTAACCCCTTAGCAGCTGCGTTTGAAGGCCCCAGCAAAATGCCATGTGCCGAGGCCTCCGGGGCTAGCGGTTTTTTAAGTTGCAAGGGCACGAGCATTTGTGTCCCTGGCGGAATGCGGACTGTGCTCGCGACAAACGCCTGCACCGAGGCACTAGCCATGCGCGGATGTGAGGGTGTGGGCAAGAACGCCATCCGCCGACCCGACGGGAGTTTGATGCAGCCTTGATCTACAAGGATCTTAATAGGCATTTTCGCGAGAAAATCAGTGCCTAACAAACACGGCACGGCAAGGGAAGAAGAGACCAAAATAGGCCCTGCCAATTTAATGTCTCCAATCGAAATTTGCGCCCGAATTTGCCCGATAATGCCCAGCGAACTGCCATTAGCGGCGAAACACGGGATAGAAACCCGTTCCAAGGGGCGGCATCGTACGGGCAGTATATTGTGAATCAAATCCGAAATGATCGTAGCTGACGCGCCAGTATCGATTAATACGCGAAATTCCACACCCTCGATTGATCCGACAACCACGGACGAACCTGCCGTCGCCGCGACTACCCTATGGGCCAACTCAGACCACTGCCCAGGTCTGAGTGGCCGCGAACAAACGCCAGAATACCCCCCATCACACGCCGAATCGCGAGCCCTTCTTATGGTGCGTTGCGGTGTGTATGGTGTGAATGAGGGCCGAGCGTGAGAGGCGTCGCGACTTGCCTGGTTTTGCCGCGATGCCGTGGACGTCCTGTAGTCCTGGCCCCGGGATGCGGAGGGGCGTTGTCGAGGCGCACGGCAGTCAGAGGAGATGTGGCCTCGTTGGCCACAGTTGAAGCACGTCACGTCGCCGCGTGGAGAAGGCCGTCCCCGCTGCTGGTCGTTGCGGCGACCAGCGTGGTCGGACGATCGCCGGCCCGTTGACCTGGTCGCCATGAAGGCCCGGTCGGGGGAGAACTCGGCGTCCCTGCTAGCAGGCTCCGACGTCGAAGCCGAGGCGGCGATGGTCGATTCTGTGTGGAGCAGCAGATGTGCGTGGATGCACCGAGCGGCTCGTTGCGAGCACATACTGTCGTCATCCACCACTTGGATGACGATGCGCAGCTCGCGCGCCAGCTCCAGCATCTTCTGGAGAATGATGGCGTCGATGGCCTCGTCGTCCATGCGAGGGTAACCCACTCTTGCCATCGCCAGTAGAGCGGTCCGGAATGCCAACGGAGACTCTTTAGGGCGGCGTCGCCTGTCGTAAAATCGGCTGTGGACGTCGGATGGAGGCCCGTAGACGTCGGACATCCGTCGGAGGGCCGATTGAAGAGTCGCCCTTTTATGCCTGGGGATGGTGAGGAGTGAGGCGAGAGCGTCGTCGTCCAGAGTGGCTGGTAGCGCTCGGAGCGCCTGTGCGTCCGACCAGCCCACCGTCTCTTGGTGGCTCAGGAAGCGACGCTGGAACACCGCCCAGTCGCCCCCTTCAGATGTGATTCCCGGAAGATGGGCAGGCATTGTTGGAGGGCGGACGTCGTCTCCTCCTCAGCTTGCACCGTCTCGAGCCGGAGATCGGCGATTTCCCGGCCGATAGAGTCTACTGTACCGTGTCGGTACAGTGATGACGCGGCGTCTGCTGAGGAACTTGAATTCGCAGCGTCGCATGCTGATGACTTGCGGGTTTTGATTGGCCCCCCGCGTTCCCAGGATGCCCCTGGCTTCCGCTTCCGGCGGGATCACGTGGTTCTCCGGCGGGAAAATCAAAATGTCCGCCCCGGCCGATGGCGGGAACGTCTGCCGACGGTTGACTCGGCCTGCCCGCGACCTCCAAGTTGATCTCGAGAATGGAGGCCGCGGCATGTAGGAGTTGAGCGAGACGGCCGTGTGCTGCCCTGAGTCCGTTCCCCATTGCAGGGGGAGCGACCGGCTGCTCAACCGGTGGCTGGGCGGCCGTCAACGCGGCAGCATTTTCAGTGGAGCTGGCGGTGCTTGCAGGTGAGACAGCGTTTTCTTCGTTCTGGCTCCGCGCGTGTGCTGAACTTCTGGTTTCCATTTCCAACCACTCCTGACACCAGTTGTAGTGTTGTAAGGACGAGCAGACTTCTTAAGGAGGCACACTGTTTATTGTATTATTTCCTTATACAATGCTTAACACACACAGAGGGATATTCGGTCCCCTCATCCGATACCCTAGGGAGGTACAGCCTCCGCACTTGGCGGGACTCACACGTCTACTGCTAACCTCCTTGATACCTAAGCAGGTACAGCCTCCGGACTTGGCGGGACTCACACGTCTACCGCTAACCTCCTTGATACCTAAGGAGGTACAACCTCCGGACGTGGCGGGACTCACACGTCTACCGCTATCCTAGTCCTCCAGCTAGGACCTAGGGGAGGCTATCTGACCCACCGCTGGCCCGGTGGGTCCTGACCACTGGGTATGCCGAGCCTTAGCCCTTAGAAGGGCTGGGAGGCTGGTCCAGGGTCCTAGCTAGGCTTCAGCCTAGTCTTCTGTCTTCGTGCAGGGAGAGAACTCCCCGAGATCCGTTGGGTCACCCGTCTTATACCCCTTCGTGGCCAGGTAGAACCAATCATACATTCCCACGTGGAACCGTCTGATTGGTTCGTACTAAACCCTGGCTACGATCCGTTTCACCTCCACTGACCCCAACCGTTGTACCCAGGGGTAATGCTGCACTGCCCCGGTGGCAATGCAGGTTACGCAACAGCGCGTAGTTAACACCTCTACACATATTTAAGTTTAAGTCATAGTTTCGCGGTAATTTTTTGAAGGTGGAGGGGTTACCAGCCCCTCTACCCATCCAGAGCCCCTGTTTAGCCCCTGTGGTGGTCACAGACGCCATGAGGGGAGGAACCAATCGGAATTGGTCCTCCCCCCACAGCACTGCCCACGACAGAGTTGCCCGTCCGGCACCGCGAGGAGGTAGGGGGTTGAACACCATCACCACCATCATCACACCACTCACTTGAACATCACCATCACAACACTCACTTGAACATCATCACCATCACACACCACTCACTTGAACACCATCACCACCATCACACACCACTCACTTGAACACCATCACCACCGTCACACACCACTCACTTGAACACCATCACCACAATCACCATCACACACCACTCACTTGAACACCATCACCACCATCACACACCACTCACTTGAACCACCATCACACACCACTCACTTGAACCATCACCATCACCACCATCACAACACTCACTTGAACACCATCACACACCACTCACTTGAACATCACCACCATCACAACACTCACTTGAACATCATCACCATCACACACCACTCACTTGAACACCATCACCACCATCACACACCACTCACTTGAACACCATCACCACCGTCACACACCACTCACTTGAACACCATCACCACCATCACCACCATCACACACCACTCACTTGAACATCATCACCATCATCACACACCACTCACTTGAACCACCATCACACACCACTCACTTGAACCATCACCATCACAACACTCACTTGAACACCATCACACACCACTCACTGGAACATCACCACCATCACACACCACTCACTTGAACACCATCACACACCACTCACTTGAACATCACCACCATCACCACCATCACACACCACTCACTTGAACACCATCACCATCACACACCACTCACCTGAACATCACCACCATCACCACCATCACACACCACTCACTTGAACCACCACCGCTGCGCCTGCAGAGTTTGCGTGCGGCCGATGCCGATGAGATGTCACCTCCGTACGACTCGCTGGCCGTCTTCGCGTACGAGGGCTCCGGCTCCGAGGCCGGCTCACTGAGCTCGCGAGCTCACTGAGCTCCTCACTGAACTCCTCACTGAGCTCCTCACTGAGCGGCTCCTCACCGTGGGACGCCGACCACAGCCACGGGGTCCTGGACACGTGGGGGCCGAACTTCTTCCACAATCTGTCGGACTTCCACAAGCTGGCGGACTTGTACGCTGGCGACTCAGACTGAGAACATCCACCACTACCACTACTACCACTATCACCACTACTACTACACTCACTACTACCACTGCAACTACCACTACCACCACTATCACCACTACACTCACCACTACTACTACCACTATCACCACTACCACCACTACTACCACTATCACCACTACTACCACTACTATTACACTCACCACTACTACCACTATTACCACTACCACTACACTCACCACTACTACTACCACTACCACCACTACTACCACTATCACCACTACTACCACTACTATTACACTCACCACTACTACCACCACTACTACCACTATTACCACTACAACTACACTCACCACTACTACTACCACCACCACTATTACCACTACTACCACTACACTCACCACTACTACTACCACCACTACTACCACTACTACTACCATCACTATCACCACTACCACCACTACCACCACACCCACCACTACCACCACTACCACCACACCCACCACTACCACCACACCCACCACTACCACCACACCCACCACTACCACCACTACTACCACTATCACCACTACTACCACTATTACCACCACACCCACCACTACCACCACTACTACCACTATCACCACTACTACCACTACTACTACCACTACTACCACTACCACCACTATCACCACTACCACCACTACCACCACACCCACCACTATCACCACACCCACCACTACCACCACACCCACCTCACGTCCTGCTGCTGCTGATGTTTCAGTTCTGTTTTTAATCCACCCTTGAGGACAAGAGCGTCGTTTGATTATCAAGGGCGTAGTTTAATTATTATAAATTAAAAACTTTAGCTTGATTGATCACTTGCGCTGCTGAGGAAGGACACCACCGTGACACTCGTCACGGAACAACAACACATCGTACGGTCCACACGATGTACCGTACAAGCAGCAGAGCAATCCCGTACCGTAATGCCGTACCACCGTGCTCTCACCCTTGCGGGGTAGGCAGAGACTGCTAGTCACGGTGGCTAGATGAACCCACGACCTCCTGGTACGCAGGAGGTCGTGGGTTCACCTTGACACGGCCTCCTGCTGCTGCTGTATTTGGAGTTTGCGCGTCTCCCCATGGCAGTGCGAGTTTTCTCCTGGTGCTCCGGTGTTTTCCCCCGCTCCGCATTTAGAAACAACGTCTCTACGGGATGTTTATTTTTCGTGAGCATTTAGCTGCTGCTGTAAGTGTTCCACGCGTTGAGTTATCGCTTCTCTGTTTTTGTTATATACATGTGTACCCGGAAAAATAAAAAAAATAAACGTTTCTCAGTATCGCGGTCACAGCGCGCGCCCCTTGTACCGCGATGTTCGCGAACGTCACCGACTCTAAACGGCGCTTTTTTTTCGCGCCCGTCCGTTTAAGAAGGGGGGGGTCAGGTCGTCGCGTCGAGTTTAAAATGTTTGTTCACGCACCGCCCCCCTCTGGTCCTTCACTCGAGGCTGAAGACGACCTAGGGGATCGATTTTCCGGAGCTCAGCCACGTGCAGCTCCGACCTCATCGAAAGTGTTGAGTCTATGGTGGAGTGTTGAGTCTATGGTGCAGTGTTGAGTCTATGGTGCAGTGTTGAGTCTATGGTGCAGTGTTGAGTCTATGGTGCAGTGTTGAGTCTATGGTGCAGTGTTGAGTCTATGGTGTAGTGTTGAGTCTATGGTGCAGTGTTGAGTCTATGGTGCAGTGTTGAGTCTATGGGCAGTGTTGAGTCTATGGTGTAGTGTTGAGTCTATGGGCAGTGTTGAGTTGCTATTCAGCTCTTTTTCAGAGGCGACCACCTGGCTATCACAAACGATAGCTCAACGAAGTGGCTTATCGCGTGAGAATTTAAACGCAGCCAAATACTCTAAACGTGTGTTTCTAAATGTGTAAGCACAAAACCGGAGGACCGGCAGAAAAAATCCACGCGACCACCGGGGGGGAGGCAAGAAAATTCCAAATACACACCAGGCGTCAGGATGGAACCCACCACCTCCTGCCTTCCAGGCGAGGTAGCCAACATCTCCGAGCCATCGTGGCGCTTGCCCCCAAAGAGCCGCCCCTCCCCCCACAAAACGGGGACGACTACAGCGCCGGGGAAGGCCTCCACCCACTTCTACGCAGCAGCAGCAGCAGCACAAACCGTACCGGAATAGTAGAAGCCTGCGTAGGCCAGCTCATGCGGGGACACATTGGCGGTGTACGGCCAGCTCGCGAAAGATCTGATTCGCGCCCCGAACGAACGCATCTCTGGACACAGAGCGGAGTCGGCGCCATCCTGAGTGGCCGGCGGCAACGGGGCCTGCGGGGAAAAGGCGCCACCCAGGGACAAACGCAACGACGACAACGGTGACGACGATGACGACTGCAACGGCAGCATCGACGGCGACGAAGGTGACGCAGTGAGCTCATCGAATTGTCCCCGCCCTTTGGAACGGCTCCCCAGGAAGCCGTGAGGGCATTAGAATCGTTTTTATTAAACGACATCTTCGAAACAAAACCTTTTTAGACTGGCCTAAAAAGGTTAAGTCATTTACATGACTTAATACGATTACATCTCCATAACTAGCACAACTTATGCGCATAATAACATCAATTAACGTTATTTCAGATTATTACGCATTTTTCCAAATTTAATTTCATTTTGATTATTTTTATTAAAATTTTCAAGACCCGGCATATACAAAAGGTGGAGGAATTTATAGAGAAGATAATATCACAGTAGAATCTAGATTTGAATTACAGTACACTCTGGATGATCCGTGCGCGGTTTGTTCGATTGTATGAACCGCACACCTGAGATTTTGACGGAGATTAAGAACTCGTGGATATTCCCCTGAAGTCCAAATAATCTAAAAACAGTTTATACAACATTGGCAATTCTTGCAAAAATTTTATTACAAGTCATGCGGTGCTTAAACCGAACGAATACGTTGCCCCGGTTAATCCGAAATCCACGTGATCGCCTCTACGGCACGGCAGCTGCAACGTCTTTACAACGGTGGGCAGAGTTTAATTGATTTTGTTGCCGTGGCTCTGCTGTCAAATGAGCGAGCCGACTCTTCAGCGCAGGGAGCGTGAAAGTCTCATCACTGAACATGGTTACAGGCACAAAGCATTGAAGGATTGAGACTCATCTACAAGGGCGCAGCGGTAGCCAGGAGATGTTAACAACCTCGCCTGGTATGCAGGAGGTCATGGGCTCGATCCCGACCCTGACACCTGCTTCTGCCTATTTGGAGTTTCCGTGTTTCTCTCTCTCTCTGTTCCCCCATGGTCGCGTGGATTTTTACCCGGGACCTCCGGTTTCTCCCCTCCGCATTTAGAATACAAGCCACGTGCGAGGGTATTCGGCAAATATAAATGTCCACGCGACGATGCTGAGCCCGCTTTGTTGAGCAACGTCGCTGCTTTGCGTGACGGAGAGGGTCGGCATCTGAGACAAATAGCTACGTCATTGCAGCGCTGAGTAGGGCCCTCGCCAGGTCAAGAATAACTGTGTCAGCACAGGGTGCTTAAAAAGAAATGTTCACACTTATTTTTGGACTATCGTTTTTTAATCTAACACGAATCTGACCGCGAATGCGCGTCAATAGATTCAACGAGTCAAAGGGCCTCCGCTCGTTCGCCATCGTTGTCTAAACATGCCTAGAATCATCTCCAATCGGTACCCAGAGCCCGAAGGCACATCTCTTCGTGCCAATCGTTGCAAATTCTCAGCGGCACCCCGCACTAGTTTTAGGAAGGACCCGGCCTTGCCCCCCCAAAACGAGCATCAGGACGTCACCGGCGCCGTCGCTGGCGTCACTCACCGCGCAGGCGCAGGCGGGGAAGTGCCTGGCGTGCTCCCGAGCGGGGTCGTCCCCCTCCTCCCAGTGATGCATCGTCCCGCCGCAGCGGAAGCAGGCCACCAGGTCGCTGAAGCCCATGCGGTAGAGTCCGGCCCGCGCCAAGTCCGCGGGCCGCACGGGGGACGACCGGGGCCACCCCTCGGAGAAGGACAGCAGCCTGGCCGATTCGCTCTGCATCTTCGAGGCTGACGGTCGCGGGATCCGGTCGAAGCGGGGCGTCGGGGGGGCGGAGCGTCTCGCCGACGCCGCCCTGCGGGAGGCCCGAGTGTCTACGACGTGCGGCATCGACCTGGCGGGAAAAATACGGGGGGATTTGGGGTGAAAAGAATGCTTTTGCGAGGGACGAGTCCGCCCGGGGGTCTCTTGTTAAAGAGCACTCGAGAAACGTCGGGGCCTTCTCCTCCTTTCAAGGCGTTGAAGAGATCCCGGGGCTCGTAGCTCGTGACTCGACGGGTAGTTTAAAAACCGGCGATGGGAAATGGCACGACCCCTGTTGTCACCTTCGACGGCTCCTGAATGCGGGAACAAAAAAATGTTGGGGCGGCAAGCGTCATTAAAAACGGACATCTTTTAGTGACTTGAAATGTTTGGTTTAAACAATTCATCCATAACAGAGGCTTTTTGGGGGTTAGATCGCGTACATATATTAATCTTCTTTGGTTCTTTCGGTAAAGTCACGTAGAATGAGAATAAAATAAGAAAATAACACAAAAAAATTCTCACGACGTTTCGGCCACAACGCAAGCGGCCATCTTCAGGTGAAAGGTACAGACCTGTCGGGATGACAGAGCTTCAATGAACGATGTTAAGATTCGTAGCGACTTTTAAGCTGGTTGGGAGAAGTGACGCACCTTGACAAAGGGGTTTACATATCAAATAGCTGAGGGACTAGCTTTGTGACTGGTCACAGAAATGGCTATGTTGTCAAGGTGCCTCACTTCTCCCAACCAGCTTAAAAGTCGCTACGAATCTTAACATCGTTCACTGAAGCTCTGTCGTCTCGACAGGTCTGTTCCTTTCACGTGAAGATGGCCGCTTGCGTTGTGGCCGAAACGTCGCGAGAATTTTATTGTGTTATTTTATTATTTTATTCTCATTCTACGTGACTTTACCGAAAGAACCAAAGAAGATGAATCCTTGCAGTCACGAAAGCTTTAAATCAAAATATATAAATGTTAAACCCGCCACCACCCGACACGGCCAACTGGTAAGGGTTGTCACGTAAACAGAACAACCTCTATTATGGATGATATTGGTCGCCAAAGCCTACGTGTTAAAAATTTAACAGTTCAGTCTGTCACTTCTGACAAACGTCTGCACTGCAATAAAAGGGGGCACACACAGTCTGGATGGTCCATAGACTCAACACTACACCATAGACTCAGCACTGCACCATAGACTCAACACTACCCATAGACTCAGCACTGCACCATAGACTCAACACTGCCCATAGACTCAACACTGTACCATAGACTCAACACTGCACCATAGACTCAACACTACCCATAGACTCAGCACTGCACCATAGACTCAAGACTACCCATAGACTCATCACCGCATCATAGACTCAACACTGCATCATAGACTCAACACTGCACCATATACTCAACGCTGCACCATAGACTCAACACTGCCCATAGACTCAACACTGCACCATAGACTCAACACTGCACCATAGACTCAGCACTGCACCATAAACTCAACACTGCACCATAGACTCAGCACTGCACCATAGACTCAACACTGCACCATAGACTCAACACTACCCATAGACTCAGCACTGCACCATAGACTCAACACTACCCATAGACTCATCACCGCATCATAGACTCAACACTGCATCATAGACTCAACACTGCACCATATACTCAACACTGCCCATAGACTCAACACTGCACCATAGACTCAACACTGCACCATAGACTCAACACTGCACCATAGACTCAGCACTGCACCATAGACTCAACACTATACTATAGACTCAACACTGCACCATAGACTCAACACTGCACCATAGACTCAACACTACACTATAGACTCAACACTGCACCATAGACTCAACACTGCACCATAGACTCAACACTACACCATAGACTCAACACTGCACCATAGACTCAGCACTGCACCATAGACTCAACACTGCACCATAGACTCAGCACTGCACCATAGACTCAACACTGTACCATAGACTCAACACTGCACCATAGACTCAACACTACCCATAGACTCAGCACTGCACCATAGACTCAAGACTACCCATAGACTCATCACCGCATCATAGACTCAACACTGCATCATAGACTCAACACTGCACCATATACTCAACACTGCACCATAGACTCAACACTGCCCATAGACTCAACACTGCACCATAGACTCAACACTGCACCATAGACTCAGCACTGCACCATAAACTCAACACTGCACCATAGACTCAGCACTGCACCATAGACTCAACACTGCACCATAGACTCAACACTACCCATAGACTCAGCACTGCACCATAGACTCAACACTACCCATAGACTCATCACCGCATCATAGACTCAACACTGCATCATAGACTCAACACTGCACCATATACTCAACACTGCCCATAGACTCAACACTGCACCATAGACTCAACACTGCACCATAGACTCAACACTGCACCATAGACTCAGCACTGCACCATAGACTCAACACTATACTATAGACTCAACACTGCACCATAGACTCAACACTGCACCATAGACTCAACACTACACTATAGACTCAACACTGCACCATAGACTCAACACTGCACCATAGACTCAACACTACACCATAGACTCAACACTGCACCATAGACTCAGCACTGCACCATAGACTCAACACACCAGTAGTGTATAGTGTAGGGTATAGTAGTGTAGCGTGTAGTGTATAGTGTAGTGTATAGTGTAGTGTATAGTAGTGTATAGTGTAGTGTATGGTGTAGTGTATACTGTAGTGTATAGTGTAGTGTATGGTGTAGTGTATAGTGTAGTAGTGTATAGTGTAGTGTATAGTGTAGTTTATAGTGTAGTAGTGTATAGTGTAGTGTATAGTGTAGTGTATAGTAGTGTATAGTAGTGTATTGTGTAGTGTGTAGTGTATAGTGTAGTGTATAGTAGTGTATAGTGTAGTGTATAGTAGTGTATAGTAGCGTATTGTGTAGTGTGTAGTGTATAGTGTAGTGTATAGTAGTGTCATGTATAGTAGTGTAGTGTATAGTATAGTGTATTATAGTGTAGTGCAGTAGTGTAGTGTATAGTGTATGGTGTAGTGTATAGTGTAGTGTAGTAGTGTATAGTGTAGTGTATGGTGTAGTGTATAGTGTAGTGTGTAGTGTAGTGTATAGTGTAGTGTATAGTAGTGTATAGTGTAGTGTATAGTGTAGTGCATAGTAGTGTAGTGTATAGTAGTGTAGTGTATAGTGTATTATTGTGCAGTGTATAGTAGTGTATAGTGCAGTGTATAGTGTAGTGTATAGTGTAGGGTATAGTAGTGTATAGTGTAGTGTATAGTGTAGTGTATAGTGTAGTGTATAGTGTAGTGTAGCGTGAGTGGTCCGTACCCGATACTGAGCGATCACCTCCCGGTCCAGGCTCCTGGTGACTGAGACTCTCCCCGTCACGGTGTCCATGACGAACAACCCCACGGGATGCTGGTCGGCGCCGTCCCCCAGCAAGGCATAGCGGATGTCCACCCCGGCGGTGTTGGACTCCACCTGTTGGGGTGCCGTGACGAACGTGGGGGCGGCGATGATGCTGTGACGGCCGCTCCTACGCTGGATTTCTTCCAGTGCTCTCACGCTCACCTCACCCTCGACTCTCGACAATGCCCCACAGACCTCCCACGGCGGCGTGCGGATGTCTCGGCTGTCCCATCTCGTCAATTCGTTGACCTTTCCCTGGACTCTGCGCCACCGCCAGAAGCGTTTCTGTCACCCCCCACCATGCCCACTACTGTGCGTGGCAGAAAAGAGCTTCCCGGCTCTACGGATTCCTCCTCCTCCTCCTCTACCTCCTCCTCCTTGTCTCTCTGGTCCAGCTCCACCACCTCCACCTTCTCCACGCGTCCTAACCCTAGGCTAGGGTTAGTTTAGGGCTAGTTAAGGGCTAGTTAAGGGTTAGTTAGGGTTAGGTTCGGGCTAGTTTAGAGTTAGTTCATGGTAAGGTTAGGGTTAGTTGAGGGTTAGTTTAGGGTTAAGTTAGGGTTAGGTTAGAGTTAGTTAATGGTGAGGTTAGGGTTAGTTGAGGGTTATGTTAGGGTTAGTTTAGGGTTAGTTGAGGGCTAGTTTAGAGTTAGTTAATGGTTAGGTTAGGGCTAGTTGAGGGTTATGTTAGGGGTAGGTTAGGGCTAGGATGAGGTTATACGACAATAAGAATGAGAACGCGCCACGTCCGTCACACAGCGCACCTGCACCAGCAGCTTGGGGAAGGGCCCGCGGTCATTCTCGGGCACGGACACCTTGGGGATGAGCCAGGCCCGTCTCCAGCGACGACGACTCGCACCTTGCCCTGCCTGCTGGAACCTCACCACCACCACCTCCTCCTCCACCTCCTTCTCCACCTCCTTCTCCACCTCCTCCTCATCTCTCTCCTCCAGCTCCACCACCTCCACCTCCTTCTCCACCTTCTTCACCTCCTCCTCGTCTCTCTCTTCCTCCACCTCCTCCTCCACCTCCTTCTCCACCTCCTCCTCGTCTCTCTCCTCCTCCGCCTCCTCTACCTCCTCCTCCACCTCCTTCTCAACCTCCTCCTCCACCTCCTTCTCCACCTCCTCCTCGTCTCTCTCCTCCAGCTGCACCACCTCCACCACCTCCACGCGTCTCTCCCCGCGCTCTCCCTGTGCGGGGTGCGGTGAAGACGACACCAAACGTCATCGTGAGCGAGGCCACTTCATTCCTTTTGTCGGCTGGTGGAGGGATTCTTAACGACACGGAATTTGGCCAGATAGTGACGTGTGTGTGTACGTGTGTGTGTATGTGTGTAAATGTGTGTGTACGTGTGTGTGTGTCTCTGTGTGTACGTGTGTGTGTATGCGTGTAAGTGTGTGTGTACGTGTGTGCCGGACGAGCAACGCTGTCATGGGCAGTGCCGTGGGGGGAGGGCGAATTCCGATTGGCTTTTTGTCCCATGTAACCACCACAGCAGCTAATTGGGGGCTCTGGATGGGTTCGACGGGCTGGTAACCCCTCCACCTTCAATTAATTACCACTAAACCACGTTTAAAATATCTAATTAATAAGCTTGTACAGGAGGCCTCGGGGGGATAAGCATCTATGACGTCTCCTGGCGAAAACTCCATTTGGCAGAGCCAGGAGACTGAATCCTTACCCTCGGGGCTCCTCAAGAAACAACAAAAAAACACTGTGTGGCCACGTGGGATGTTCGAACGCTCACTGCGGAGGAGAGGCTGCCACTCCTCTGTCGGGAGCTGGACCGGTACTGCCTGGATCTCTGTGGTATTCAGGAGGTCCGATGGACCGGCTCTGGCTCCTGCCACCATGAGAGGTGGACAGTCCTCTCCTCGGGGCAGCAGACTGCCAAACAACGGGGTGTGGCTCTTCTTCTGAATAAAAGAATGAATGAGGCGTGGGAGCGTGGCGGTGAGGTGTGGGAAGCTGTAAGCCCCAGGCTACTCTGGGCTCGCCTTCCCATCGACCAGAGGCGAAGAATGGTGGTAGTGGTTACTTATGCCCCCACTGAAAACGAACATCCATGGAGGGATGCAGGCAAGGCCAATGAGTCAGCTGCCTTCTATGACCTCCTGTCACAGGCGGTAGCTAAAGTGACCCCTCGGGATAGTCATCTTGGTCATGATGCGGGCACCTGGTCTGCAGTAATTGGAAGGCATGGACCAGATCAGCTCAATAACAACGGCAGGAGGCTGCTAGATTTTTGTGTAGCCCATGGGCTTGTAATTACCAAATGTGTTTCCATCATCGGCGCATCCACACTACATCATGGATGCATGCCAGGTCTAAGCAAGAACATCTGCTGGACTACAGTGACGGAACAGCGCATGCGGGCCCATGTCCTTGACACCAGGACCTACCATGGAGCTGATCTGCCCACTGACCATCGACTTGTCATCTGTAAGATGCACCTGCCATTCTTCCACTCCGGTGGTGGGTGTACACCCAGGAACCCATTCAAACCCACAGTGGCCTGGTCTCAGCTAGCTGATGAAAGTTGCAAGCGAGAATTTCATCATCGCTTGCGGCTGGGGTTGGCATCGTCCCTGACTCCTCCTGATGTTGAGGGGAAATGGACGAGGTTTATGACTGTGGCTCATGCAGCTGCAATGGCCGCTTTGGGTACACAGTCCAGACCTCCCCAGAGACCCTGGCTGACAGAGGAGGTGTTCAAGCTGGCTGAGAAAAAGCGACAAGCCCCCTCTCATCGGCTACAGCATTCCATGTCGGATAATGAGGAGGCTTACCGCAATCTTCGCTCGGAGGTTCGGAGAGCCGTGAGGCGCTGCAAGGATGGGTGGTGGTCGCGGGTTGCTGAGGAGATGGAGTCTGCCTCAGCCGCCCGCGATCACAAATCGCTCTTTAATTACATCATAAAAGTAACCTGCAGCCCCACACCTATTACCATTTTAGGGGAAAGAACGATGATCCAATCTCCGACCCCCAGCAACAGGTTTTCAGATTTGTTGAGCATTTCTGTGAGGTCCTGGGGGAGGGGAAATCCCTCACCCAGGAAAACAACATGGGACAAAGTGGTGATGACCCTACCGAGGCTGCGTTGCCTCAAATATTGGAGGAAGAAGTCACCCCCTGTGAGTGGCTGGCTGAGGTGCCATCTGTTGAGGAAGTACTGAAGGCGATCCAGAGTCTGAGACCAGGAAAGGCACCGGGCAGAGATGATCTCCCAAGCGAAATGCTGAGGGAGGGTGGCGTTTGTGCACAGACTGCCCTATATGACATCATAACAACAGTCTGGACCACTGGACGGGTTCCGCAGGATTGGAAGGATGCCCTGGTGGTCCCCCTCTTTAAGAAGGTGAGGTCCTGGGGGGATAACGGCCGTCACTGGGTGTGGGTTGAGTCGCACAGACTGTAACAACTACAGGGGCATCTCACTCCTCAGTGTGCCGGGAAAGGTCCTGGCAAGGATTATTCAGCATCGCCTTGCCAGGCACGCTGAGGAGAGGCTTGCGGAGCCCCAACACGGTTTCAGGAAAGGGCGGTCCTGCACAGATGCCATATTTTCTGTCCGTCTGCTACAGCAGAGATGTAGGGAATTCCAACAAGACCTACATTTCTGCTTTATTGACCTGGTCAAGACCTATGATACCATCAGTAGGCCTGGGCTCTGGGTTGTTTTTCGTACTTTTGGAGTCCCTAACCCTCTGCTCACGATCATTAAGGACCTTCATGATGGTGAGCGGGCCCGGGTAAAACTACGTGGCCGGGAGTCAGAGCCATTCCCTGTACACCTTGGGGTGCGACAGGGGCAAGTGCTGTTAAGTGCTGTTAGCAGCAGCTATGAAGGCTGCCGGCACTGTGGCACACGAGGGGGCGGGTGGCCAGCACCAGGCCCGGCCGCCTTTGTCTCCCCCAGTGCTAGCGATGTTCACCGCTCTACTACACCGCTACACCGGCTACTTATTTGCGGCTGAGTCGAACTGGGGGAGGCCCAGGACCGGTTCAGATAACGGCCGTCACTGGGTGTGGGTTGAGTCGCGAGCGGGAGACAAACTCCCCAAACACCACCAACACCGAGAGAGAGGGGGGGCACAGGGGGGTGAATGAGAGGGGACCCCAGGGGGTGAATGAGAGGGGGACCCCAGGGGGTGAATGAGAGGGGACCCCAGGGGGTGAATGAGACGGGACCCAGGGGGGTGAATGAGAGGGGACCCCAGGGGGGTGAATGAGAGGGGACCCCAGGGGGGTGAATGAGAGGGGACCCCAGGGGGGTGAATGAGAGGGGACCCCAGGGGGTGAATGAGAGGGGACCCCAGAGGGTGAATGCGAGGAGACCCCAGGGGGTGAATGAGAGGGGGTGGGAACCCCAGGGGGTGAATGAGAGGGGACCCCAGGGGGTGAATGAGAGGGGGACCCCAGGGGGGTGAATGAGAGGGGGTGGGGACCCAGGGGGGTGAATGAGAGGGGGCCCCAGAGGGGTGAATGAGAGGGGGCCCCAGAGGGGTGAATGAGAGGGGGGGGGACCCCCGTTACCTGAGACTGTTGCTCTGTGATCACCGCCACCGCCGCCACCGCCAGCAGCAGCAGCAGCATCACGCGGCGCTCCATCAGCCTCACCCACGGGGTTCTCTCTTCAGTGCTACACTCACTGATGCTGCTGCTCATGGCGACATTAAGAAGGAAGTGACATCATCAAGCAACATTAAGAGTGAAGTGACATCATCAGGCGACATTAAAAGGGAAGTGACATCATCAGGCGACATTGAAACGGAAGTGACATCATCAGGCGATATTAACAGGGAAGTGACATCGTCAGGCGACATTAAGAGGGAAGTGGCACATCAGCCTGTTGATGTTTTGATTTAAAGCTTTCGTTACTGCAGTAATTCATATTCTTAGCTCTTTCGGTAAAGTCACGTTGAAGGGAAACAATAAAATAATAAAATATATATTGTGTTTTATATATATTTAATTGTTTTATTGTTTCCCTTCAACGTGACTTTACCGAAAGAGCTAAGAATATGAATTACTGCAGTCACGAAAGCTTTAAATCAAGAGTCCATCTATGTTCTGAAAAGAGGAGGGGGGAGACGAAAAATTAATTTATGCTGTCTGAAAGCCACCGTAAGCGTGAACAATCAATTAAGACCTGACATGGTTTGTCAAATCCTTCCAATGATTGCTAAGCCAGAGTCCATCTTCTCGGTTGAAATTGTCTCTGTGTTTGTATATGTGGATAGCCTCATGAACAAATCTCTCATGGTAGCCAGATGTATTGCAAAGAACCTCTGTCTTGGAGAAGTCAATGTCATGTGAGCCTACTGAATTATAACAGTTATCTGCCATGGCCGAGGTGTTGGTCCTACCGTGTTTAAGGTCTGCTTTGTGTTCACGAATGCGGTCCGAGACATGGCGTTTGGTTTCTCCAATGTAACTACTACCACAGAGGCAACTTAGTTTGTAGACACCAGGGTACTTGTGGGGGCTACCGTCCCCCGCCATCGCTGAATTGTCGGGGCCGTTGCCCACCGACTCCCCCGGTCCATTCATACCGCTACCCCCCCGGTTGCTCTGTCAGGTCCAGACTACCGACCCCTAATGCCTCGTCCGCCCCCCTGTACCTCTGCCTGGGATGTCGACCGCGTTTGCGTAGCTTAATTTGCGGCTCGTACGCTTTGCGCTCGCGATGCGCTACCCTGTTCAACAGCGGCGTGTCGCGGTGAGCGCGCTCGCAAAGTAAAACCCCGTCCTGCACGGGAATAAACAGGCACGGCACGCCTCCGTGGGATTCCCTCCCACCCACGCTCCACGCGCTTAAGCAAAAACAAACACGCCGCGATTACTTTGCTCCGATTTAACGGGCTGTTTACACAGCTGCGTATTCGCGCACGCCAGGCGCTTAATTCGCTATTAGACAATCGCGCGAGTGCGCGCCCGCCACCCCGCCATCCCGTCACACAGGCGCGCGAGCGCAAAGCGCTACTGTAGGCTATTGCGCAGGTATGCGAGCGCTGGGCACCACCGAAAATATTCGTGTAGGTACGCGCTAGCTGAACAATACTGTAAACGATCGTACAGGTACCGGCACTAAGCACGTTCTACTCCCTTATTCGCTGCAAACAGCCGCGTATGCGCGCGAACACACAACACTCTGTACACACTCGTACCGGGATGCGAACACCAAACACTCCGTCTCCCTCCTCGCACTCACAGTGACCACGACACAGCTTTATCCTATTAGTGGTTTTATTCCCCGCGAGTATCGCACTAGACTGTGTGTGTCAGTACGGACCAGCAGGACAGGTCTAACCTATCTCGCTACTGCCTGATACTTAATGGACCTGTCTGCCCTCTATTTTCTCTCCGAATTTCGTCCCTTTGTCTTACCTCTCTCCCTCGTACTTACGGTCCGACCTCGCAGCGATGGAGGTCGCAGATAGATGATGCTGTAACCAGCATCTGGCTGTTCTCTGCCCCGTCTCACGGAAGTGCGAGTAACAGTCAGGTGACGGCTCCTCGATCCCTCCCTCCTGTTGATCTCCAGTCAAATAAAAATGGCCCCTTGCTTCCCCAAAGCGTCCCCTTTTATGCTCCTTTCAAAGCCCTCGCAGCGCCCATCCGCGGTGCATCACGGGTCAGGCCGTTAATCCGCGGTGCATCATGGGTAGGGCCGTTAATCCGCGGTGCATCATGGGTAGAGACGCTAGCCCGCGGTGCACCATGGGTAGAGACGCTTAACCCACGCTGCCCCGCTCCCCACCTGTCTGCTGGTCCGTATGTGTCTTGAGCATCTCCTCACTGCGGTTCTCAGTGAGTTCGCCGTGGTCATTTAAGTTAAGCCACGGCGCCGCAGTGCCATTTGGCCTGGGGGGGGGGGGGGTGCCTGCCAATTCCCTGACCCTGAGAAACCGTGGAGCACCCCCACAAGGGGGGCTCTCGGGTAAAAACTCAGGGCAGGTGCCCCCCTCCCCATGAGGCCCTACTTGAGTGTGTGTGTGTGTTTAGGTGTGGGGGGGGGGGTGGTGGGGGAAGTGCTGTGATGGGAGCCGGTGGCTTCTCGGTCGCAGCAGCACAGCGACGGCCCCTGTTTCAACGGAGCGGCTTCGCTGTTGTGGCACCACATAGCCCCCCGAGGTGCCAGTCCCCGTCCCGGGTTGACTGGAGCACCTCGCCTGGGTTGCTCCCACGAGTTAGCGCCGCGGGGTCCGCGGGACTCGTCCAGTCCTTGTAGCCGGCCTCGGGGGTGGTGGCTCCGTCTCCCGGAGTTCGGGCGGCGGTCTCCTCCTCCACTCCAGTGGTTTTACTTGGTCCTTGGCACCTGTGGGCTGGGAGGCAAACTCGGGGGCGGTAGGGTTCAGGGGCCGTCGTCCCCGTCCTCCCTGGCCCAGGTCAGGACCCCCCGGGGCCCGGGGCTCCGTGGGGCCCATATACCGTGCAAGGCCCCCGGGTATGGGGGGTGTGGGGACCCCGGGGTTTCGGGGTACTCGAGCGGCGGGGTTCTCCTTTGCTGGGGCCGCCCTCCATGGTTTTAGTCACCGGACGTTGACCACCATCTCCCGGCCTCTCTCCCCCCCCTGAATCAGTACCGTCCAGGGGGAGATCTGTCGTCCCACGGTCCAGGGTCCCCGCCAGTAGGTGGTTAGCTTCCCCGCCTGCCCGGCCCCGACGCGAGGGGTGTGCAGCCATACCTTAGAGCCCGCCGAGTAGAAAGGGGGCTCCATTCGGGGTCGGGCCCCCTGCTCCTGCCGCTGGCGTGTGGCCTCGCCTTGCGGGTAGGCCCGGCCCCTAGCTCTTCGTAGGGTCTCCATCAGGTGCTCCACGGGGCGGCTCCCTTCCTCCCATTGCGGCGGAGGGACACCGAACAGCAGATCTGTGGGCAGGCGAGACTCACGACCAAACATCATTAGGAACGGGGTCTGTCCCGTAGATGTGTGTACCGTGGTGGTGTAGGCGAACAGAGCATAGGGGAGGTGTTCGTCCCAGTCCCGTTGATTCGTGGCCGCCATGTGTTTAAGCTTCCCGGCTAGAGTCTGGTTCATCCTCTCTACCATCCCATTTGCCTGGGGGTGGTACGCCATAGTTCGGTCCTTCTGGATCCCGAACTCCTGGCACAGCGCCTGGAATAGCTCTGCCTCGAACTCACTACCCTGGTCGGTAATAACTCGTTCGGGGATCCCGTACTTCAGTACGTAGTGTTCCACGAACGCTCGGGCCACTACGAGGGCTGTCTTATCGGGGATGGCCACCGCTACGGGATAGCGTGTGAAGTACTCCACCGCTACGAGAATATATCGGTTGCCCCGGTGGGATCGCGGGAATGGCCCTTGCAGGTCGATCCCAACCAACTGATTCGTTCGACTGACGCGGAACGGTCTCAGGGGTACCTGGTATCGTGCTGGTTTCGGCCCGCATTGCTGGCACGCGCGGCAGCCCTGTACCCAGGCGGCCACGTCTTGTGCTAACTTGGGCTAGAGATACTGGCGACGTAGGGTTTCACGGGTGCACCGTTCCCCGTCATGGCCCCCGAGCGGGTGGTCGTGCACCAGTCTTAGCAGCTGGGGTCGCACCTGGGCGGGAACACAGATGCACCCAGGCTGGCCGGCTTCTGTCAGCTCTCGTACTACCCCATTCTGCACGCACAACCGGGCGTACAAACCACTCCAGGGTCCTGGTAGGGCGTCCTTCTTCTCCCGTAGGGCCGCTTCCACCGCCGCCAGATCCGGATCCCGCAGCCGAGTCCGTCTCAGCTGCGCATCGTCCAGGCCCGGAAAGGCGCAGCCGACGTCCTCCTGGATCCGATCGGGTGGGGTTGCCCGACCCGTTGGGCCCCGGGGTGTGGGCCCCGTGCCCGCCGAGTGGTCCCCCGGGTCCCTGGTTCCTCCTACCGGGGTCTCTGTGGCACATACTGCACTGGCGGCCTGCCACCTGCCGGCAACGGCCCCCCGTGAAGCACGGGCAGACTTCCTCCAACCTTGTCTCGGCGCACACCGCGGGCTGCCTCGACAAGGCATCCGCGTTTGCGTGCGTACGCCCAGCTCGGTACTCTATATGCAGGTTGTACTCCTGCAACTGCGCCAGCCATCGGGCCATCTGCCCCCGTGGTTCCTTGAATGTAAGGAGAAACTGCAGGGCATAATGATCGGTGCGCACCCGACATTTCCTGCCGTACAAATACGGTCGGAACTGTTTACACGCGTAGATCACGGCATACAGTTCTTGACGGGTCACGCAATAATTCAGCTCGGCCCCACTCAGGGTCTGACTGGCGTATACGATGACCCGCTCCGTCCCACCCTGCACCTGTGACAGCGCTGCGCCCAGCCCACTTCTGCAGGCGTCGGTGTCCAAGATAAAATCCGTGGTGAAATCTGGGAAAGCTAGGGTGGGGGTGTGGGGGTCTTTGAGGGCGGTGAAGGCCGTTTGGCAGGCCTCCGTCCATCGATAGGGGTTCTTAGGGGAGGTGAGTTGGGTGAGGGGGCGTGCAATCTCGCTGAATCCCTTTACAAATCGACGATAATAGGTGGCGAGTCCCAAGAATGACCTGATCTCCGTCAGATTCCTGGGCCGTGGTCATTCCACTACGGCGCGCACCTTTTCTGGAGCGGTGCGCACCCCCGCCTCGCTGACTCGGTGTCCGAGGTACCCTACCTCGCGCTGCGCAATGTAGCACTTACGAGGCTTGAGCTTGAGATGGGCTGCTCGTAGTCGCTTTAACACCTCTCGCAACCTGGACCAGTGCTCGGACAGAGATCTGCTGAATACTATCACGTCATCCAGGTAAATCAGGCACTGTTCCCACTGTAAGCCCCGCATTACCAACTCCATCAACCGCTGGAACGTCGCGGGCGCGTTAGTGAGTCCAAACGGAAGCACTCGAAACTCGAACAGCCCCATCGGGGTGGTAAACGCGGTTTTCGGCCGATCCTCCTCCGCCATCTCCACCTGCCAGTACCCGGACGCCAGATCGAGGGTGGAAAAATACCGTGCTCCTGCAAGGCTGTCAAAGGTGTCGTCGATGCGCGGTATGGGGAAGGCGTCGCCGAGGGTGACTGCGTTCAATTTTCGGTAATCAATGCAGAATCGGGTCGACCCGTCTTTTTTCATCACTAGCACCACCGGGGCAGACCAGGGGCTCGTCGAGGGCTGAATTATGTTATCACGTAGCATGTCCGCGACTGCCTCCTTGATCTGGGTCCGTTCGGGCGCGCCCACCCGGTATGTGGGAAGTTTGATCAGTCGGGCTGCACCTGTGTCAATTTGGTGCTTAACAAGGTCTGTTCGGCCTACATCTGAATCGTGCTCACTGAACACGTCGGCGTACTCCCGTAACAACCCGCGCAGCTGATCGGCCTCCCCCTTAGGTAAATCTGCCCAAGGCACATGTAACGCATCATGCAGGGGAGCGACCTCGGCCAGGGGGGTTGGGCCGACCCGCCAGGCCAGATCCTGGTTGTCCTCGGAGTGGCAAGGGTCTTCTGCCCACAGTGCAAACACCGAGTCGTTAGAGTGGCACGCGTGCAGGGGGTGTATGGTGGCTACTGTGGTGCGTCGTCGTAGCAACGCCGGGGTACTGTGTGGGTTAAACACCCGCATGAACAGTCGGCCCCCATTTGCGTTTACCAGCGTGGCTGACCCTACGACTCCGTACCGCGCTGCCAACTCCGGGTGAGGAGTTAGCATTACCTCGCCCGATGGTCGGTATGTGGGGTCGGCGGAGGGGGTTGCCACTGGCACCAGCATCTCGGCGAGCGGCCCGATGGTGACGGCCGACACCAGCGTAGCGGCCACGGGTGTGAAGCGAGGGCGATTCGGCTCGGATCCCAGGAACGGGATCCGCTCCCCGCTGCCCTTCACGGTGGCGCATCGCTGGCGGGGCTGCACGTTGAGCTCCAGCTTTTCCAGGAGGTCCGTACCTGCAATACACTCGTGGCACAACACACTCGAGACATAGAATTCCTGGGTGCACACCTGGTTTCCGAGACGGACCTCGAGGGAGATCCTTCCCAGCAACCCCATCCCGGCTCCGCTCGCTGTGTGCAGCGCGTGATCCGGGGCCTGCAGGCGGTTCACGTCAACCCCGAGCACGCTGCAGTGTGCGGCGCTCACGAGTGAGGCTACGGCCGCCATGTCCAGTAGGATCCGGGTGCGCTGCCCGTTCACCTGTCCTTCCACCAGCGAGGTGGCCCCCGTGATTCCTGCTACCAGCTCCCGCAGCGAGTCGCCCGTCCTCACCGCGTCCTTGGGTGTTGTGGTCGGAACCTGTGTGGGGGTCACTCGCTCACCATTATTATTATCGCCGTTTTGTTTCGGGACCTCATTGATTGCACCCCTAGGTGGTCCACTCTCTAGGGGGTGTTGGCGTTTTAACCCTGGCGCCTTTATAGCGCGGGCGATCTGGGGACAGTCCCTCACCAGATGCCCTCGCTGTTCGCACAGGTAACATGCTTGGGGAAGGGCGGCGGCCCCGTAGGAGCCTCCCTGCTCACTCCCTCTTTCCCCTCCCGTACGCCGCTGCCCAGACTCCGCCTCTAGTCGGGCTACCCTCCCGGCCAGCCCTCCCACCTCGGTCTGAACCGTCTCCACCGTAGTCTGCAGCGCAGTCATATGTGCCCGTACTTGGGTTACCTTGTTGTCCACTCGGGTTACCTTGTTGTCCACTTGGGTTATTCTTTCACCTACTTGGGTTACCTTGTTGTCGATCCCCCCGATGCCCATCTGTATCCCCGCTACCCATCCCGGGGTTGTCTCGTGGGATGTCGGAGGCTCCCTTTCCCGACCCCTTACCGTCCTGGCAAGCTCCTGTTCCTCCTCTTCCTCCTCGGTGGACAGACTTGCGATGGTGTGCTCCCGTCCCAGTCCTCGGAGCTGTGCGCGTTTGCTAGAAATTATTTCACATTCGCGCGCGCGCTCGACAAGGGCATTAAAGGGGAGGCACGTACAGTTCATGTCTGGCTGCCACCACGCCGTGCGCGTTAAGTATCGCTGGATTTTCTCTGCGGCCAGCTCCTCAATCACTTCCGTCGTGTACCCCGGGCGTGCGATCTTTGTTAGCTCGCGCACATCCTCGGCATAATTGCGCAGGTCCTCGCCAGGTTGGCAACGGCGTGCCTCTAAGGCTGCTTTTGCCTCCTCCTCATCGCGCGTACCGAAACGCAGATCAAGTCGGCACATCAGCTCCTCCAGCTGTGTCTGCGCGCCTGCGGGTAGGGCTTCCACAAAATCGGCTGCCCGCCCATCCAGATTCATGTTAAGTTGACGTAACGCCTGTGCATCCGTCCACCCATTAATTTCCTTAGCTCCTAGGACGTTGCGGGCAAATGCTTTCCACGAAGGAGTACCCTAGCCGGTGAATATATGCCTTATTTTCGCGTGGGGTAACGCGGGGGTTCGTACCGCTTCTCACGCCAAACTGTGGGGGCTACGGTCCCCCGCCATCACTGAATTGTCGGGGCCGTTGCCCACCGACTCCCCCGTTCCATTCATACCGCTACCCCCCGGCTGCTCTGTCAGGTCGAGACTACCGATCCCTAATGCCTCGCCCCCCTGTACCTCTGCCTGGGATGTCGACCGCATTTGCGTAGCTAAATTAGCGGCTTGTACGCTTTGCGCTTGCGATGCGCTACCCTGTTCAACGGCGGCGTGTCGTGGTGAGCGCGTTCGCAAAGTAAAACCCCGTCCTGCACGGGAATAAACAGGCGCGGCGCGCCCCCGTGGGATTCCCTTCCACCCACGCTCCACGCGCTTAAGCAAAAACAAACACACCGCGATTACTTTGCTCCGATTTAACAGGCTGTTTACACAGCTGCGTATTCGTGCACGCCAGGCGCTTAATTCGCTATTAGACAATCGCGCGAGTGCACGCCCGCCATCCCGCCACCCCGTCACACAGGCGCGCGAGCGCAAAGCGTATGCAGTGACGCAGGCTTTGTGAGCGTGAATGAGAGAGAGTCGATTCGACTCTGCTCTTTAATTCCGTATTATCGATAAGGATATGATTACTCTCGATTGAACATTATGAATTATGTGTGTTATGGATTATGTGTGGTGATAGTGTGCTTATGATAGGTCCCCAGGATTCAGATCTCATGCGCAGAACAATATGCAGAATTTCAGGAAGAATCACACACAAACCTGCTTTAATCAATTTTATTTTCTAGCTAACTTTAATTTTTGGATAATATGAAAACTCAATCTCGGGATGTTTGAATTTCAACACAGCGTTAACATGATACCATCACGATTGCGTTGTTTCACCTCGATAGCGGCACCTGTGGTTAATTCCCGACGCGTAACACAATCAATCGGTTGTTCAGAGAGAGATTAAAACATGCAACTATTCTATCAAAACCTTAACCTTATAATTTGTAAATTCGTGTTTAAACATTGCCCACACAGTACCACATCCATTCATAGACCTTCAAGTCAATTATCACGTTGTTAACAGTAGGACGATTGGTTATTATGCAACTCATCAATGACAGCAGTATTTTTCTTTATGAATTGATTTTTAATGCACCACCTTGGAGTGGCACCCTTCTTGATTATCCCGATATGCATATCGTGTGTCTTCTTTATCAATGGTTCAATTCCTTGCGTAAAGCAGACGCCGAGGTTAGCATCTCTTGTGTTCAAAATGTGTTTCCTGTGTGTTGCGGCGCGGTGGGGGAGTGAGGAGGGAGTGTGGAGGAGGGGTTGCATACGAACGGCTGCCAGTTTCTGTCCACTGCTGGCTGGATGAGTCAGCACGACGCTCGCCGTCGTCGCGCCGATGGGTGTTGAGTGCGGGGCCGCTGCCCTCTCAGCCCTGGTGATGCAAAGTTGCGCGCTGTGGCACGCTGGTGGTTAATGTTGGCACGCGCTGGTGCTGATGCTGGTGCTGATGGCACGCTGGTGGCGCGCGCTCCCTCTCCTTGAAGATGCGCGAACGCGCCCGTGCTGGTTCGCTGACAGCAGTTTCTCTCCACTGCTGGTTGAGCTGCTGCACGCTCTTGCTTGGCGTTGCTGGCCGCGCTCTTTCCGCTGCTGTAGTATCTGACGCTGCGCTCGCGGGCGACAGGTCAAGTTTTCTTCTGCTGAGTGAGCCGAGTCGCACGTGCTCTCTTTGTTGAGGTTGTTGGCGGCTCTCTGGCAGCAGGTTTCCTCCACTGCTGTATGACTCAAGTCGCACGCGCTTGGTCGCTGGTTTGCTGAATTTGTTGGCGGCTGTCCAAGCTTTTCCGCTGCTGGTTCAGCTACGTTGCACGTGCTTTCTCTGTGGAGATGCTCGAGCGCTCTCAGCGCTGATTCGCTGATAGCAGTTTCTCTCCACTGCTGTATGACTCACTTTTGTTGATACATGGCGACTCATGCGATCCTCACTACTCAGCGAGGCTCGGAGCCAGCCGCTCCATGCGACTGCTCGTCCTGTGGACGTCTTGACTCGCTGATCTGTCTTGACTCGCTGCTTCACTCTTGACTGACTTTTGAAAATGCGGCTGACCGTTATATTCAAAGACAATTCTCTTCGCGCAGTGGAAAAGGGGGGGGGGGGGGGGCGTGGTCTGTGTGTGTGTGTGCGTTCGTGTGTGTGTTTGTGTCCTGGTTCTGCTCGGGTCTTCCTCAAGCCATAAACCATCAAGGAAACAGACGCTTCGATTCATCTCGAAGGCGTCTGTCTGTCGACGCTGTTCGTCCAGAGAGAGGGGCGGGTTCCCCCCCCCTTTTTCGTACACGTTTCCGAAGCACAAAAAAATAGTTAAGATTTTTAAAGTTTAACATTTCACAACAATGCATTGCGTTGTGACCAAAACGTCGTGAGAATTTTATTGTGTTATTTTATTATTTTATTCTCATTCTACGTGACTTTACCGAAAGAACCAAAGAAGATTACTTAGAACTGTTTTTGTCCTTCCCCCCCCCGCTCCCGCATCTCCGACTCACACGCACCTACGTGTACGCACCTGGCCGAGTCGGCGGGACACCCTTCACCAAACACACACACCCCGCGCTGTCACGCGCCACGCGGGGAGGAGCCGCATGCCGCGGCGGTCTCCGCCAGCACGGCCTGCAGCAGGCCGACGTAGCGAACCGTCGCACGCAGCGTCGCCACCCGCGACGGCCGGAGGCGGTCCAGCGGCAGCAGGCGACGCAGCAGCAGGAACGCGCGGTTCAGGTATCGCACCTGAGGGCACGGACACGCAGATGGACGGACGCGCGCGGACACGCCGTCAGCGCCGGGGATGGACGCCGCTTGGCCCTTGAGCGACGGCGCTCGAGGGCCAAGCGGCGTCGAAGGCGATCGACGATCCGGTGAATCGCCGATCGGCTTCCGGTCGCTCGCTGGCGGTCAGTCGCCCTCCCTATCGCTCTTCTCTCGCCACCAGCACGGGATTTTTGTTCCCATGAATTTAACTCGTTCCGCCACCCGTGGGCGAGGACTCGGTTCGACCAGACTTAAACCGTCTCGCGTCACCCCGTGCCGCGTTGCACGATAACGCGAAGTCACTCAAAAGCACGGGGAGAGAAACGGGCACGCGGGAGGATGGACACACGGACGGACGGATGGTTCCGAGTTTTAAGTTAAATAATTATTTGTTTCTATTCTTAGCTCTTTCGGTAAAGTCACGTTGAAGGGAAACAATAAAATAATAAAATATATATAAAACAATAAAAATTATCACGACGTTTCGACCATAACACAAACAGTCGTCATCAGAATTTTTATTGTTTTATATATTTTATTATTTTATTGTTTCCCTTCAACGTGACTTTACCGAAAGAGCTAAGAATATGAATTACTGCAGTCGCGAAAGCTTTAAATCAAAATTATTTGTTTTACGCGGCGTCCTTGTCGCGGGCCATCTCTTCGCGCGACGATGAGCGACTTTACGTTTTACACCTCAGACGTTTGAAAGGGCACCCGCCAGCTCTCCCAGTGGCAGCTGTCCTCGTGCTGCACCACGTGACGCCCGGCCTGCAAGTGGGGGCCAGTCGGGAGGAGACTGTCGCTGCTACGTGCGGTCCCAACTGATGTAGGCGCAGTGTCAATGTTTAAAACATCACTCACATGGACCACGATGGGCTACTCTTTTCACGTAATCGCTGGGGTGGCCTGCGAGATCCGAACCGAATCTCGAACATGCCACCGCCGGGCCATATCACCCCCCCTCCCCTCCCCCCCCTACCCCCCCAAGTTTTATTTTAGTCTGAGTCAACCTAAGGGGATCGTGGCCTCTCACCCGGAGCCTTTCGCGCGCGTTCGCTTTGCTCTTCCGAGCTAACGCGGCAGCAGCCGCTGTCCTCGGGGAGGCGGAGGAGCACCAGCGGGAGGAGCGCGAGGAGGTGGAGCAGACGGCGGTGGAGGAGGTGGAGCAGACGGCGGTGGAGGTGGTGGAGCAGACGGCGGTGGAGGTGCTGGAGCAGATGGCGGTGGAGGTGCTGGAGCAGACGGCGGTGGAGGTGGTGGAGCAGACGGCGGTGGAGGTGCTGGAGCAGACGGCGGTGGAGGTGCTGGAGCAGACGGCGGTGGAGGTGGTGGAGCAGACGGCGGTGGAGGTGGTGGAGCAGACGATGGTGGAGGTGCTGGAGGTGCTGGAGTTGACGGAGGGACCCGTGAGAGTCCTGCAGAGCCCAGCTGGAATCTGAGACCCCTTGAGAACCACGCAGGACGACCCCGCTTGCAGCACCCGCTGCTGTTGCTGCTGCTGCTGGTGGTGGTGGAGGTGGTGGACCTGCTGCTGGTGGTGGTGGTAGTGGACCTGCTGCTGCTGCTGTGGCTGCTGCTGGTGGAGGTGGTAGACCTGCTGGTGGTGGTGGTGGACCTGCTGCTGGAGGAGGACCTGCTGCTGCTGGTGGTGCTGGTGGTGCTGCAGGAGGACGATATCGATGAGACTTGGCTGGGAGTCGTCTCGCAGCTCGCCACGCTGCACGGCAGAGAAGAGCTCCGGTGCCGGGGTGCGGAACAACCGGGGGGGCGGCACCGGGGTACGGAGGCACCGGGCCACCGGGCCGCCGCCCCCCCGGTGGCCCGGCGCTCGGCGCTGCGGAAGGAGAAGCGCAGGGCAAGAGCGAGCGACCCCCTCTCAATGGGGGGGGGGTAAATGTGTCGGCCTGCTCTTCCACGCTGGCCAAGACGACTCGGGGAGAGGCGGCGGCCACCCCCACGCCTCGGCCCGCCGCACGCGACCTGCCCCGTTGGGCTTCGACTGCCGCGCCACATAGATCGCCACAGAGACCGCGAGTCACTGACAACACACCGCGGTCGCCCTCGTGGGAAACACCAAACAGCGAACAGCGAACACAACACAGCGAACACAACACAGCGAACACAGCACAGCGAATACAGCGAACACAACACAGTGAACACAACACAGCGAACACAGCACAGCCAACACAGCGAACACAGCACAGCCAACACAGCGAACACAGCACAGCCAACACAGCGAACACAGCACAGCCAATACAACACAGCGAACACAACACAGCCAACACAGCGAACACAACACAGCCAACAGCGAACACAACACAGCCAACACAGCACAGCCAACACAGCGAACACAGCACAGCTAACACAGCGAACACAACACAGTGAACACAGCACAGCCAACACAACACAGCGAACACAACACAGCGAACACAGCACAGCCAACACAACACAGCCAACACAGCAAACACAACACAGCGAACACAGCGAACACAGCACAGCGAACACAACACAGCCAACACAGCGAACACAACACAGCGAACACAGCGAACACAGCACAGCGAACACAGCACAGCCAACACAGCAAACACAGCGAACACAGCGAACACAACACAGCCAACACAGCCAACACAGCACAACACAGCCAACACAGCGAACACAACACAGCCAACACAGCACAGCGAACACAACACAGCCAAAACAGCACAACACAGCGAACACAGCCAACACAACACAGCGAACACAGCACAGCCAACACAACACAGCCAACACAGCACAGCGAACACAGCGAACACAACACAACACAGCCAACACAGCGAACACAACACAACACAGCCAACACAGCGAACACAACACAACACAGCCAACACAGCGAACACAACACAGCGAACACAACACAGCGAACACAGCACAGCGAACAGCACAGCAAACACAACACAGCAAACACAACACAGCGAACACAGTGAACACAGCACAGCGAAGACAGCACAGCGAACACAACACAGCCATCACAGCACAGCCAACACAACACAGCGAACACAGCACAGCCAACACAACACAGCCAACACAACACAGCCAACACAACACAGTGAACACAACACAGCCAGCACAGCACAGCCAACACAACACAGCGAACACAGCACAGCCAACACAACACAGCCAACACAACACAGCCAACACAACACAGTGAACACAACACAGCCATCACCGCCCCTCACCGGCTGGCCAGGCCAGGGGTGCCCCGGGGGTCGACCCGGCTCCGAAGGCCCCGCGGGTCCCGGAGGCCGCTGCCGGAGTCTCGCCGGGTCCGTGGAGGCCACGGGTCCCGGAGCGGTCACGGAGCCCCACGGGTCACGTGACCCCCGGGAGCCGGCGTGCAGCCGCTCTGTGGCGCAGGGGACGACGCGCTCTGTGGTGCATCAGAGGCGTTCACAAGGCACGTCACGTGCATCAGAGGCGTTCACAAGGCTCTGTGGTGCATCAGAGGCGTTCACAAGGCACGTGGTGCATCAGAGGCGTTCAAAAGGCACTGTGGTGCATCAGAGGCATTCACAAGGCACCATGGTGCATCAGAGGCGTTCACAAGGCACGTCACGTGCATCAGAGGCGTTCACAAGGCACTGTGGTAGATCAGAGGCATTCACAAGGCACCGTGGTGCATCAGAGGCGTTCACAAGGCACGTCACGTGCATCAGAGGCGTTCACAAGGCACGTCACGTGCATCAGAGGCGTTCACAAGGCACTGTGGTACATCACAGGCGTTCACAAGGCACCGTGGTGCATCAGAGGCGTTCACAAGGCACGTCACGTGCATCAGAGGCGTTCACAAGGCATGTCACGTGCATCAGAGGCGTTCACAAGGCACTGTGGTGCATCAGAGGCGTTCACAAGGCACCGTGGTGCATCAGAGGCGTTCACAAGGCACTGTGGTGCATCAGAGGCGTTCACAAGGCACCGTGGTGCATCAGAGGTGTTCACAGGGCACGTCACGTGCATCAGAGGCGTTCTACCAGGACTTTTGCGTGCTGAATGCTGGAATCTGATCCCGCGTCTCCTCCCTCTCCTCCGGCCCTCCCCGCTCACCAGCGGCCTCCCAGACAGCCTCCCCCGGCCCCGGCCCCGACCCCGACCACGACCACTGCCGCCCCCTCCGCGAGGGCTCGCTCCTCCTGGCCCATCCGGGTGCCCAAGCACTCCGCGGACGACGCCGGAGGAGGAGGAGCCGAGTCCCACGCGGCGCCCTCCAAGGTCGCTCGCCCGCTCGGCGACGACGCCGGGGGGCCGGGGCCCGCGCCGGGGCCTCCCCGCCGCGGCCGTCGTCTTCGTCGCCCCGTGACGCTCCGGGCTCTCGAGGGGGGGGGCGCCGCCGGGAGACTCCGGCGGCGGCGGCGCCCGGCCGACACCGACGCCGGGAATCGGCCCGAGGGTCGCCCCGGAGCGCGGAGACGGCGGCGGAGAGTTGGGGCCGGCGCTCGGCGCTGACGAGGCGGCAGGCGAGGAGGAGGAGGAGGAGAGACGCAGGGAGGCCGCGGTTGGACCGCGTGCGGCGTGGAAGAGACACTTCGACTTTTGGTGGCAGGGCATGGGCAGGAGGGGGAGCAGCAGGAGGGGCGGAGGAGGAGGCGGAGCGAGAGGAGGAGGAGGGGAAGAGGAGGCCGAGGCGGCGATGAAGGCGGAGGAGGAAGAGGAGGAGGTTTTGACCAGGTGGTCGCCGCTAAGCAAGCGGCGGGAGGCTGCGGCGGCGGATTGCCCGGCAGGACCGAATCCCGATCCCTGCCCGGGCTCTTCTACCTGCCGCGCTCCTCCGCCTCCTCCGCCTCCTCCGCCGCCGCTGCCGGTGGCGGCAGTCGCGGGCAAGCGGCGCTCGGCCCCGCGTGGGGCGACGTTCCACTTCTTCTCGCTGATGCCGCGGCCGCTGGCTGAGCCGCCACCACCGCCCGCCGGGAGGCGCCGGGGTCGCGCCCTGGAGAAGCAGCGGCAGCGACGGAGACAAATTCAGCAACAATACCGGCAGCAGAGAGCGTCGTCATCGTCGCCCAGCTGTTGGTCGTTCTCGGACGCATCGTCGTCGTCTTCTTCATCGCCGGAGGAGGTGGTGGAGGGTGACGAGGTGAAGGAGCGGAGGGGCGAGGAGGAGGTGGTGGAGGGTAACGAGGTGAAGGAGCGGAGAGACGAGGAGGAGGAGGTGGTGGAGGGTGACGAGGTGAAGGTGCGGTGGGACGAGGAGGAGGTGGTGGAGGGTGACGAGGTGATGGAGCGGAGGGACGAGAAGGAGGTGGTGGAGGGTAACGAGGTGAAGGAGCGGAGGGACGAGGAGGAGGAGGTGGTGGAGGGTGATGAGGTGAAGGTGCGGAGGGACGAGGAGGAGGTGGTGGAGGGTGACGAGGTGATGGAGCGGAGGAACGAGGAGGAGGTGGTGGAGGGGGTCGAGGTGAAGGAGCGGGGGAACGAGGAGGAGGAGGTGGTGGAGTCTACGGGGGGCGTCCGCAGGCTGCTGCTGAAGTTTTGCGCCAGCCGCCTGCAGCCGAGCGTCGACAGAGCACGAGACGATGGGGAGGTGGCGGACAACGAGGAGGAGGAGAACGAGGAGGAGGAGGAGAGGAAGACGAGGAGGAGGAGGAAGAAGAAGAAGAGGAGGAGGAGGAGGAGACTACGGAGATCACGCAGTGCAGCCGATGATGGCGACTGCAAGTCGGGCGACGAGGCGGAGGAGGAGGAGGAGAGGGTGGCGAGTCTCAAGAGGGTGGAGGAGTGCCGGATTCTCAAGCAGATAGACGACATAATGGCTGAGATACCCCAGCTGGAGGGGAGATGCAGGGTGAGGAGGAGCAGATGAGGTGTAGGGTGGTGAGGAGGGGCTGGGTGGTGAGGTGTAGGGTGGTGAGGAGGGGCTGGGTGGTGAGGTGTAGGGTGGTGAGGAGGTGTAGGGTGGTGAGGTGTAGGGTGGTGAGGAGGGGCTGGGTGGTGAGGTGTAGGGTGGTGAGGAGGAGGGTGAGGAGACTCCAGGGCAGCGGGTGAGGGCGTTGGGAGTGGCTCACTCAGTCACTCACTCAGTCACACACTCAGTCACTCACTCAGTCACTCACTCACTCAAACACTCACTCAGTCACTCGCTCAGTCACTCAGTCACTCACTTACTCACTCAGTCACTCACTCAGACACTCACTCAGTCACTCACTCAGTCACTCACTCAGACACTTACTTAGACACTCACTCAGACAGTCACTCACTCAGTCACTCACTCAGACACTCACTCAGACACTCAGTCACTCACTCAGTCACTCAGTCACTCACTCAAACACTCAGTCACTCACTCAGACACTCAGTCACTCACTCAGACACTCAGTCACTCACTCAGACACTCAGACAGTCACTCACTCAGTCACTCACTCAGACACTCAGTCACTCACTTAGTCACTCAGTCACTCACTCAGACACTCAGTCACTCACTCACTCAGACACTCACTCAGTCACTCACTCGCTCACTCGAACACTCAGTCACTCACTCAGTCACTCACTCACTCAGTCACTCACTCAGACACTCACTCAGTCACTCACTCAGTCACTCACTCAGACACTTACTTAGACACTCACTCAGACAGTCAGTCACTCAGTCACTCACTCAGACACTCACTCAGACACTCAGTCACTCACTCAGTCACTCAGTCACTCACTCAGACACTCAGTCACTCACTCAGACACTCAGTCACTCACTCAGACACTCATTCACTCAGACACTCACTCAGACAGTCACTCACTCAGTCACTCACTCAGACACTCACTCAGACACTCAGTCACTCACTTAGTCACTCAGTCACTCACTCAGACACTCAGTCACTCACTCAGACACTCAGTCACTCACTTAGTCACTCAGTCACTCACTCAGTCACTCACTCAGACACTCAGTCACTCACTTAGTCACTCAGTCACTCACTCAGACACTCAGTCACTCACTCAGACACTTACTCAGACACTCAGACAGTCACTCATTCAGTCACTCAGACACTCACTCAGACACTCACTCAGACACTCAGTCACTTAGACACGTACTCAGACACTCAGTCACTCACTCAGTCACTCACTCAGACACTCAGTCACTCAGACACGTACTCAGACACTCAGTCACTCACTCAGACAGTCACTCAGTCACTCACTCAGACACTCAGTCACTCAGACACACACTGACACACACACACTGACACACACACACACTCAGACACACACTGACACACACACACTGACAAAGCAAAAAACAAAGATCCCCCGTATAGCCTTAACAGACTGTAGGGGCAAGTGCTGTTAGCGAGCACCTATACACACTGACAACAACCGCCATTCGCCACTAAGTGGCGGTGACGTCACCACGACGCTTGTGCCAGGCTATGTGCACCGTGAGGCCACGTGAAGTATCGAACGCCCGCTGGCAGGAGGTCACTGGGCAGACCCAGGTGCCACGGGTCGACTGACTGAGATGACTGGCTGATGCACCACCTGTGCCCCCTACTGTGCCAACCTGCTGTGCTTTAGCCACCCGGCGTTCCGCTCGTTGTTGTGAACGTCGCTCCTCCGCCCTCCGTTGTTGTTGGAGGGCGACTGCCTCCAACTGCCCAGTAGCATCCTTCACGAGCCTCCTCCACAGAGGCCGATCTTGACACCGCTGGTACCAGTCATCGGCAAGTCCACTCAGCTCCACGTCCTCCTGTACCACATCACTCCATCTCTTCTCTAGCCCGTGCCGTGCCCGCTTAGCCCCCTCAATCCGGCCAAACAAAAGCTGTTTCGGCATGCGGTGGCTGGGCATGCGGGCTACATGACCCAGCCATCGCAGCCTTGCCTGCCGGAGGAGCTCACCGATGGGACCCTGCCCAGATCTTTCAAGGATTTGTGAGCTCCTCACACAATCCAGTCTGGTTAAACCCAGGATGGATCGTAGGCAGGCCAGCCTAAATGTTTCTAACCGGCGAAGATGTTCCACCAGGGGGGTCCACGTTTCGCAAGCGTAGAGAAGGGAGGGAATGACCGTGGCCGAGAAGACCTGAAGCTTAGTGCGGAGCGACAGACCAGGTAGCTTCCACACAGCGTTACGCAACCGATGAAAAGATATTGCCGCTCGACTGATTCGGAGTGAGACCTCTGCTGTTAAACTGGAGCCAGTCATAAGCACACTGCCCAGGTATGGGAAACTCTCCACTCTCTCCACAACTGCCCCATCACCGATTGGGAGTTGTGGGGGTGGAGTGTCCGATGGTACAAAATACCCAGGCAGGTGCTTAGTTTTGGTGGGGCTGATGGTAAGGCCCCACCTCTTAGTGGCACGCTCCAGTCTCAGCAGCAGCGTCTCCAACTCCTCCTCTGACTGAGCAGCTATTACAAAATCATCATCATACATAACGTGGTTGAGCAATAGGGAGCCATCCCTTGACCGCACCCGGGCATCGATTAGCCTCCCATTATATCTGTACCATATGGAGATTCCCCCGGTACAGCTATTGAAGGCTTCACGAACTACGTGGTCAAAATAGATGTTAAATAATGTGGGAGCCAGAGGACATCCCTGTCGCACCCCAAGGTGTACAGGGAATGGCTCTGACTCCCGGCCACGTAGTTTTACCCGGGCCCGCTCACCATCATGAAGGTCCTTAATGATCGTGAGCAGAGGGTCAGGTACTCCAAAAGCACGAAGAACGACCCAGAGCCCAGGCCTACTGATGGTATCATAGGCCTTGACCAGGTCAATAAAGCAGAGATGTAGGTCTTGTTGGAATTCCCTACACCTCTGCTGTAGCAGACGGACAGAAAATATGGCATCTGTGCAGGACCGCCCTTTCCTGAAACCGCATTGGGGCTCCGCAAGCCTCTCCTCAGCGTGCCTGGCAAGGCGATGCTGAATAATCCTTGCCAGAACCTTTCCCGGCACACTGAGGAGTGAGATGCCCCTGTAGTTGTTACAGTCTGTGCGGTCCCCCTTCTTAAAAAGGGGGACCACCAGGGCATCCTTCCAATCCTGCGGAACCCGTCCAGTGGTCCAGACTGTTGTTATGATGTCATATAGGGCAGTCTGTGCACAAACGCCACCCTCCCTCAGCATTTCGCTTGGGAGATCATCTCTGCCCGCTGCCTTTCCCGGTCTCAGACTCCGGATCGCCTTCAATACTTCCTCAGCAGATGGAACCTCAGCCAGCCACTCACAGGGGGTGACTTCATCCAATATTTGAGGCACCGCAGCCTCAGCAGGGTCATCCTCACTTTGTGCCACGATGTTTTCCTGGCTGAGGGATTTTCCCTCCCCCAGGACCTCACAGAAATGCTCAGCAAATCTGCGAACCTGTTCCTGGGGGTCAGAAATTGGATCACCGTTTTTTCCCCTAATGATGGTAA
Organism: Petromyzon marinus; assembly: GCF_048934315.1. Classification (NCBI taxonomy): domain Eukaryota; kingdom Metazoa; phylum Chordata; class Hyperoartia; order Petromyzontiformes; family Petromyzontidae; genus Petromyzon; species Petromyzon marinus. Next base: position 193,128 of record NW_027422660.1, read on the forward strand.
TAGGTGTGGCGCTGCAGGTTACTTTTTTGATGGAGTTAAATAGAGATTTGTGATCACGGGCCACTGAGGCAGACTCCATCTCCTCAGCAACCCGCGACCACCACCCATCCTTGCAGCGCCTCACGGCTCTCCGAACCTCCGAGCGAAGGCTGCGGTAAGCCTCCTCATTCTCTGACGTGGGATTCTGTAGCCGATGACAGTGGGCCTGTCGCTTTTTCTCAACCATCCTGAACAACTCCTCTGTCAGCCAGGGTGTCTGGGGAGGTCTGGACTGCGTACCCAAAGCAGCCATTCCAGCTGCATGAGTCACAGTCCTAAACCTCGCCCATTTATCCTCGACATCAGGAGGAGTCGGGGACGATGCCAATCCCAGCCGCAAGCGATGATGAAATTCTCGCTTGCAACTTTCATCAGATAACTGAGACCAGGCCACTTTAGGTTGGAATGGGGTCCTGGGTGTACACCCACCACCGGAGTGGAAGAATGGCAGGCGCATCTTACAGATGACTAGTCGATGGTCAGAGGGCAGATCAGCTCCACGGTAGGTCCTGGTGTCAAGGACATGGGCACGCATTCGCTGGTCCATCACTATGTAGTCCAGCAGATGTTCTTGCTTGGACCCGGCATGCATCCATGATGTTGTGTGGATGCGCCGATGCCGGAACAGCGTGTTGGTAATTACAAGCCCATGGGCTGCACAAAAATCTAGCAGCCTCCTACCGTTGTTATTGAGCTGATCTGGCCCATGTCCTCCAATCACTCCAGACCAGGTGCCAGTATCATGACCAACTCGGGCATTGAAGTCACCCAACATGATGACTCTATCCCGAGGGGCCACTTTAGCCAGCACCTGTGACAGGAGGTCATAGAAGGCATCTGACTTATCGGCTTTGCCTGCATCCCTCCACGGATGTTCATCTTCGGTGGGGGCATAAGTAACCACGACCACCATTCCTCGCCTCCGGTTGAAGGGAAGGCGAGCCCAAAGTAGCCTGGGGCTTACAGCTTCCCACACCTCACCGCCACGCTCCCACGCCCCCTTCATTCTTTTGTTCAAAAGAAGACCCACACCCTGTTGTTTGGCAGTCTGCTGCCCCGAGTAGAGGACTGTCCACCCCTCATGGTGGCAGGAGCCAGAGCCGGTCCACCGGACCTCCTGAATGCCGCATAGATCCAGGCGGTACCGGTCCAGCTCCTGACAGAGGAGTGGCAGCCTCTCCTCTGCAGTGAGCGTTCGAACATTCCACGTGGCCACCCGTAGTGGCTTTTCGTTGTTTCTGGAGTAGCCCCGAGGGTAGGTATTCAATCTCCTGGCTCCGCCAATTGGGGTTTGGCCAGGAGACGTCATAGACGCCTGGCCCCCCGGGGCCTCCGGCACAAGCTTAGTTGTTACATATTTCAGTTTAATTCGTGGCTTCGTGGTAATTAATTGAAGGTGAAGGGGTTACCAGCCCCTCGCACCCGTCCAGAGCCCCCGTTTAGCCCCTGTGGTGGACACATATGCCATGAGGGGAGGAGCCAATCAAAATTGGATCTCCCCCCACAGCGCTGTCCACGACAGAGTTGCCCGTCCGGCACCGCGAGGAGGTAGGTGGTTGTTTTGCCGGACACACACACTGACACACACACACCATGATACACACACTAACTGGAGGAGGTGGAGCGTGGTCAACACATCTACGCCTAAAACATTTTAGAAAGAAGCGGAGAATACGGAACAACCCACCTGTTGTCCATTTCGATTTCCGCGTTGCCTCTAATCTTCAGTCTTGCTGTGTATCCACCGTCTGCTGGAGCTCGCCTTCTATAGCGAGGATATCCATCATCTCCAGTTTGTGTGTCTTTAATAAATTGTCTCGGATATTTCTTGCTGCTCTCTATGTCCCCTTCATACATGCTTCTGCATTGACATTAAGGTTTCCGCATGGCCCATGAATCATATTTTCGGTCACTACTGCAAACAGATTTTGGGTCTTCCTCTGGATTTGGAAACTTGACAGATATAACATCGATTTGGATTAGATGATTTTTTTTCTTTCAGCCAGATTAAAATATGAGTGTGGGGAAGTCATCTACAGCATTAGACGTCCTTTGCTGGTGCCAAAATATAATAATAATAATAGGGTTTTCCCCTTTTTTCTGGCAACACAACTGAAACCTTTATACAAGGATTCATGTTACAGCATTAACCACAATACCTGCAGTCAAAATGCAAACAAAACACGCGCATTATGATAATATATGTGGCATTGTCTTTGAAACCGATTGGTCCACACCAAGGGACGGCTTTCTTGAGAGCCTCGACCCAATTGGTGCTCGACCAGAGGACGCCAAAAGGTTTCAGTTTTGTTTCCAGACAAAAAGGGGAAACCCCTATGATGTGGAAGTCCTCGCTTCTGCCACTCAGTTGAGTACATCCAGCATCTTGATTCTCCAAAAAACACGACTCTCAGTGAATGCTCTCGATGAATTTAACTTGCTTTTGTCTGAACACCCTGGCTGTGAAGTCGTATCGACGGCTGGGTGTCTGGCCGAATGAAAGTTTTTATTATTTTTGTTTTATCTCAGGCCAAGTTGGATTACATGTAAAGGTAATAAATAAGTCGGGGACATCCATACGCTCGAACGTATGACATGGCACCTTGAGCATATTCGTGCATGCGTCTAGGGCTTCCTGTGAACGTAGCAGACGCCTAGATGTTACAAGGGGGGGGGGATGATGTAGCGCCATTGTTGGGCTGTATGCGTATTACCACGGGAGCTGACCTGTAATAGCGGACATGCGTCAGCAGGGGGTGGTGTACAGACCAGGTGGGACGAACAGGGCCCCCAGACCCCAAGAGGGGGGGGGGGCTGGGGGATGTTCCAGGGCCCCCTAGAGAGTCCCAGAAGGCTTGGCCAGGGGCGGAGAGACCCTGGAACGGGGATAAAAGCCGGACCCCTGAACGGGTTTGGCGGTCCTCGTCCACCTGAAGCTCTGAAGAAGACTCTGAGCGCTACCCTGAAGACCCTGAAGCGAAGAGCCCAGTGACCCTGGCTAGGGTCGGGTTCAGACATAACCAGTGTAGGGTTAGCGCTAGAACCAGGGTTAGCGCTAGAACCAGAGTAAGGGCACCTTAGTGTGGAGGGACTACCTCCTGAGGTTATCGGCTGTGAGGGGTCGTCACCCCTCTGTGTTGTGGTTCCCTTGTTGAATAAACATGTTGCCTCCAGCGAACCGTCTCGCCTCATCTTGGACCCACTGCACGTGTAACCTGTGGTAATGAAACCTCTTGTCGCAAAAAATTAGCATCCGTATGGGTAGCTTTCCCATAGACAGAGTGGCTCATTGAACCATCAATTTTTTTACCAATTCCCCTTTACAGTAAAATTGTAGACACGGCATAATATATACTTCTGAATCTTTCTTTTTACCAACATTTAAAAAAAAATTCTCCGTTAAGGCAAAATTCTGAAATATTGGATTTTTTACAAAGCCTTGTGAATTCACCTTGTATCTGAACAAGTTAAATTTGTGCAAATATTTGTTTTCAAACGTAAAAATAACAAAGACATTGCTTACAAATATCAGCTCTATGTTTTCAAGTAAATACATTTTGGGTAGTGAATAAATTATAGTCTAAATAAGCTACACATGACGAATTGTAGGCAATTATAGTTATAATCAAATACATTTTTAAACAATCACGTGGTCCCTGTAGTCGCCGTTAGAGACAATCAGCTTGAAACAGTTTATCAACATATACGAATACATTGATTCGAATAAGCAGAGTTAATTTCCTATTTATGGCATGCCAGTTATGTGTCAGTTTTCGATATCAACATCACCTTATAAAAGAATAACATTTAAAATACGCACAGACAAGTATTCATTCGTAATTATTGACAGGCACATTAACAAAATTGAATTACTGCAGTGAAATTGACTGCATCAGGTTACATCGTATTAACAAGAAGCTATTTTAAGAATACGCACCGCCTGCTTAACTGTATGTACAACAAACTATTGTAGTGTCATTCAAAACGAGTAGGCCATTGCATGCTTGCATCTGGGTCAAAATGTAGCAAATTCTAAACATTGCCAACAAATAATAGATCACGGAGTTTAGATCGCAACACAAACAATCGTCATCAGGTGGGACAACCACAGCAGCAAGAAGACAAAACTGCTGAAGTAGGCGCCTACTTCAGCGTCTTCTTCTTGCTGTGGTTGTCCCACCTGATGACGATTGCTTGTGTTGTGATCTAAACGCCGTGATCTGTTATGTTTCTACCCACGTGGTGACTTTACCGAAATAACTAGAGAGTGTGGATTCCTGCAGTCACAAAAGCTTCGAATCAAGATTGCCGACACACTACACAACTGAGATGATGCATCAATCATCGCCCCCTACTGACAGGCTCTTGTCCACATGCAGGCCGGTGCAGGGCCACCACCTTGTGCCACACAGGGGCAGCTGCTACTTGGGGATGCTCTTCGAGCATCTCAGACGAGATACGAAACTCCGAGTTGCCGAGGCGATTAAGCAAGCACCATGTAAAAGCAATTATCATTAGAACATCGTGAATGCTTGGGAGCTTATTGGCTCTCGCTCTTGGTCAGAGATTGACCCAACCCACAGGTCCACAAAGACTGGCCGCTCGCTCTTACTCTGCAGGTTGAACCTAGAAATTGAGTGTTCAACTTCACATTCTTGTCATTAAAGGCCTGTGACAAAGGTGCATATATTGTAGCCACATCGTCTCTGGCTTACACATCTACCGGGTCTCCACTTGACTTTGGATTGTCTTGGAAGTCCACCCACACCTCCACTTCCACAAACTGCTGGGAGTTGCCTCGCTCTGCCTCACAGTCAGAATTCTCCTCCTGCTTTACGTTGCCTCCATCGATGTGAAGGTCCCATTTTGGATTTGAATCTTCATCTTCACATTTTCCCATCACTTCTTCCCTCTTCACCATCACTTCTTCACATTTCACCTCGATACCTTTAAAAGTGTCCAAGCTGGGATTTTCTACCGGTTCTTGTTTCATGAGGGATGGGCTCATTGCGGCACTTTCACTTTCACAAGCTGATTTCAGACTGCACTCCTTGTGGATCTTCTGATGCTTCTGTGTTCTCTGGTGTGTTTTAAGAGCAGATGACTGTGAAAATGCCTTCCCACACACACTGCACTTGAAGGGTTTCTCTCCCGTGTGTGTACTCTGGTGTGTTTTAAGAGCAGATGACTGTGAAAATGTCTTCCCACACACACTGCACCTGAAGGGTTTCTCTCCCGTGTGTGTTCTCTGGTGTGTTTTAAGAGCAAATGACTGTACAAATGCCTTCCCACATACAGTGCACTTGAAGGGTTTCTCTCCCGTGTGTGTTCTCTGGTGTGTATTAAGAGCAGATGAATCTGAAAATGTCTTCCCACACACAGTGCACTTGAAGGGTTTCTCTCCCGTGTGTGTTCTCTGGTGTTTTTTAAGAGCAGATGACTGTGCAAATGCCTTCCCACACACAGTGCACTTGAAGGGTTTCTCTCCCGTGTGTGTTCTCTGGTGTTTTTTAAGAGCAGATGACTGTGCAAATTCCTTCCCACACACAGTGCACTTGAAGGGTTTCTCTCCCGTGTGTGTTCTCTGGTGTGTTTTAAGAGCAGATGAATCTGAAAATGCCTTTCCACACACACTTCACTTGAAGGGTTTCTCTCCTGTGTGTGTTCTCTGGTGTGTTTTAAGAGCAATTGAATCTGAAAATGTCTTCCCACACACACTGCACTTGAAGGGTTTCTCTCCCGTGCGTGTTCTCTGGTGTCTTTGAAGATGAGATGAATCTGAAAATGCCATTCCACACACACTGCACTTGAAGGGTTTCTCTCCCGTGTGTGTTCTCTGGTGTTTTTTAAGAGTAGATGAATCTGAAAATGCCTTCCCACACACACTGCACTTGAAAGGTTTCTCTCCTGTGTGTGTTCTCTGGTGTGTTTTAAGAGCAAATGAAGCTGAAAATGTCTTCCGACACACACTGCACTTGAAGGGTTTCTCTCCCGTGTGTGTTCTCTGGTGCTTTTTAAGAGTAGATGAATGTGAAAATTTCTTCCCACACACATTGCACCTGAAGGGTTTCTCTCCCGTGTGTGTTCTCTGGTGTGTTTTAAGAATAGATGAATCTGAAAATGTCTTCCCACACACAGTGCAATTGAAGGGTTTCTCTCCTGTGTGTGTTCTCTGGTGTGTTACAAGATTACATGACTGTGCAAACGCCATCCCGCACATCGTGCACCTGAAGGGTTTCTCTCCCGTGTGTGTTCTCTGGTGTTTTACAAGATCAGATGACTGTGCAAATGTCTTCACGCACACACTGCACTTGGAAGGGTTTCTCTCCTGTGTGTGTTCTCTGGTGTTTTTTAAGAGTAGATAAATCTGAAAATGTCTTCCCACACACACTGCACTTGAAGGGTTTCTCTCCCGTGTGTGTTCTCTGGTGTGTTACAAGATTATATGACTGTGTAAACGCCATCCCGCACATCGTGCACCTGAAGGGTTTCTCTCCCGTGTGTGTTCTCTGGTGTTTTTTAAGAGCAGATGACCATGAAAATGCTTTCCCACACAGAGTACATATGAAGGGTTTCTCTCCCGTGTGAGTTCTCTGGTGCTGTGTCAAATTTCCAGTCCGGTCCGTGCTGTATGCACGCTGGTCGCATTGTTGACTTGTCGTACCGAGCTGCGCTGAGTGCCTTTGCTCCATCAGACCAATTCTGCAGAGGAAGCGTCAGCTGCAGACAGAAAAAAAGAATATCCACACCATCTACACGTCAGGCACAGAGGAATGCACACGTGACTTACACGTCTATACTTATTAATATATTCATGATGTAGTGAAAAAGTTTCCCAAATTCATCAGATTTGATGAACGTGCAAACGCCTTCACGCACACACTGCACCTGAAGGGTTTCTCTCCACGGGCTGTTATGGCACACAATGAGAGGGAAAATGTCATTAATATGCCTGGAAGCCTTCATATCATCAAGATGAATGTTAACTCAAAACTCTAAGCACACAATTTCGGCTGTCTGACTACAAAATGAATATTTATGAAAGCTAAATTCAGCTGACATAGCAAAGGGTGTTGAAAACAATACTATTTGTGTTATGCAGAAATTAATGTTCAATCGCAACTTAGAGGTGTGAATCCAGGCTCAGATGTCCTTGAATGCTGGGGATGAACAGATCCGACTTCAGCTGAATGTGTGTGCTGTGTTCACCTCCAGTTTCCATTCTTATAAAGAGTTCCAGAGGAAAACAAAAATAAACTATTGCTTTGATATAACCTTCGTGTTCAACAGAGGTAATAGACGTTACTGCAAAAACAAACTGTACGCTGTCACTGGGTAAACAGGCGGTGGCGTGTCTAGAATCATGCCTGGCCACCTTCATCTGCTTGGCATGAATGCTTTCTCACTCCACCAAGTAATTGAGGATCAACGAACATATCCGAGGCTAACTGGAGTTTGCGTGTCTCTCTCCGTGGTGAGATGTTAACTACCTCACCTGGTATACAGGAAGTCGTGGGTTCGATCCCGACCCTGACGCCTGCTGTATATTTGGAGTTTGCGTCACTCCGTATAGCATCTTTGACCGATAAACATTGACACACGTATTCTTGTTGATTTCGGTAAAGTTACGTAGACAGAAAATAACAATAACTGATAATACAATTACATTATATAAAGACCACTTGTGTTGCGATCAAAACGACGTGAGTTGTTTTGCTTTATTTGCAATTATTTTTATTTATTTTTATTTAATTTTCTATCTACGTGACTTTACCGAAAGAACCAAGAATATTAATTCCTGCAGTCACCAAAGTTTTAAGTCAAAACATTCACACACGTTGACAAAGCCTCACCTTGTGTTGTTGTGGGCAGGTCGCTTCTGATAACAAGAGCGGTATAGCAGCTCAAGCGGGCTTGGCCTGCTAACAAAAGAACGAAAATAAAAACTGCGTGAATATTTACAATAAAACAAAGTTACAAAGTGGCGAGCCGGGTGAAGACAAATTAAACTTAAGCGAGATAATTAAAGTGAATGCAATCAGGCGAGGGCAGGAGGCAAGGCCCCGCGTGGCTAGGCCCCGCGTTGTAAAGTTCCAACCTGGACATCGATTCCTATGCTCGCTGCTACTCAACTGACATCCCTACGAGAGAGAGAGGCTCTACTTTGGTAAACAACAACAACAACCACCACCACCACTACCACCACCACAACAACCACAACCGCAATGAGAATTTCTCACCTCGGATTTCAGTGCAAGAGCGAAGCGATCGCTTCCTGTTACCTCGTGACGTCACACGGCAGCAGCAGGTAACATGACGTCACGTCCGGGGTACAAGACACTCCCCTACCACGAGCGGCTCCGTAACTGAATAAAATTATGTTAATGAGCCCGGGCCATATGTCGAGGGATGGGGGCGTGGGCGCTGAACCCGTCCCAATAAACTCGCGACGGCTTTCACGAACTCATTATGTTAATGAGCCACCAGTCACTGGGCGTAGCTTTGCCCAAATAAGGATTGTACCGGAACAGATATCGGCAGTGACCAAGCAGAGGTGACGTCACTCGCAAGGGCGCGCTGGTCGGGGGTGGGGTGAATACCTTGGTGACATGACGTCACTAGCAAGGCTCACGTGACATTGACTTTTCCAAGACAGAGGTTCTTTGTAAGCCATCTGGCTACCATGAGAGATTCGTTCATGAGGCTATCTACATATACAAGCACAGAGACAATTTCAACCGAGAAGATGGATTCTGGCTTAGTATTCATTGGAACGATTTGATAAACCATTTCAGGTCTTAATTGATTATTCACGCTTACAGTGGCTTTCAGACAGCATACATTAATTTTTCGTCTTCCCCCTCCTCTTTTCAGAACATAGATGGACTAGTCCTTCTAAATAAACTGCCAAATCGCTGCGCGTGGTGCTAACGTTTTAAAATTAATAAATACACCGTTTAAAAATAAATAAATTTATGCAAACCGACACACCTGATGACGACCGTTTGTGTTATGGTCAAAACGTGTGAGAATTTTTATTGTTTCATATATATTTTATTATTTTATTGTTTCCCTTCAACGTGACTTTACCGAAAGAGCTAAGAATACGGAATATCATTTGGGTCATTTTTTTGTTACTCAAGATGAGATTTCTGATATTACTGCGTTTTTTTAATATTTACATAACCAATAAAAAAAAAATTATTCAGACCGCGCCAATGCCAACGCGAGTGTTTATTGTTGATGGTGAGTTTTGTAAATCCGTCGTACGGTTAAAAAGAATAAAGTTTTCCCGTAAAAAAAATAAAAATCTCTTCGCCTTGGAGCCAATCAGGTTTCAGTTTCTCCCCTCCCACGTGATGCGGAGTTTTCTGGCTCCTCCCCCTCCTCGCTCGCCGCCATTTTGAGAGTCGTGAGGGAGGTGAAACCTGCGGCCTTGACAACGACGAAGATTCACCAGGGTCAGTGACAACCTCACACTCACACTGTGACAACCTCACACTCACACACACACTGTGACAACCTCACACACACACACACTGTGACAACCTCACACTCACACACTGTGACAACCTCACACTCACACACACACTGTGACAACCTCACACACACACTGACAACCTCACACTCACACACTGTGACAACCTCACACTCACACACACTGTGACAACCTCACACTCACACACACTGTGACAACCTCACACTCACACACACTGTGACAACTTCACACTCACACTGTGACAACCTCACACTCACACACACACTGTGACAACCTCACACACTGACAACCTCACACTCACACACTGTGACAACCTCACACTCACACACTGACAATCTCACACACACTGACAACCTCACACACACACTGACAACCTCACACTCACACACTGACAACCTCACACTCACACACACTGACAACCTCACACTCACACACACACTGACAACCTCACACTCACACACACTGACAACCTCACACACACACTGACAAACTCACACACACACACTGACAACCTCACACTCACACACACTGACAACCTCACAATCACACACACTGACAACCTCACACTCACACACACTGACAACCTCACACTCACACACTGACAACCTCACACTCACACACACACACTGACAACCTCACACTCACACACTGACAACCTCACACTCACACACACACACTGACAACCTCACCCTCACACACACACACTGACAACCTCACACTCACACACACACTGACAACCTCACACACACACACACTGACAACCTCACACTCACACACTAACAACCTCACACTCACACACTGACAACCTCACACTCACACACACTGACAACCTCACACTCACACACAGTGACAACCTCACACTCACGCACTGACAACCTCACACACACACACTGACAACCTCACACACACACTGACAACCTCACACTCACACACACTGACAACCTCACACTCACACACTGACAACCTCACACTCACACACTGACAACCTCACACACACACACACTGACAACCTCACACTTACACACTGACAACCTCACTCACACACACACACTGACAACCTCACACACACTGACAAACTCACACACACACTGACAACCTCACACTCACACACACTGACAACCTCACACTCACACACTGACAACCTCACACTCACACACTGACAACCTCACACACACACACACACTGACAACCTCACACTCACACACACACACTGACAACCTCACACACACACACACACTGACAACCTCACACTCACACACACACACTGACAACCTCACACTCACACACATACACTGACAACCTCACACTTACACACTGACAACCTCACTCACACACACACACTGACAACCTCACACACACTGACAAACTCACACACACACTGACAACCTCACACTCACACACACTGACAACCTCACACTCACACACACTGACAACCTCACACTCACACACTGACAACCTCACACTCACACACTGACAACCTCACACTCACACACACTGACAACCTCACACACACACAGGCTGACAATCTCACACACACACACTGACAACCTCACACTCACACACTGACAACCTCACACACTGACAACCTCACACTCACACACACTGACAATCTCACACTCACACACTGACCTCACACTCACACACTGACAACCTCACACTCACACACTGACAACCTCACACACACTGACAATCTCACACTCACACACTGACAACCTCACACTCACATACTGACAACCTCACACACACACTGACAAACTCACACACTGACAACCTCACACTCACACACACTGACAATCTCACACACACACAGGCAGACAATCTCACACACACACACACTGACAATCTCACACACACACAGGCAGACAACCTCACACACACACAGGCTGACAATCTCACACACACACACTGACAACCTCACACTCACACACTGACAACCTCACACACTGACAACCTCACACTCACACACACTGACAATCTCACACTCACACACTGACCTCACACTCACACACTGACAACCTCACACTCACACACTGACAACCTCACACACACTGACAATCTCACACTCACACACTGACAACCTCACACTCACATACTGACAACCTCACACACACACTGACAAACTCACACACTGACAACCTCACACTCACACACACTGACAATCTCACACACACACAGGCAGACAATCTCACACACACACACTGACAATCTCACACACACACAGGCAGACAATCTCACACACACACACACTGACAATCTCACACACACAGAGACTGACAATCTCACACACACACACAGGCTGACAATCTCACACACACACACACTGACAATCTCTCACACACACACAGGCTGACAATCTCACACTCACACAGGCTGACAATCTCACACACACTGACAATCTCTCACACACACATAGGCAGACAACCTCACACACACACAGGCAGACAATCTCACACACACACACACTGACAACCTCACACACACACAGGCAGACAATCTCACCCACACACACAGGCAGACAATCTCACACACACAGGCAGACAATCTCACACACACACACAGGCAGACAATCTCACACACACAGACTGATAATCTCACACTCACAGGCATACAATCTCACACACACAGACTGATAATCTCACACACACAGGCAGACAATCTCACACACACACAGACTGACAATCTCACACACACACTGACAATCTCACACACACACAGACTGACAATCTCACACACACATGCTGACAATCTCACACACACACACAGACTGACAATCTCACACACAGGCAGACAATCTCACACACACACTGACAATCTCACACACACACACAGGCAGACAATCTCACCCACACACAGGCTGACAATCTCACACACACACACTGACAATCTCAAACACACACACAGGCAGACAATCTCACCCACACACACAGGCTGACAATCTCACACACACAGGCTGACAATCTCACACACACACAGTCTGACAATCTCACACTCACACAGACTGACAATCTCTCACACACACAGACTGACAATCTCTCACACACACAGACTGACAATCTCTCACACACACAGGCTGACAATCTCACACTCACACAGACTGACAATCTCACACACACAGGCAGACAATCTCACACACACACAGTCTGACAATCTCACACTCACACAGACTGACAAACTCTCACACACACAGGCTTGATAAAATAAAATAACACAATAAAATTCTCACGACGTTTCGGCCACAACACAAGCGGCCTTCATCAGGTGAAGGGACGAGACTGTCTGGAGGACAGCGCTGGAGCGAACACAGCCACGCTCAGATCACGACCTTTAAGCTGTGTGAGAAGAAACAAAGCGCCTTGACAAAGGAATTAGCATATAATTTAGCATTGAAATAGCTGAGTGATTAGCTTGTGACTGGTCACAGAAATGGCTATGTTAAAGTTAAAGCATACACATCCGCAGAGGCACCCCTTGACAAAGGAATTAGCATTGAATTTAGCTAATCACTCAGCTATTTCAATGCTAAATTCTATGCTAATTCCTTTGTCAAGGCGCTCTGTTTCTTCTCACACAGCTTAAAGGTCGCGGTCTGAGCTTGGCTGTGTTCGCTCCAGCGCTGTCCTCCAGACAGTCTTGTCCCTTCACCTGATGAAGGCCGCTTGTGTTGTGGCCGAAACGTCGTGAGAATTTTATTGTGTTATTTTATCAATTTATTATTTTATTCTCATTCTACGTGGTGGTGACTTTACCGAAAGAACCAAAGAAGATCAATCCTTGCAGTCACGAAAGCTTTAAATCGAAACAACTGCCTTGTTCAGGTCACGAGCGCGAGGGGTGACGTCACGCGGAAGGGGAGGGGTGCGGGGGGGGTCCGTGACGTCACACGGTCGCCCGCAACCACTCTCCCGCACCGTGACGTCACGCGTGCCTCAACCCCCTCCCCCACCGTGACGTCACGAGCGCAGCTGCAGGGTGACGTCACCGAGCGTGTGGATTGCTGTGAGGTAAAAACAACACAAAACTATATATTTTTTTCTATATCTCACATTAAACACTTCGGGGTTCATATCAAGCAGAGGGCTGTTATTTTACGTTGCCGAGTAGTTTGATTATAAATACAATTTTACACGTCTTTTTTTTTAAGACTTCGGAGTTGCTACGTCTGAGGGGGGTTTTTTGTTCTTAATTTTTTTTCTCACCCCTTGAAGGTCACGAAACAAGCGATAAAAAGTGCGGGAATCCGAGTGTTTATAAATAACAAAAACAATATTACACGCTGGGGGGGAGGGGTTAACAGGTCCCTGCAGGGTGGGCTGGTAGGAACATTGGAATTTTGTCAAGTCTCTGCGCTGTCTATTGCTGATTTTACACCCAAACAGCACGAGATTTCACTTCGTTAAAGTATTGAAAGGGGACGGACGGACACATTAATCTATTGCAGGCTGGTACACTCAGTTTACAATCTTCGCTACTACCAGTATAAAGGATGTCAGTGACAAGAGAGTGACTCTCAATGACGTCACTCACGTGGTTAAACAAAGGATGACAGCGACAAGAGAGTGACTCAATGACGTCACTCACGTGGTTAAATAAAGGATGACAGTCACACGAGATTTCACTTCGTTAGAATATTGAAAGGGGACGGACGGACGGACACATTCATCTATTGCAGGCTGGTACACTCAGTTTACAATCTTCCTTCCTACCAGTAAAAGTCGCCTCATAGTAGTGATGAGACACCACGTCTGAGGGTTACCCTCAGACGTGGTGTCTCACTAAACACAAACAATAAAAAAAGCGCGGGAAACCCTCAAAAAGTTGTGAGGCGATGGATTTAATTCATTTATTTTATTTTTTATTTGGTATCGCCCTGTGAGCCACGACCCAGCGTCGCTTTCGTGAGGGCGAAACTTTCATCAGCCTCATGGGGTCCACAACATTTTACTTTGCTTGGAAATACGACGTTTTACACCCCCCCTCCCATCCCCAGCGATTCGATTGCTGTGCAGGGTTTGGAATGTGCTAGGAGATGTTAACTACCTCGCCTGTTATCATCACGGTGACTAGGAGATGTTAACTACCTCGCCTGTCATCATCACGGTGACTAGGAGATGTTAACTACCTCGCCTGTCATCATCACGGTGACTAGGAGATGTTAACTACCTCGCCTGTCATCATCACGGTGACTAGGAGATGTTAACTACCTCGCCTGTTGTCATCAAGGTGACTAGGAGATGTTAACTACCTCGCCTGTCATCATCACGGTGACTAGGAGATGTTAACTACCTCGCCTGTTATCATCACGGTGACTAGGAGATGTTAACTACCTCGCCTGTCATCATCACGGTGACTAGGAGATGTTAACTACCTCGCCTGTCATCATCACGGTGACTAGGAGATGTTAACTACCTCGCCTGTCATAATCACGGTGACTAGGAGATGTTAACTACCTCGCCTGTTGTCATCACGGTGACTAGGAGATGTTAACTACCTCGCCCGTTATCATCACGGTGACTAAGATATGTTAACTACCACGCCTGTTATCATCACGGTGACTAGGAGATGTTAACTACCTCGCCTGTCATAATCACGGTGACTAAGAGATGTTAACTACCTCGCCTGTTATCATCACGGTGACTAGGAGATGTTAACTACCTCGCCTGTCATCATCACGGTGACTAGGAGATGTTAACTACCTCACCTGTCATAATCACGGTGACTAGGAGATGTTAACTACCTCGCCTGTTATCATCACGGTAACTAGGAGATGTTAACTACCTCACCTGTTGTCATCAAGGTGGCTAGGAGATGTTAACTACCTCGCCTGTCATCACGGTGACTAGGAGATGTTAACTACCTCGCCTGTTATCATCACGGTGACTAGGAGATGTTAACTACCTCGCCTGTTGTCATCAAGGTGACTAGGAGATGTTAACTACCTCGCCTGTTGTCATCACGGTGACTAGGAGATGTTAACTACCTCGCCTGTTATCATCATGGTGACTAGGAGATGTTATCTACCTCGCCTGTTGTCATCACGGTGACTAGGAGATGTTAACTACCTCACCTGTCGTCATCACGGTGACTAGGAGATGTTAACTACCTCGCCTGTTATCATTACGGTGACTAGGAGATGTTAACTACCTCGCCTGTTATCATCACGGTGACTAGGAGATGTTAACTACCTCGCCTGTCATCATCACCGTGACTAGGAGATGTTAACTACCTCGCCTGTTGTCATCAAGGTGACTAGGAGATGTTAACTACCTCGCCTGTTATCATCACGGTGACTAGGAGATGTTAACTACCTCGCCTGTTATCATCACGGTGACTAGGAGATGTTAACTACCTCGCCTGTTGTCATCAAGGTGACTAGGAGATGTTAACTACCTCACCTGTTATCATCACGGTGACTAGGAGATGTTAACTACCTCGCCTGTTATCATCACGGTGACTAGATGTTAACATCCTCGCCTGGCCTACAGGAGATCGTCGGTTCGCGCCCAGGCCCTGACCACGCTTGCTCCTGCTGCTGTATATTTGGAGTCTGCGTCTCTCTCCCCATGTTGATTGCGTGGATTTGTCTCAGGGTCCTCCGATTTTTCCCGATACGGGGCCATCCATTTAGTTCGTTGTCATGGAGGCGGATACCCAAAATGCGTACGCTTGCATATGGGGGGGTCTACTCACAATGTACGCATAGGAAATGGGGGGGGGGGTTGAAGCTTCGATAATAATGCAGCCGGCGGTGGACTATCTGTTTGCTTAAACACGTTAATATTAATAATTGATCGTTTCTGCGTGGATTACATATCGGCCGTTCTACAGGATTCTAGGGGGTGGGGGGGGGGGGTGATGCGTCAGGCGAACGTACGTAGGCAGGTGGGGGGGGGTGTGTAAAAAGTCCGCGTGCGTACGGGGTCAGGTTTTGACAGATTTTTGCGTACGCACGAAAGGGATGGCCCCTACACATTTAGATACTGTACAGCACTCTACACGGAGTGATCCCAGCTGTCCGGCAATGGTTTGTGTGATCATTCTCTGTACTACAGAGTGGCATGTGTGTCATCTCCATTGGTTTCCTCCGAGTTTCCCTCCCATAGCTAAACCCACAAACACAGTGGAACTGGTACTTGCCAGAACCACATCCCAAAGCTAAAAGATTACCTGGAAATGGCTCAGTGGGAGGGATCACAGCAACATCGCCCCCTCTTGTGCAAACTTGGCAGGACCCCTCCTGAAGAAGAGTTGAGACTCAGTGGGGCTATCCTGAGCAACAGGCGTATTCATACATTAACAATACGGATGAATACAGACGGCACATTGAGTGTGGCATGCAGTCATTATCCTCTGCCATTGTCAATCGACTTGTGGAACGAAGGCCTCCCCAATTCGTCCCAATCTCAAGTGGTGAGGACTCAACACAGCCAGTCAGCCACTGACAAGCTCACTCACCCATTAACTCACTCACCCACCACACTGCAGGTCACAGCAGCACATTCGCGCAGCTAGTCAGCCACTGACAAGCTCCCTCACCCACTAACTCACTCATCCAACCACCCACTCATCACATTGAAGGTTGCGACAGCACGCTAAGCCAGCCAGCCACTGACAGGCTCACTCACCCACTAATTCACTTGCACCCACTCACCAAACTGCAAGCACAACAAGACACTCACTGAGCCAACCAGCCACTGACTAGTTCACTCACTCACCCACGCACGCATCCACTTACCCACTCACCACATTGCAGGTCACGACAGCACACTAAAGCCAGTCGCCACTCACAGGCTCACTCACCCACTAACTCACCCACCCACTCACCAAACTGCAGGCACAACAAGACACTCACTGAACCAGTCAGCCACTGACAAGTTCACTCACCCAGAAACCCATCCACTCACCCCACCACCCTGCAGGTCACAACACACTCACCCTCGCAGAGGTTTTTGGGCAAGCGTTGCGCACTTTCAGATGCGCTTCTGCGTCCGTCTGGAACCATTTTCCTTCCGCTATTAGGAATCCACTGAAACTGTGCATTTTAAAATCATCTAGATTGAAGACTAATTTCTTTTGCACTGGTCTTTGTGTTTTGTTTCTTGTCCTCTACCCGTACCTCCGATTAGCAAGGTTCGCTCTGTACGGTGTGAAATAAGTTCAACGTGCATACACCCAGCCCATCAGCCACTTACAAGTTCGCTCACTCACCCACAAACTCATCCACCCACTCACCAAACCGCAGGTCAGAACACTCCCCCTGCTCAGCAATTTATCCTCTAAAACCGTCGCTCTCCCAACTGATTTCTGTTTGCTTCGCCATCGTACTTTACCTCACTTGCTTCCGTCATTACGCTGACCAAGATCTCTCGCCACCCTTAACGAACGAGACCGCACCCCGGTGCTCTCTCTGGAGCTCTGAGCCGGTCAATAAACGGCAGGAGCTCGCAAAAAAAAAAACGCGAACGCATTTCGCGCGCTCCATGCGAAAACGTGTTTCACCCGCGATTCGTTTCCCTCAACCAGAACGGCGGCGACTGGGAACAGGAGAACTAGCGACCCCCCGGGGCCAGTGGTCAGGCGGGGAGGAAATGTCGGCGCACGAACAAATTCTGGTGTGCAACTTGAGGAAGTGCCGGCGCATTGTCGGCGACTTCGCCTGGGTCACCTCCTGCTCGCATCTCTTTTGCGACGAGGACGGCGAACGCGAGTTCAAGACGGGGGCGGCCGCCTGCCCGGCGTGCGGCGCCTTGCCGCGCGGCAGCCTGGACGTGGTGCGGGTCTGCTTGAACCCCCCCGAGGAGCACAAGTCCATGGTGCTGGCGGGCCTAGGGCCGGACGTCATCCAGGAGATATGTTCGCGGGCGCTTTCATTCTGGATCTTTCAGGTATCGGCGACGGATCGGTGACTTTTTAAAAATAAAAATAAAATTTATTTTTAAAAAGTAACAAACTGAAATGTTTTATATTTTAGCGGATAAAGTCCCACTGAGCTACGTAACCTCTTTTTTTTGCAGAAGCGACCTGGCCATCACGAATGATAGCCCAACCCAAGCGGCTGTTATCATCACGTGGAAATTTACAGCAGTCAAATACTCTAAAACGCGTTAGATGTCGTTTCTAAACATTGGGAGGGAAAAATCAGAGGACCTGGAGAAAATCCACATGGCCACTGGGAGAACGTGCAAACTCCAAACATAAGTAGTGACTAACTCGGAGACAAAAAGACTTGGAGGCATTTCTTTATTTAGCGAGCACCATTGGAATGACGCAGTTAATATTTAGTCCGTCTGTTATCGGTGGCACTACTTAGAACATGTACAGCGTTTAAGATGTCACTCTTGAATTAATTTGCGTGATTTATGAATATTTTTCTCCTGCTGGGTTCTTTCGGTAAAGTCACGTAGAATGGAGATAAAATAATAAAAATAATAACAGAATTTATTATGTTATTATTATTTTAATTTTTATTACAGAATAAATTCTGTTTTATTTTTTTATCTCAATTCTACGTGGTGACTTTACCGAAAGAACCCAGAAGATGAATCCCTGCAGTCACGAAAGCTTTAAATTGAAAATTATGAATATTTGTTTTTCATTCTTTCGATTTTTTTTTGGAGCTTCGTCATTCCCAGAGGCTTCGCTAACCGAGTTATTCTTCTACACGTAAGTCCCCTTGCGCGTACGGCTCTTTAACCGATAAAAAATACGTTTAATCAAATTTTCCATCTCGCAGGTGCACCAGGAGAGACTGTATCAGGAACACTTGGCCGTGAAATCAAAGAGGCTCAGGGTGCAGTCTGAGGACCGCTTCAAGCAGGAGATCCAGAACAAGGTCACGGAGGTCGCCACTCTGAAGCGGCAGTTCTCGCTTGCTAAGAGCGAGCTGGCCAAGTTCAAGAAGAGGTACAACGAGGCTGCCGAGAAACTGCTGGAGAGGGACCGGGAGCAGAAGAAACTGCAGGTCTCCTACGATCGCCTCCGCCTGCGATTCTCCGCTATCGACGAGGGGAGACGCGCTGAGGAGGAGGAGGCTCTGAACGGCGCGGCGTCCTCGCCATTCATAGTGAGATTCGGTAGGGCCGTTTGAACTTTAGTAATAGGTTTTTACCCTTTTAGCTGGCACAAAAACTGACACCTTTATTCAAGGCATCATGTTTGCAATAACCACAACACAAGCAGTCAAAATGCAAACAAAAGAGACAACTCTGATAATAATATGCACTGTCCTTGAATTTGATTGGTCCACACCCGAGACGGCTTTTCTTAGAGCCTAGTCTCCACTGGTGTTGGACCAGAAGACGCCAAAAGGCGTACAACTCAAAAACAGCGCACCATCAGGGAGTATTGAGGGCTCGGGGTAAACCTTTACATTATGAGACCTCCTTTGCCAGTAACAAGATATAGCAATAGGTTTTTACCCTTTTGGCTGGCACAACAAAAACTGACACCTTTATACAAGGAATCATGTTTGCAATAACCACAACACAAGCAGTCAAAAATGCAAACGAATAGAAACAACTCTGGTAATGATATGTTTGAACTTTGTTAGGAACCGACCAAGCAGGGAAAATGGGGATAGGTTCATACGGTGACGTTTTGTACGTAATGTAATTTTTTCCCCCACCCCCCCCCCCCCCTGTAGCAGAGACGTCGACCCCGCGAACATCGCAAGGCGCGGAGGGAAACGCGTGGAGCTGGATGATGAAGACGCCTCCGTGCTGCCGCCCTGAGGGGACGGAGTTTGCGCCGAGGCCGTTGTTTTTCGACGGCAGCCCCCCGGGCAGGTCGCCTCAATCCGACGGCTTCCTCCGCTTCCCCTTCCCCGCCAAAGCCGCGGTGACCGGAGCCAGGAAGTGACCTCCCCCCGGTAACAACGCGAGAGTCCTTCCCTTCGCGCCCGCCTCCTCGCCCTCCAATGCGGTCGCAAGGGGTTCCCCAAAAAAAAAACTCGTGGGGAAAAAAAACGACGCAAAAAGGACCTCGCCCACTGGCCTCACCGCTCATCAGATTCCTGTGGTCTTAACGCTGCCCGCAGGTCATCTGCCTACTACCCTGTGGCGCTTGGCAGGAGCCTCTCGTCATCACCGCCAGTCGATTGCCTCCTCTGAGCGCAAACGGAATCCGAATCGGAAATATTTATTTACGCTGGAGGTAGGAATCCGACAAGCTGTGAAGCTCTTTTCCCACAGACTTCTGGTCGGGGGCCCCGGGGTAAAAACGTTACAGCGACAAACAAATACAAAAAACCACGTCGTGCACAAGCGTCACGGGGTCCACGCGTGCGAGCGCGCGCCTCGTCGCCCCCGTCAGTTGTGTTCGGAGAGCCGCTCGCTGGAGATTCTCACGCACGACGACGACGATAACGCCGCGTCATTGAGCTATCGTTTGTGATGGCCAGGTCGCTTATGAAAATAGCTGCGTGGGTTGGTGGGTCCTCGGCCTGGTAAAATGAAAAATAAATTTGTTGAGTTTAATAGTTTCAATTCGTTACTACTTTAGCGCACACCAATTGTGTTCTGGGAGAGCAAACCCACAACGTTGACAGTGGAGTTTGACGTCCCGCTTGGTGATCACCACCAGCGGCAGTAACTGAACGACCGCACTCCGTTCACGTGACAAACGTCTCCCATTGGCCGTGCCGGGTGGGGCTCACAGGGTTATGTCACTTTCACATCCATCAGAAACTTTTGTCTATACTGGAGGAATCCGTGCAGCCCTACAGGAGGTTGTAGGTGCGATCCCAATTCTGATAGCTGCTGCCGTATATTTGGAGCTTGCGTCTCTCTCACTCTCTCATCATCATCATCATCACCACAGTGGCTATGAGATGTTAACTACCTCGCCCGGTCTACAGGAGGTCGTGGGTTCGATCCCGACTCTGACAGCTGCTGCTATAAACCGTGGCCGATGAGCTCCCGCTTTCGACCCCGCCGATTTGCGTGCTGGAGAGTAAACCCATGACATTTACCGCTTGAGCACCGTTAATTTTTTCCAGCGGGTAGGTTACCAGGTGTCGTCGTTGGCGTTCGGGGGAGGGGGGACAGGCCGGTGGTGGCGGCGCTCGTGACGGCACAGAGGGGTTTGCCGTTTAGAATCTCGCTGCGGCCGACCCGGGAGTTACCGTGGTGCGCGTTGTTTCTCAATGTTGTGTTGGAGTAAGTGCTGTTCACAAGAGGGAACCTGTTCCATTTGTTTTTCATTAAAAAGTTTAGGACTTTGCGGCCGCCAAAAACACTTCCTTTACATTACACAGACCACCCATACAGGTCGACACAACAACCGCCATTCGCCACTAAGTGGCGGTGACCTCACCACATCGCTTGTGCCAGGCTATGTGCATGTTGAGGCCACGTGAAGTGTCGAAGGCCCACTGGTAGGAGGTTATGGGGCAGACCCAGGTGCCAGGGGTCCACTGACTGAAATGAATGGCCGATGCACCACCTGTGCCCCGTACTGTGCCAACTTGCTGTGCTTCAGCCACCCAACTGCCCAGCAGCAGCATTCACGAGCCTCCTCCAATTAGGCCGATCTAGACACCACTGGTACCAGTCCACTCAGCTCCACATCCTCTTGTACCACATCACTCCATCTCTTCTCGTTTAGCCCCCTCTATCTGGCTGAACAAAAGCTGTTTAGGCTTGTGGGCTACATGACCCAACTAATGCAACCTTGCCTGCCAGAGGAGCTCACCGATGGGATTTTGTCCAGATCTTTTAAAGATCTGTGAGCTCCTCACACAATCCAGCCTGGTTAAACCCAGGATGGATCTTAGGCAGGCCAGCCTAAATGTTTCTAACCAGGGAAGATTTTCCTTTAGGGGGGTTTACATTTTGCAAGCGTAGAGAAGGGAGGGCATGACTGGCCGAGAAGATCCGAAGCTTCATAGGGAGTGACAGACCAGGTAGCTTTACGCAACTGATGGAAAGTTAATGCCGCTTGACTGATTCGGAATGAGACCTCTGTTGTCAAACCGGAGCTGGTCATGAGCACACTGCCCAGGTATGGAAAACTCTTCACTCTCTCCACAAACACAAAGATCCCCCATATAGCCTTAACAGGCCGGCATGGCACATGAAGGGGTGAGTGGCAAGCACAATGCCACGTCAGAATTGGGTATTACAGATAGGTAGCCTGCCGCCAACAAAAGAAAAGCTCCAGCAGAATTGCTTCATTATTTAGTTCTATCCATGGCTGGGTGAGCACGTCCCTACTTATCAAGCATTGTGCTCACCATTGTACCGAGTCACTTAAACGCAGGCGAGCTGCTGCTTCTCTACTGCATGAAAGTGACATGGCATGTTATCGTGAAACACCTCTATAGGCTTATCTTCCAAAGCCTCCAATTTGTGCGCAAGCTTTAACCCGCATTACATCGCCAATACTAACTAAAATAGCGCCTTCATCTACTGGCAGAAATTTAGTAACACGCTTTTCAAGATGATTACAAATCAGAACCTCTGAGTGCGTGTGATCCAGCCACCGTTTAACGCACTAAAACATCACCTATTGATAATACTCATGTTTAGTTTCATATCGCGTCATCATTCATTGCAAATTGCATCTCACCATCGCTGAGGAACCTCAGGCATACAGGCTGTGAGCCAACACCAACAATTAGCCAAGCTCTGCAGTCCTCTGCAAATTAAGTTAATGAGTGTTGATCCCTCCAATTTGCACAATTGGCTCCGTACCGTGCAAAAGAAGTTCAACATACACGCATACAGAAGGGATCTACAATATTTAGTCTGCACTTTGCTGTACTGCCTTCTTCCGGCGTGCCGGGGAGTGGCACCTCGACGTCCATGGGAAGGGATTTTCGCAAAACGTGTGCGGTCCAGCCACCCTCACTGCCTCTGCGGTGCTGGATTAGAGGCTACATACAGCATAGCCATCACCACCAAGCTATCTGTGATCCCCGAGATGCCTTTGTCCGTCTCCAAATTACACGCACTTTGCCCGTCTTAATGCAATGGACGCCACAAATACAGACTCTGAAATATCGAATCTCACGAATGAGAATGCTTACCTACCCTGCTTGGTGGGTTAGCACAGGGGTCCCCAACCCCCTGTTAGGAACCGGGCCGCACAGCAGCAGGAGGTGAGCGGTGAGTCCGCGTGTGGCCCGCCCCATTATTTTATTATTTACCACTTCCGTCCGCGCCTCTTTCCCGCACTGCGCACTTGTCTCAGTCACAGTGTTGGTATAAAGCCCACAAGCTCTAACCCCCTAGTAGCCACAATGTGTAATAAACAAACGTCGCTGGAGAGCTTCTTTGAAAAGGGGGAAAGACCCAATGATGAACCCCCCCCCCTCCCCCGGTCCGTGAAAAAAATTGTCTTCCACGAAACCGGTCCCTGGTGCCAAAAAGGGTGGGGGCCGCTGGGTTAGCACATTCCAAATGTAGCGTAATAGCGCCGTCTGCCGACTGAAAGTTATAAATACAGTGTACGGCAGTACATACGTCAGCAGGCGACAGTACACATGGGGGGAAGACCACTAGGACAGAGTTCATGGCCCCGATGATGGCAGCCTCGGCCGGTTGGTGCGCCCTGTTTTGTCCAGTTTTGTCTTGAGAGGGGCTTGCTGTTCAACACACTCGTGCTGGTGAGAGAGGCCTGCTGTTCATCACACCCGTGCTGGTGAGAGAGGCCTGCTGTTGAGAGGCCTGCTGTTCATCACACCCGTGCTGGTGAGAGAGGCCTGCTGTTCAGTACACCCGTGTTGAGGGGCCTGCTGTTCAGCACACCCTTGCTGGTGAGAGAGGCCTGCTGTTGAGAGGCCTGCTGTTCAGCACACCTGCGCTGGTGAGAGAGGCCTGCTGTTGAGGGGCCTGCTGTTCAGCACACCCGTGCTGGTGAGAGGGGCCTGCTGTTCATCACATCCGTGTTGGTGAGAGGGGCCTGCTGTTCAGCACACCCGTGCTGGTGAGAGAGGCCTGCTGTTCAGCACACCCGTGTTGAGGGGTCTGCTGTTCAGCACACCCGTGCTGGTGAGAGGGGCCTGCTGTTGAGGGGCCTGCTGTTCAGCACACCCGTGCTGGTGAGAGAGGCCTGCTGTTCAGCACACCCGTGTTGAGGGGCCTACTGTTCAGTACACCCGTGCTGGTGAGAGGGGCCTGCTGTTCAACACACCCGTGCTGGTGAGAGGGGCCTACTGTTCAGCACACCCGTGCTGGTGAGACGGGCCTGCTGTTCAACACACCCGTGCTGGTGAGAGGGGCCTGCTGTTTAACACACCCGTGCTGGTGAGTGGGGCCTGCTGTTTTAACACACCCGTGCTGGTGAGAGGGGCCTGCTGTTCAGCACACCCGTGCTGGTGAGAGGGGCCTACTGTTCAGCACACCCGTGCTGGTGAGAGGGGCCTGCTGTTCAACACACCCTTGCTGGTGAGAGAGGCCTACTATTCATCACATCCATGCTGGTGAGAGGGGCCTGCTGTTCAGCACACCCGTGCTGGTGAGAGAGGCCTGCTGTTCAGCACACCCGTGTTGAGGGGTCTGCTGTTCAGCACACCCGTGCTGGTGAGAGGGGCCTGCTGTTGAGGGGCCTGCTGTTCAGCACACCCGTGCTGGTGAGAGAGGCCTGCTGTTCAGCACACCCGTGTTGAGGGGCCTACTGTTCAGTACACCCGTGCTGGTGAGAGGGGCCTGCTGTTCAACACACCCGTGCTGGTGAGAGGGGCCTACTGTTCAGCACACCCGTGCTGGTGAGACGGGCCTGCTGTTCAACACACCCGTGCTGGTGAGAGGGGCCTGCTGTTTAACACACCCGTGCTGGTGAGTGGGGCCTGCTGTTTTAACACACCCGTGCTGGTGAGAGGGGCCTGCTGTTCAGCACACCCGTGCTGGTGAGAGGGGCCTACTGTTCAGCACACCCGTGCTGGTGAGAGGGGCCTGCTGTTCAACACACCCGTGCTGGTGAGAGAGGCCTACTATTCATCACATCCGTGCTGGTGAGAGGGGCGTGCTGTTCATCACACCCGTGTTGGTGAGAGGGGCCTGCTGTTCACTCCCATGCTGGTGAGAGAGGCCTACTGTTCATCACACCCGTGTTGGTGAGAGGGGCCTGCTGTTCACCACTCCCATGCTGGTGAGAGGGGCCTACTGTTCAACACACCAGTGCTGGTGAGAGAGTCCTGCTGTTCAGCACACCCGTGCTGGTGCGAAGATGGCGCCGATGATAGTAGCCTCAGCCGGTCGGTGCGCCCTGTTTTGTCTTGTTTTGTCTGTCAATTCAGTGTTTTGCCAAGATTTTCGGAGTTCTTTAACAAGAGACGAACTTTTAAATATCAGGGAAACAACTCCTGTGGATTTAATTCCTACTTTTCTGCTTCCAGCGGCAGAATTAGTAGGCATTCTTGTCAATGCCGCGCTAGGCTTTGCTCAAGCAGCGAAACGCCGCCCAAGGGGTAAACGGTCGGGGGCTCTAGTACGGCTACGCAGACGCGGGATCCGAACAGTGCTTCTGAGCTTTTTCCTCTCCAACGTACGTTCACTGTACAACAAAATGGATGAACTTCAGCTACTGATGGTAAAAAACAAAGACTTTCTTTCAGCTTCTGCTTTGTGCTTCACGGAAACATGGCTGTGTGATTTGATTCCGGACACTTCGCTACAACTAGCAGGATTCCATCTTGTAAGATCGGATCGTGACATAGCACTCTCCGGCAAGACGAAAGGCGGTGGTATTTGTTTTTACATTAATAGTGGCTGGTGTGTAGATGTCACAGTGATTCTGCAACATTGTTCTCCACTCCTTGAATCAATTTTTATAACCTGTAAACCGTTTTACTCGCCTCGCGAGTTCGCGTCGCTCATTTTGGTCGGAGTTTATTTGCCGCCTTGTCCTCAGGTTAAAGAGGCCCAACGCATGCTCGCCGATCAGATTCTGAGTGTGGAGCGAGCAAATCCAGATTCGTTGGTTATCGTACTTGGCGACTTTAACAAAAGTAATCTCAGCCAAACACCAGTTCTCTACAAACAACGCTGCTTCTGTCTGGAGAGGGCTCAGGCAGATCACCAACTACAAACCCAGAGCCCCCCACACCACTAACGACTCCCGCCTAGCCAACGACCTGAACGAGTTCTACTGTAGATTTGAAAGACAATTGGACTGTCCTGAACCACCCCTTCCAACCCAAGAGGCCCCATCCCCCACCAATACTACAGAGACGACTATCTCCTTTCAGGAGGGAGAAGTTAATAGACTTTTCAAGAGGCAGAATCCACGCAAAGCAGCCGGGCCGGTCTCTGTCTCTCCAGCCACCCTCAGGCACTGCGCTGACCAGCTGTCTCCGGTGTTCACCAACATCTTTAACACCTCCCTGGAGACATGCCATGTACCAGCCTGTCTCAAGTCCTCCACCATCATCCCTGTGCCCAAAAAGCTAAGGCCAACAGGACTAAATGATTACAGACCGGTCGCCCTTACATCTGTGGTAATGAAGTCTTTTGAGCGCCTGGTCCTGGCACACCTCAAAGCCATCACAGACCCTCTCCTGGACCCCCTTCAGTTTGCCTACAGAGCCAACAGGTCTGTGGACGACGCAGTTAACATGGCCCTCCACTTCACCCTACAGCATCTGGACGCCCCAGCATCCTACGCCAGGATCCTGTTTGTGGACTTCAGCTCTGCCTTTAACACCATCATCCCTGCCCTGCTTCAGGACAAGCTCTTCCAGCTGAACGTGCCCTACACCACCTGTAAATGGATCACACTTCCTGTCTGACAGGAAGCAGTGCGTTAAGCTGGGAACACAAATCTCCGACTCCAAGTCCTTCAGCACCGGAACTCCTCAGGGCTGCGTCCTTTCCCCTCTGCTCTTCTCCCTGTATACCAACAGCTGCACCTCCAATCATCTGTCCGTCAAACTCTTGAAGTTTGCGGACGACACCACCCTCATTGGGCTGATCTCTGGTGGGGATGAGTCTGACTATAGGTGGGAAGCTGACAACCTGGTGACCTGGTGTAGCCAGAACAACTTAGAGCTAAATGCTCTAAAGACAGTTGAGATGGTTGTGGACTTCAGGAAGAATACAGCCCCCCTCACCCCCATCACCCTGTTAGACTCCCCAGTCAAAATTGTAGAGTCCTTCCGCTTCCTGGGCACTATTCTCTCCCGGGACCTCAAGTGGGAACTGAACATCAGCTCCCTCACCAAGAGAGCTCAACAGAGGATGTACTTTCTACGGCAGCTGAAGAAATTCAACCTGCCAAAGACAATGATGGTGCAATTCTATACAGCGATCATTGAATCCATCCTCACCTCCTCCATAACCATCTGGTACGCTGCTGCCACTGCCAAGGACGAGAGCAGACTGCAGCGTATCATCCACACTGCTGAGAAGGTGATTGCCTGCAATCTACCAACCCTCGAGGACCTGCACACGACAAGGACCATGAGGCGAGCGAGGAAGATTTGTGGCCGATTCCTCCCACCCTGGACACTCTCTGTTTCAGCTACTCCCCTCCGGCAGAAGGCTTCGGTCCATCAGGACCAAAACCTCACGCCATAAAGACAGTTTCTTCCCATCTGCTGCTGGCCTGTTAACATTTTATCTACATAATGAAACCTTGCCGATATTAACTATGTTAACCTATTTGTATTTTTTTAAATTATATCTTAAAGCTATTTTATATTCGATATTTATTCAATTTTATATACTTCAGCCCCTTGGTGTTAGTTAGACTTTTAATCCTTATTATTATAGTAAGACTTGTTTAAAACTTATTTAAGATTTTAGATTCCTATATGTTGAATGTATGCACCATCCTGCCAAAGTAACTTCCGTGTCGGTGTGAACTTTCATGGCGAATACCCTTTCTGATTCTGATTCATTCTCAATAGGAATCGATTCTAAACGCTCTCCTTTTCTAACACAATCGATTCTCATTGTAGGTATCCCAATGGGATTCGATTCTATGCGCTTCAAATCACTAGCTAGATCGATTCCTATGTTAGAACAAATCGCCATAATCAATTCCCATGTTATCGAAAATGTATTCGATTCCATTTTACACTCACGACCAACGTCAATTCCAATGCAGTCCCAATAGGGATCGATGCCATCGGCTACATTTTTGACCACTATCGATTCGCATTTGTTATCCCCATAGGAATCGATCCGAGTTTTTAATTTAACCTTGAATCGATTTCCTCAGCACGTGACTTGGGTGAGGCGGGCGCGTGGCTGCGTGTGGAGTTAATGGCGATGTCGAAACTCTACAAACTTGGCCTACTCTTCCCCTTCATCCTGCCTCTCCTCCTCCACCACCTTGTCACGTGCAGCAGCCACGGTGAGCAGAGCCCGAAGTGGTCGATAAATCGGGTGCCAGGTTGTGATTGTGTGGAGAGTGGTGGTGCAGTGGTTAGCGCACTGTGTAAGTGTGAGTGGGGAGTGGTGGTACAGTGGTTAGCGCACTGTGTGAGTGTGGAGTGGTGGTGCAGTGGTTAGCGCACTGTGTGTGTGTGGGGAGTGGTGGTGCAGTGGATAGCGCACTGTGTGTGTGTGAGTGGGGAGTGGTGGTGCAGTGGTTAGCGCACTGTGTGTGAGTGTGTGGGGAGTGGTGGTGCAGTGGTTAGCGCACTGTGTGTGAGTGGGGAGTGGTGGTGCAGTGGTTAGCGCACTGTGAGTGTGTGGGGAGTGGTGGTGCAGTGGTTAGCGCACTGTGTGTGGGGAGTGGTGGTGCAGTGGTTAACGCACTGTGTGTGTGTGGGGAGTGGTGGTGCAGTGGTTAACGCACTGTGTGGGTGTGAGTGGGGAGTGGTGGTGCAGTGGTTAACGCACTGTGTGTGTGGAGTGGTGGTGCAGTGGTTAGCACACTGTGTGTGTAAGTGTGTGGGGAGTGGTGGTGCAGTGGTTAACGCACTGTGTGTGAGTGAGGAGTGGTGGTGCAGTGGTTAGCGCACTCTTGAGTGTTTTTTCCCCATCTGCCCAGCTCCGCTGTTCCCACTGAATGTTCGTTTGGAGTCTCGAGACCTCCTGGCGACCCTTTGCTGGGACCCCGTTGAAGCGGCTCCCAGTGGGGATGGAGGGGATAGACCCCCACTTGTTGATCCTTTAACCATCAACTCGACCACCACGACCACGACCAACTCAACGTTCCTGAATGTTACATACAGAGTTCAGAGCAAACTGTGAGATGCTCACTCAGCCACTCACTCACCAACCCACTCACCCACTCACTAACCCACTCACTTACCCACTCACTCACCAACCCACTCACCCACTCACCAACCCACTCACCCACTCACTCACTCACTCACCAACTCACTCACTCAGCCACTCACTCACCAACCCACTCACTCACCCACTCACTCACCAACCCACTCACCCACTCACTCACCAACCAACTTACCCACTCACCCACTCACTCACCAACCCACTCACCCACCCACTCACTCACCAACCCACTCACCAACCCACTCACTCACCAACCCACTCACTCACCCACTCAATCACCCACTCACCCATTCACCCACTCACTCACCAACCCATTCACCCACTCACCAACCCACTCACCCACTCACTCACCAACCCACTCATCCACCAACCCACTCACACACACACACGTCTCTCTCACCCACTGGCTCCTCACCACCCTCACCACTCCTCCCTGTGTCTCTGTCTGCGCAGCTTCAGACAAGCCCGCTGGCAGACCGTCTGCGCTGCAACAACGGAGACACGGTGCGACGTCTCCTCGGCGCTGGACGATCCCGGTGACCGCTACCTCCTCCGTGTGAGATTCTCCTTCTCATCCTCGCCGTCACGATCCTCACCCTGGGTCGCGGTTGTGGTCCTGCCCTTGATGGAAAGTGAGTGGCACGAGATTGTACATATGCCTCTGTCTCTGTGTGTGTGTCTCTCTCTCTGTGTCTCTGTGTGTGTGTCTCTCTCTGTGTCTCTGTGTGTGTGTCTCTCTGTGTCTCTCTCTCTCTGTGTCTCTGTGTGTGTGTGTCTCTCTGTGTCTCTCTGTGTCTCTCTTTGTCCGTGTCTGTCTGGTGCTCACTAACAGCACTTGCCCCAACGGTATTTTTCAGGCTACACGGAGGATCTTTGTCATCTTTGTCTGTGTGTGTCGCTGTGTATGTCTGTGACTCTTTCTGCCTGTGTGTGTGTCTTCGGCTCACAAGGGGAGATCACACAAACTCCACTCACTCTGTAGGACAGGGGGAGATCACACAAACTCCACTCACTCACTCTGTAGCACAGGGGGAGATCACACAAACTCCACTCACTCACTCTGTAGGACAGGGGGAGATCACACAAACTCCACTCACTCACTCTGTAGCACAGGGGGAGATCACACAAACTCCACTCACTCACTCTGTAGGACAGGGGGAGATCACACAAACTCCACTCACTCTGTAGGACAGGGGGAGATCACACAAACTCCACTCACACACTCTGTAGAACAGGGGGAGATCACACAAACTCCACACACTCTGTAGGACAGGGGGAGATCACACAAACTCCACTCACACACTCTGTAGGACAGGGGGAGATCACACAAACTGCACTCACTCACTCACTCTGTAGGACAGGGAGAGATCACACAAACATCCCTCGCCATGACCCCCCCTCTCCCGTGTCTCAGCTGTGCTCAGCGCTCCGTCGTTCACCCTGAGGCTCGACAAACTGACGCGGGGGGAGGAGGAGGAGGAGGGCGATGGTGGTGAGGATGAGGATGAGGAGTGCGGTGTTGTGGGTGACGATGAAGACAACGACGATGATGGCTACAGCGACAACGACGACGGCGATGACGATGACCGTGACGGCGGTGACGATGACCGCCGTGATGACGGTGGTCCTGGGGTGGCTGGGGAGTTGGAGGCAGTGGTCGACGGAGAGCCGGAGGTGCGGAAGCTGTCGTTGTTGGTCTCCGTCGGGCGGGGGTGGAGGGCGCTGGTGTCGCACGACGTGAAGTTCCACCATCAGGTTGACATTTCGACAAGAGGCGGCGTTCAACTCACGGTGAGAGATTGCGGGAGTTGTGACGGGGGTCGGGAGGTTGTGGCGGGAGATGTGCGTGGTTGAGTGGGTGGGTGGCGATGCTGCTACTGATGATGATGATACTACCAATGACACTACTACTGATGATGCTACTACTACTGATGATGATGCTGTTGCTGCTACTACTACTGCTGCTACTACTGATGATGATGATGCTTACTGCCAGGAGCGCTTCATCGGATGCCGGTACCAACACCGAATGATGCTTCTGCCGGGACGCGAGGATGAGTACTGTGTCCGCGTGAGAATGGTAGCCGACTTGCCACGGTGGAAGGCAGGGGAGTGGTCTCCACTGTCGTGTGTCTCCGTCCCTCCACCACACAGCACCGTGGGTGAGTGGGTGGCTGGGTGAATGAGTGAGAGGTATTTTTGTGCGTGTGAAGTGGGTCTCTGTGTGAGTAGTCTTGTGGATCTCTATGAGTGGTCTATGGGTCTCTGTGTGAGTAGTCTTGTGGGTCTCTGAGTGGTCTATGGGACTCTGCGTGAGTAGTCTATGAGTTTCTATGAGTAGTCTATGGATTTCGATTTAAAGCTTTCGTGACTGCAAGGATTCATCTTTGGTTCTTTCGGTAAAGTCACCACGTAGAATGAGAATAAAATAAATTGATAAAATAAAATAACACAATAATATTCTCACGACGTTTCGGCCACAACACAAGCGGCCTTCATCAGGTGAAGGGACGAGACTGTCTGGAGGACAGCGCTGGAGCGAACACGAGGACAGCGCTGGAGCGAACACAGCCACGCTCAGACCAGCGCTGTCCTCCAGACAGTCTCGTCCCTTCACCTGATGATGGCCGCTTGTGTTGTGGCCGATACGTCGTAAGAATATTATTGTGTTATTTTATCAATTTATTATTTTATTCTCATTCTACGTGACTTTATCGAAATTACCAAAGAAGATAGTCTATGGGTCTCTATGAGTACTCTATGGATCTCTGCGTAAATAGTCTTGTCGGTCTATAAGTCGTCTATGGGACTCTGCGTGAGTAGTCTATGGGTCTCTATGAGTAGTCTATGGGTCTCTGTGAGTAGTCTATGGGTGTCTGTGTGAGTAGTTTATGGCTCTCTATGAGTAGTCTATGGGTCTCTATGAGTAGTCTATGGGTCTCTATGAGTAGTCTATGGGTCTCTGTGTTGTCTTCCCACCCAGCCCCTCGTGTGGGTGTCGACACGGACGGCCAGGTCACGGCGGTGGTCGGCCAGAAGGTGGCGCTGCTGCGCTGCGTTCTGTGGGGTGCGGCCGTGGTGGTGGTGCAGGCCAACTGGCTGAAGGCCTCCCGTGGCAACGTCTGGGCGGGGGCCAATTTGGCCGCACTCAGCCCGCTGCACGGCACGGCGTACTCCAACTCGTCCCTCGCGGGCCGACTGCGGTTCCGCGTTGGGGGGCCTCCCGGCGACGTCTCGCTGGAGCTGCTGGACGTGCGGGCTGGCGACGGGGGCCTCTTCCTCTGCCACGTGGCCACCTTCCGCCACGACAACTTCGAGGGGAGGGTCAACCTCTCTGTCATCGGTGAGGATTGACACTGCCCCATGCAGAGACCCATAGACTCATCATGCAGAGACCCATAGACTACTCACGCAGACACCCATAGACTACTCACACGGACACCCATAGACTACTCACACAGAGATCCATAGACTACTCACACAGACACCCATAGACTACTCACACAGAGACCCATAGACTACTCACACAGACACCCATAGACTACTCACACAGACACCCATAGACTACTCACACAGAGACCCATAGACTCACACAGACACCCATAGACTACTCACACAGACACCCATAGACTACTCACACAGAGACCCATAGACTACTCACACAGACACCCATAGACTACTCACACAGAGACCCATAGACTACTCACACAGACACCCATAGACTACTCACACAGACACCCATAGACTACTCACACAGAGACCCATAGACTCACACAGACACCCATAGACTACTCACACAGACACCCATAGACTACTCACACAGAGACCCATAGACTACTCACACAGACACCCATAGACTACTCACACAGAGACCCATAGACTACTCACACAGAGACCCATAGACTCACACAGAGACCCATAGACTACTCACACAGACACCCATAGACTACTCACTCAGAGACCCATAGACTCACACAGAGACCCATAGACTACTCACACAGAGACCCATAGAATACTCACACAGAGACCCATCGACTCATCACACAGAGACCCATAGACTACTCACACAGAGACCCATGGACTACTCACACAGACACCCATAGAATATTTACACAGAGACCCATAGACTACTCACACAGACACCCATAGACTACTCACACAGACACCCATGGACTACTCACAAAGAGACCCATAGACTACTTACACAGAGACCCATAGACTACTCACACAGACACTCATAGACTACTCACACAGAGACCCATAGATTACTCACACAGAGACCCATAGACTCATCACACAGACACCCATAGACTACTCACACAGAGACCCATAGACTCATCACACAGAGACCCATAGACTCACACTGAGACCCATAGACTACTCACACAGACACCCATAGACTACTCACACAGACACCCATAGACTACTCACACAGAGACCCATAGACTCACACAGACACCCATAGACTACTCACACAGACACCCATAGACTACTCACACAGAGACCCATAGACTACTCACACAGAGACCCATAGACTCATCACACAGACACCCATAGACTACTCACACAGAGACCCATAGACTCATCACACAGACACCCATAGACTACTCACACAGACACCCATAGACTACTCACACAGAGACCCATAGACTACTCACAGAGAGACCCATAGACTCACACAGAAACCCATAGACTCATCACACAGCCACCCATAGACTACTCACACAGAGACCCATAGACTCACACAGAGACCTATAGACTCATCACACCGAGACCCATAGACTACTCACACAGAGACCCATAGACTCACATGGAGACCCAAAGCTCATTATCTTCTGCAGATGTAGATGCCACTGGTTCTTCACGCTCTGCAGATGTAGATGCCACTGGTTCTTCACGTTCTGCAGATGTAGATGCCACTGGTTCTTCACGCTCTGGAGATGTAGATGCCACTGGTTCTTCACGTTCTACAGATGTAGATGCCGCTGGTTCTTCACGCTCTGCAGATGTAGATGCCGCTGATTCTTCACGTTCTGCAGATGTAGATGCCACTGGTTCTTCACGCTCTGCAGATGTAGATGCCACTGGCTCTTCACGTTCTGCAGATGTAGATGCCACTGGTTCTTCACGTTCTGCAGATGTAGATCCCACTGGTTCTTCACGCTCTGCAGATGTAGATGCCACTGGTTCTTCACGTTCTGCAGATGTAGATGCCACTGGTTCTTCACGTTCTGCAGATGGAGATGCCACTGGTTATTGACGTTCTCTTCACGTTCTGCAGATGTAGATGCCCCTGGTTCTTCACGCTCTGCAGATGTAGATGCCACTGGTTCTTCACGCTCTGCAGATGTAGATGCACTGGTTCTTCACGTTCAGCAGATGTAGATGCCACTGGTTCTTTACATGCTACAGATGTAGATGCCACTGGTTCTTCACGTTCTGCAGATGTAGATGCCACTGGTTCTTCACGTTCTGCAGATGTAGATCCCACTGGTTCTTCACGCTCTGCAGATGTAGATGCCACTGGTTCTTCACGTTCTGCAGATGTAGATGCCACTGGTTCTTCACGTTCTGCAGATGGAGATGCCACTGGTTATTGACGTTCTCTTCACGTTCTGCAGATGTAGATGCCACTGGTTCTTCACGCTCTGCAGATGTAGATGCCACTGGTTCTTCACGCTCTGCAGATGTAGATGCCACTGGTTCTTCACGTTCAGCAGATGTAGATGCCACTGGTTCTTCACGTTCTGCAGATGTAGATGCCACTGGTTCTTCACGTTCTGCAGATGGAGATGCCACTGGTTATTGACGTTCTCTTCACGTTCTGCAGATGTAGATGCCACTGGTTCTTCACGCTCTGCAGATGTAGATGCCACTGGTTCTTCACGCTCTGCAGATGTAGATGCCACTGGTTCTTCACGTTCAGCAGATGTAGATGCCACTGGTTCTTTACGTGCTACAGATGTACATGTCACTGTTTTTTCGTATTCTGTTGATATTAATGTCACTGGTTCTTCTCGTTTTGCAGATGTAGATGCCACTGGTTCTTCACCTTTTGGAGATGTAGATGCCACTGGTTCTTCACCTTCTGGAGATGTAGATGCCACTGGTTCTTCACGCTCTGCAGATGTAGATGCCACTGGTTCTTCACGTTCTACAGATGTAAATGCCACTGGTTCTTCACGTTCTACAGATGTAGATGCCACCACCGCCGTCTGTTGCACGCCGGTTGAACTCACGACTTTCGGTCCGAACAGGCAACTGGACACACGAACAGGTTTGTTCGCATCTCTGAATGTTGCATGTGTGTGTGTCCGTGTACGTGTGTGTGTGTGTGTGTGCGTGTACGTGTGGGTGTGTGTGTGTGGGTGTGTGTGTGTCCGTGGACGTGTGTGTGTTGGTTTGTGTGTGTGTGTGTTGGTGCGTGTGTGCGTGTCCGTGTGTGTGTCCGTGTGTGTGTGCATGCATGTCTGTTCGTGTGTGTGTGTGCGTGTGCGTGTCTGTCCGTGTGCGTGTGCATGCATGTGTGTGTGCGTGTGTGTGCGTGTGTGTCCGTGTGCGTGTGTGTGCGTGTGTGTGTGTTCGTGTGTGTGTGTTGGTGCATGTGTGTACGTGTGTGTGTGTTGGTGCGTGTGTGCGTGTCCGTGTGTGTGTGTGTGTGCATGCATGTCTGTTCGTGTGTGTGTGCGTGTCTGTCCGTGTGCGTGTGCATGCATGTGTGTGTGTGTGCGTGTGTGTCCGTGTGTGTGTGTGCGTGTGTGTTCGTGTGTGTGTGTCCGTGTGTGTGTTCGTGTGCGTGTGTGTGTGTGTGTCCATGTGCATGTGTGTGTATTGCGTGTGTGTGTGTCCCTGTTCTGGCCACCCATCCCCTCGTTTGTCACAATCACGGCCTTCACAGCTGCTGATACTCGCTAACAGCACCCGCCCTGACAGTCCGCCAGGGCCTTCACGGGGGAACTTTGTCTCCGTCCGTCCCTCCGTCTCGCTCCCTCGACCCGCAACGCCCGGGTGCGAGCGCCGCGAGCCTCAAAGCGCACCTAGCCTGGCGCGTGTGGTCATCGCGGCGGTTGTCGTCGTACTACGGCGGCACGCTGACGCCACGCGGGGGACCGTTTGGCCACGCAGAGAATTCTGCGGCGGCAGCGGCGGCGGGCCGGGCCAGCTGGGCCGCTCCGGCCGCGATCCTCGCCGTGTCCCTCGCCCTGGTGGCCACGCTGCTGCTGCTCTACCGCCACCGCCGTCAGCGTCAGCGTCGTCACGAGCCCTGGGGCCCCTCGTGAGTCGCTCGCTTCTCTCGGACGTCGGGCGGACGTCGGCGGTGCCCGCGGGGTCGTCTGTGTGACGACCTGCCGCTGTGCCCCCCCCCCACCACTACCCCACCACCCCCCCACTACCCACATGCGTGCAGGGAGGATCCCCCCACGCTCCCCAAGGCACCGCAGAGAAACGCGGCGGGCGACCGTGGCTCCGTGAGTGGCACACCGCCAGGACACAGAGGCCCAGTCCATCCGTGTCTCTCTCCGTATTCTGTGTAGTGTGTAGTGTAGTGTATAGTAGTGTAGTGTATAGTAGTGTAGTGTATAGTGTAGTATATAGTAGTGTAGTGTATATACAGAGACACAGTTAGACTCGACCTAAAGCTTTCGTGACTGCAGGAATTCATTTTCTTTGGGTCTTTCGGTAAAGTTGTGCCCACTTTGTTTATGACCCTTGGACTACACCCAACTTTAAAACTTTAAAACAGCCTGCTGCTTCAGCGGCTTTCATCCCCCTCTTTTCTCCTCCTGATGACGATTGCCAAAATAATACCCACAGACTCACCACACAGAGACCCATAGACTCACCACACAGAGACCCACAGACTCACCACACAGAGACCCATAGACTCACCACACAGAGACCCACAGACTCACCGCACAGAGACCCATAGACTCACCACACAGAGACCCACAGACTCACACAGAGACCGACAGACTCACCACACAGAGACCCACAGACTCACCACACAGAGACCCATAGACTCACCACACAGAGAGACCCACAGACTCACCACACAGAGACCCATAGACTCACCACACAGAGACCCACAGACTCACCACACAGAGACCCATAGACTCACCACACAGAGACCCACAGACTCACACAGAGACCCACAGACTCACCACACAGAGACCCACAGACTCACCACACAGAGACCCATAGACTCACCACACAGAGAGACCCACAGACTCACCACACAGAGACCCACAGACTCACCACACAGCGACCCACAGACTCACCACACAGAGACGCATAGACTCACCACACAGAGACCCACAGACTCACCATACAGAGACCCACAGACTCACCACACACAGAGACCCGCAGACTCACCACACAGAGACCCATAGACTCACCACACAGAGACCCACAGACTCACCATACAGAGACCCACAGACTCACCACACACAGAGACCCACAGATTCACCACACACTGTGCGTGTTGTGGGGATGCTCCGTGTGTAGTTGCTAACGCTAGAGAGTGGCAACAAGGCGGATGAAGGGCTGCACGAGTTGCCACCGCAGCCTCAGCACCAAGACAGCGGAGCTGGAAGCTACGACTACGCGGTGAGGAGGGGTGGGTGGTGAGTGAGCGGTGAGCGAGCGGTGAGCGGTGAGCGAGCGAGCGGTGAGCGGTGAGCGAGCGAGCGGTGAGCGAGTGTCCGCCCACATCACCGATGCTCCTGCTTAGGCTGAGTGAGCGATCCGCTTCTGGCCACCCCAGGGGGGGGGTGGGTGGGGTCGGTCACCGTCTCTCTCATTTATTCCGACCCCCGCAGGTTTTCAAAGACGAAGATGACGACGAGGCGAGGGAGGAAGATTTTTGAGAAGCGGCTCGGGGTGGGGGGGGGGAGGAGCGAGAGTGCGCCACCTTGCCGTGCTCCACCTTGCCGTGCTCCACCTTGCCGCGCCCCATCTTGCCGTGGTTGCCGGGGCAACGCCGGGGCTTGTCGCTTCGCGAGCGGGTGAACCCCCCCCGAAAGAACCAAGAAGATTTGTTGTTGTTGTTTGATCCCAACTGAATTTCGATTTAAAGCTTTCGTGACTGCAATGATTCATCTTGTTTGGTTCTTTCGGTAAAGTCACGTAGAATGAGAATAAAATAATAAATTGATAAAATAACAATAATATTCTCACGACGTTTCGGCCACAACACAAGCGGCCTTCATCAGGTGAAGGGGCGAGACTGTCTGGTAGGTGCTGTATATATAGGTGTTATGAAAATTGATGAAAATAATGAAAATTAAATGAAATTTGAGATTTGCATAATTTATCTGAAATTATGTTAATCAGTGTAATTATGCGCATAAATTATGCTGATTCGAGAGGTAATCGTATTAATTTATGCGAGTGGGCGTGGTTATGATAATGCAGGTCGTTATGGATTATCAGGTCGAGCCTCGGTGACGAGGATTGTGTTATGAATTGGAATAACGCAATTAATCGTATGCAGTGACGCAGGCGTTGTGAGCGTGAATGAGAGAGAGTCGATTCGACTCTGCTCTTTAATTCCGTATTATCGATAAGGATACGATTACTCTCGATTGAACATTATGGATTATGTGTGTTATGGATTATGTGTGGTGATAGTGTGCTTATGATAGGTCCCCAGGATTCAGATCTCATACGCAGAACAATATTATGCAGAATTTCAGGAAGAATCACACACAAACCTTCTGCTTTAATCAATTTATTTTCTAGCTAACTTTAATTTTTGGATAATATGAAAACTCAATCTCGGGATTTTGGAATTTCAACACAGCGTGAACATGATACCATCACGATTACGTTGTTTCACCTCGATAGCGGCACCTGTGGTTAATTCCCGACGCGTAACGCAATCAATCGGTTGTTGAGAGAGAGATTAAAAACATGCAAACTATTCTATCAAACCTTAACTTTATAATATGCAAACTCGTATGCTTGAATTGTTACACAACACAGCACTTGGTCTTTGATTCGTATCCAATCCTTAATACATCCTGATATGCGAAGTTATTATGCTTGAAATCGTCAGCACAGTACCACGTTGATGTTCGTTCATTGATTCATAACGATTATGAATTGAAAGCGTTCGACTGAAATACTTCGAATTGCCTTATCAACACCACTCGTTGGCCACAATGCTTCGTTACTTGAATTGTCACACAAAACAGCTTTCGGTCATTGATCATGCGCGGCCCTTAATGCAATTATTGTCACGTTGTTAACAATAGGATGACTGATTATTATGCAACGCTACTCGTTGACAGGGCACTCCAACCAGTATTATTCTTGGAGGCACAAATATGCGTTTGAATTCGTTATTTCATTCGTGGATACCGGCAAGATTATGCAGAAAGACAAATATTAACGAACGACTCAAGTATTCCTAATCAACTTCTCAACGCGACTCAATGGGTGGCGATGTTTCCTTTTGAGATCCTTATCTCGGGCCAATCTTTTAATTGATTGTGGCCAGACCCCTGACAGGGAACCGGTTGAACCCGCTCTCTATCCCCGCGAGCGGCGCTCCGTGGTGAGGAGTCAAGAATTAATCCTTGTTAATGGGTCAGTTGGTAATTTATGCGGTTAGAAGTACAGCCCCAGCACAATATTACAGAGAAAAATTATGAACACTCTTAAAAACGATGGATTATTCACTCGGTCGTTGCGATGTTTCCACAATCACGGATGGTTCAATGGCTTGAGGTTTTTTGGCTTTGTTAATGACCCGTGTGTGTGTGTTGAATGGTATGAGTGGTGAAAGAGTAGGCCAATGTTCGGAATCGATTCTTTGCGTCAAGCAGACGTCTGGTTTGTGTGTAGTGGGGGGCAGTGTATCATACGTATCAGTTGATTCTTCTTTCAGTAGTTGGTTCGGACTCGACGGACGTTGGTGAACGAGTAGATGCGTTGTTGTAGCTGAGATGACCGTCTGGTAGACGGCGTTAGAAGCACGCCCGCAGCGGCGCGCTGGTGCTCCGTCGTCGGCGGTTGTAGATTGCAGGCTCACGATTCGCTCGTGGTGGCGCTGGCCGCTAACAGACGTCTCCGGCGTCGGTGATGGCTGCTCTTCTGCTGAGATGAGTTGAGCGGGTCTTCTGCTGAGATGAGTAGAGATGAGTCTTCTTCTGTTGAGCTGAGTTGAGATGAGTCTTCTTCTGTTGAGCTGAGTTGAGATGAGTCTTCTTCTGTTGAGCTGCCCCCGAGGGCTGATGAGTTGGCCCCGAGGGCTGATGAGTTGGCCCCGAGGGCTGATGAGTTGATTTCAATGCTGAAACGGCTCCTTTTTATGCCAAAAATCTCTCTCCTTCTCGGCTCCCCCTCACGAGGCGGAGCTATCTTTGATCTGATCGTATGTCGGTGGGGGGGGTTCGTGTGTCGGTGGTGGGGGGGGTTCGTGTGTCAGTGTGTATGTTTGTGTGTGTGTCATTTATGACACGGTCCTGTTCGGGTCTTTCCTCAAGCCATAAACATCAAGACAACAGACACCTCGATTCATCTCGGTGGCGTCTGGTTGTCTGATCCCTCCACCCAGAGAGAGAGGCGGGTTCCCCCACCCCTTTTCCGTACGCGTTCCGACGCACAAAGAAATGGTTAAGATTTTTTAAGTTTAACATTTCACATCACAGTTGGTATCTTATCATACACAGTTATGATCCTGCTTGTGATTCATAGTATTTGATTTATTTCCAAGTGAAGATGCTCTTCCGAGCGTATGCATTTTATCACGTGCTGCAGGGAAAGACAAAGGTGGTCGGGAGAGACAAAGGTGGTCGGGAGCACCTCTTTATACTTTCGACTTATTTTTCTCAAATACCATTTGGTCCCATGTTCGCCAAGACTCGTGTTTGTAACTACGTCTTCCCGACACCTCTCGGTTTTACCGAGGTTCGAATTGTTATGATGGAATTATTAAAAAGAAAAATAATTATCATCCTGAGTTTAAGAGGTCCATTTCTTGATTGTTGGAATCCATATCCCTTGGTTCTGTAAGGTTCTATAATGGAATGTCGTGTAAGGTTAACACGTTATTATTAATATTATTTTGCAATTTTCTTTAAAACTTTCTTTGCCTGGTTGCCGTGTGTGGGGTGGGTGTGTCTCCTCATCAAACCCGGCTGGCTTTTCCAGATGGCCCCTTGTGATAAGGTGTAATTCCTGCTTCTCCGCGCTGTGAGAGAGACAAAGGTGGTCGGGGTTGCTTGGAATATTGTTTAAACTCTTTCGCAAGTTTGCTCGTTGTCTCATTCCTTCTCGATAACCTTTGATGTGACTCGGTATTCTTGCTCCAAGCTTTGTTTTAACAGTAAAAGTATTAAAGGTGAAAATCATTTGATAGCGAATTAATCATTGGATAATAATTCACTGATGTGTCTGGTGGCCTGTTCTTAATTGGAGTGAGCGTTAGGCTCGCTACTTTTATCTTATTCTTGTTGTTGCCTTTTAATTTTTTTGTTGCTTTACTGGAAAATAAGGAAAAGAATATGTATACGATTTACCCTGTTGGCATCTGGTGTCTGCTCTCTTGGTGTTCTGACCTCGGAGGGACCTTTCCTAAGGGGCCCATCAAACTCTTGTTCATCTGGAGATTTTCGCCGATAGCTGTTACATCCTCGCCTTGAGAGTTTTATTATTTCTTTATTCTTTAATGGTCTGTTTATGACCGACATCTGGTTTTTCGTGTTTCTGGCTTACTGGTTTGATTCATTAAAAAAATATATATATATTGTTTGTCACGAAAGAAAGGAAAAATAAATCTAGGTGTATGCATCCGTAAATATTCTTATGGATATTAATTGTGGAAAAAGGGCCGTATACAACATTCCGCCCTTTTAAAAATGATCGGTGGTCTGCCACCGGTTATTTTTAATATTAAAGAAAAATGCCTTTTTCCACCATGAACTATCGATTGTCTTCAAGTTTGTGATTTTTCCTTACAACGCGCGCGTACGTGTCACAACTTAGCATGATTACATTTGAAATAAGAAAATAAAAGAACAGGAAAAAGAGAAAAATTAAGGCAACATGTTACATCGGGTCTTATCAATTATTGCTTTGATTTTTGTTTCAGTTCCTGGGAAACACTGGATAGCGGTTTCGAGCCCGGTGGTACACCGTTTCCCTCCTGGCATCTCTTTGTTTAATGTTTACCAAGTTATTGGCAACCTTACTGCCACGTTTGGTCAAAAGTACAGAATAATTTTTCTCATGACCAGGTATTTTCGAGTAACCTGTGACCTTTCCATGCAACATCATCACATCGTCGTTTTGGTTCATCGTCGGTATGGCTTTAGCCAAATGAGCACGGTTCCTTGGTTCGTATCGGTAATTTTTTTTATCCCTCGCCTTCCCTGTGGGTTTATGTGGCGTGAAGCCATGTCGAGCGCCACCAGGATTAGTACACAACACGAGTTTCCGTGCTCGACTGTTGGGGTCATTTGCCTTCTCCGCAGCCATGTGCAGATTTGCTGACTCCGTACCACGATCCGATTCCGTGCCTCGATTCGATTCCATGTTTTTGCGTGTGCTGGATTTCCACACATTCCCCAATCCATCATGGATTTTTGTCTCCGTAACGCGTTTCCCTGGCACTTTTACTGTACTCTCACGCAATTTTGCGACACAATTGATCGCGTTTCCATTTACCAAACAAGCATGTTTCTCCTCCCGATCCTGTTGGTTATCATTTCCTGTTAGATCACGCTTCATGGTTAATTTTCCTTGTTCAATAGGTGTGTTCACCACGGGAGCGACTCTCGCGTTCCCCACCACATCAAAGCGTGTGCATGGCGCATTTAGTTTTCCACAATCATGGTTCCCCTCTTGGTTCTGTTTGTAACCTCCAGCCTGCTTGATTTTTTCCAAGGGCTGTGATTTTTTTTTCAGATCAGCGGACACCTCTTTCCCTGTCATTTTCCTCTCAACCAGTGTGAGCGATTTATCACGTGCCCATGTCACCCTCTTTGTTACAGCCAAGCCATGTGTGCCCCTTGTGTATCGTGGAATGGGGAATCGGCGTGATTCTGCTCTTGGCCTATACACGCCGTGATTCTCGCGATTATGTGTCTTTGTGTGTCGTGGCCGCCCATTCTCTATGTGCCACTGTCGACCGTAATTGTTATCTCGCCATCTGTGTGGGTAATTTTGGCCGGCTGTGTGCCGCTGCATTGGGTGAAGATATGGTCCTGCTCTTTGCTTCCACCCGTGGCGATTGTCGCAAATACGCGTCTCTGCACGCTGCGAAC
Organism: Petromyzon marinus; assembly: GCF_048934315.1. NCBI lineage: Eukaryota > Metazoa > Chordata > Hyperoartia > Petromyzontiformes > Petromyzontidae > Petromyzon > Petromyzon marinus. Next base: position 237,116 of record NW_027422660.1, read on the forward strand.
GCTCTCGGTCTGTGTGCCGTGGAATTGAGCACTGGTCTGACTTTGCTCGTGGTCTCCACACGTTGCGATTTTCGCAAATACGCGTCCCTGCATGCTGCGATCGCTCCTGGTCTGCGTGCCATTGTCTCGTGTAATTGTTATTTGACCACCCGTGTATGTAATTATGTTGGTAATCCGTGGGTGCTTTTTGTTTTCTGCACTGTGGGCCTGCGTGCATCAAATGCCTCACATGTTTTTTATTTTCGTCTGATAGGCTGGTTGCCTTGTCCCGTTCACTGTGTGCTGTGAAATCATTGTTTTTAGCCCGGTACAGCCAAGCCATGTGTGCCCGATCCACTATGTGGTCTAAGGAGGCTGTCTCTGGATTCAAGACCATTCCCACAATTTCTGTAATCTCTGGACTCAAAGATCCAAAAAACATAATTTTGAACCTTTTGTCACCTTCGTGATACTGATCCACATCGCCCGCATAGTACGCTCTTTTAAATCGCATGAGGTAATCCCGAGGATCCTCGTCTGCACACTGGGTCATAGATTTTGCAGCGTTAAATCCCTCAGACAGTGTTAAATATTCTCCAAACTTCCGAATCACTGCCAGGCTCAGCTTTTTAAAATCGTTCCGAACCTCGTATGGTAGCGACTTTACCCATGATATGGTCTGTCCATGCAAGCTGCGTTTCAGCAAACTCGCTTTTTCATCCGTTTTCCTCAGACCCCTGATCATTGCTTCTGCTTCTACCGTTGCGATGTGAGTGTGAATGTCCCTGTTCTTATTGTGTGGATCAAAATAGGGAATTCTGACGAGAGCTTTGTCCATCAATTTCAGAGTGTTACTACTGAACGAGTATTCGGAAAGTTGATCATCGTCATCCGAGTCAGATTCGGATGAGTCATTAACATCACGGTGGCGTTGCTTAACATGATTTTTGTAGTGTATTTTGCGCCTGTAACGTGGGTCAACTTTGCTCGGTGACTCCTGTTTTCCCCATGGCTCATACTTAGGTGGTTTTTGTGGGGTGTTTGATTTATATTTGTCTGGTGCGTCGTGCCTGTCGCGATGTTTGTGTCGGCCGTCTGTGCGTGGTGTGCGTTTTCCTGGAGAGTTGCCTCGGAGCTTCGGCTCCGCCCTTTCTCGCGTTATTAGTACATAATCTCCTGGTGATTTAGTTTTAATATTCTGTCTCACTCTGACTTCGGGGTTATCAGTCCCACCTGTTTCTTTTCCGAAATTTTCCTCATCCCATAATCTCTGTTTGTCTGTGCGAGAGGGTCTGAGTTCAGCGTAGCTATTTCTGAAGTTTTTACATCGTGTTCGCTTTTGTCCCATTTTATCCAGTTCTTAAGCAGTGTCCCAATGTCATCAATACAGCTCCCTTTCCATGTGTCTCCATGATTTGTTTGCTCTGTAGCAGATCGGCCTGACCTTTTTGGTACAAGTTCCCAATATCCCGCAATCCACTCAAAAATGACTCTTAATACGAGCATCTCTGGAATTTCACTTCAGAGTGCATATCAAAACAGTTGTATCCAGAATGCATCAGTTCGACTCATGTGACTCTGGTATTCCCTTCAGAGCACGTATAAAAACACTTGTATCACAGGATGTGGTCAGTTTGACTCGAGCAAATAATCTTACTTCAACTGTCTTTGTTATACCCTGCTACTCTGGAATTTCCCTTCAGAGTGCGTTTTTTTTGTTTGTTTTACACCCGTTACAGTCACAGGGTAACGTTAGATCATAAAACCTTGGTTAATACAACAGTGATTTGTTCCTTAATTCAAGCATAAACTGTCTGCGAGAGATCCCGGACGACGCGCCCAATATGTTGTATATATAGGTGTTATGAAAATTTATGAAAATAATGAAAATTAAATGAAATTTGAGATTGGCATAATTTATCCAAAATTATGTTAATCAGTCTAATTATGCGCATAAATTATGCTGATTCGAGAGATAATCGTATTAATTTATGCGAGTGGGCGTGGTTATGATAATGCAGGTCGTTATGGATTATCAGGTCGAGCCTCGGTGACGAGGATTGTGTTATGAATTGGAATAACGCAATTAATCGTATGCAGTGACGCAGGCGTTGTGAGCGTGAATGAGAGAGAGACGATTCGACTCTGCTCTTTAATTCCGTATTATCGATAAGGATACGATTACTCTCGATTGAACATTATGGATTATGTGTGTTATGGATTATGTGGTGATAGTGTGCTTATGATAGGTCCCCAGGATTCAGATCTCATACGCAGAACAATATTATGCAGAATTTCAGGAAGAATCACACACAAACCTTCTGCTTTAATCAATTTTATTTCTAGCTAACTTTAATTTTTGGATAATATGAAAACTCAATCTCGGGATTTTGGAATTTCAACACAGCGTTAACATGATACCATCACGATTGCGTTGTTTCACCTCGATAGCGGCACCTGTGGTTAATTCCCGACGCGTAACGCAATCGATCGGTTGTTGAGAGAGAGATTAAAAACATGCGAACTATTCTATCAAACCTTAACTTTATAATATGCAAACTCGTATGCTTGAATTGTTACACAACACGGCACTTGGTCTTTGATTCGTATCCAATCCTTAATACATTCTGATATGCGAAGTTATTATGCTTGAAATCGTCAGCACAGTACCACGGCGATGTTCGTTCATTGATTCATCAACGATTATGCAATTACAGCGTTCGACTGAAATAATTCTGATTGCCTCATCAACGTAACTCAATGGGTGGCGATGTTTTTCGTTATCAGCTAATAGTTGACGCAGTTATCATGAGTCTTGTATGTTTAATGGGAGGGTTGTTGATTTCTTGCGTTGAGCAAACGCCTAGGTTGATTTCCTTGTCAAAAAAATTGCTTGTTCGTTGTGTAGCGGTGGGGGAGTGAGGAGGGGGGAGAGTGTGGGGGGGCATACGAACGACTGCCAGTTTCTGTCCACCGCTGGCTGGATGAGTCAGCACGACGCTCGCCGTCGTCGCGCCGATGGGTGTTGAGTGCAGGACCGCTGCCCTCTCAGCCCTGGTGACGCGAAGTTGCGCACTGTAGCACCCTGGTGGCGCGCTGTTGGCACGCGCTGGTGCTGATGCTGGTGGCACGCTGGTGGCGCGCTGTTGGCACGCGCTGGTGCTGATGGCACGCTGGTGGCGCGCTCCCTCTCCTTGAAGATGCGCGAACGCGCCCGTGCTGATTCGCTGATAGCAGTTTCTCTCCACTGCTGGCTGAGCTGCTGCACGCTCTTGCTTGGCGTTGCTGGCCGCGCTCTTTCTCCTTGAAGATGCGCGAACGCGCCCGTGCTGATTCGCTGACAGCAGTTTCCTCCACTGCTGGATGAGCTACGCCGGCGCGCGCTCTTTCCGCTGCTGTAGTATCTGCCGCTGCGCTCGCCGGCGACAGGTCGAGTTTTTCTTCTGCTGAGTGAGCCGAGTCGCACGCGCTCTCTTTGTTGAGGTTGTTGGCGGCTCTCTGACAGCAGGTTTCCTCCACTGCTGTATGACTCAAGTCGCACGCGCTTGGTCACTGGTTTGCTGAAGTTGTTGGCGGCTGCCCAAGCTTTTCCTTCAGTTGAGTGAGTTGAGTCGCACGTGCTCTCTCTGTTGAAGTGCGCGAACGCGCCCGTGCTGGTTCGCTGACAGCAGGTTTCCTCCACTGCTGTATGACTCACTTTTGTTGATACATCGCGACTCAGCGATCCTCGCTACTCAGCGAGGCTCGGAGCCAGCCGCTCCATGCGACTGCTCGTCCTGTGGACGTCTTGACTCGCTGATCTGTCTTGACTCTTGACTTAACTTCACTGACTTTGAAAGATGCGGCTGACCGTTATATTCAAAGACAATTCTCTCTGCGCAGTGGAAAAGGGGGGGGGCGGGGTCTGTGTGTGTGAGTTCGTGTGTGTGTGTGTACAGATGGCTCCTGCGATAACGATCTGTTTGCCCTGGCGTGAAATTCCTCTCTCGCGCTCTTCGGGAGAGACAAAGGTGGTCGGGAGCACCTATCTCTTTATACTTTCGACTTATATTTCTCAAATACCATTTGGTCCCATGTTCGCCACGACTCGTGTTTGTAACTACGTCCTCCCGACACCTCTCGGTTTACCGAGGTTCGAAATGTTATGATGGAATTATTAAAAAGAAAAATAATTTTCATCCTGAGTTTAAGAGGTCCGTTTCCAGATTGTTGGAATCCATATCCCTTGGTTCTGTAAGGTTCTATAATGGAATATCGTTTAAGGTTAACACATTATTATTAATGTTATTTTGCAATTTCTTTAAAACTTGTTTGTCTGGTTGCCGTGTGTGGGGTGGGGTGTGTCTCCTCATCAAACCCGGCTGGCTTTTCCAGATGGCCCCTTGTGATAAGGTTTAATTCCTGCTTCTCCGCGCTGTGAGAGAGACAAAGGTGGTCGGGGTTGCTTGGGATATTGTTTAAACTCTTTCGTAAGTTTGCCCGTTCGCCTCATTCCTTCTCGATAACCTTTGATGTGACTCGGTATTTTGTCTCCAAGCTTTGTTTTAACAGTAAAAGTATTAAAGGTGAAAATCATTTGATAGCGAATTAATTATTGGATAATAATTCACTGATGTATCTGGTGGCCTGGTCTTGATTGGAGTGAGCGCGAGGACCGCTAACTTTAGCTCATTCTTGTTATTGCATTTTAAATTTGAACCGTTGTTTTAAAAAAAAATAGTTTAACCCGTGGGCGTCCTCATTTCTGGCTTGCGGGAGGGCTTCCCTCTGCTTGACCTCCCTTAGGGCACATCAAACTCTTGTTCATCTGGAGATCTTCGCAGATAGCTGCTAACATCCTCGCCTCGAGAGTTTTATTATTTCTTTATTTATTAATGGCCTGTTTATGACCGACACCTGGTTTTTTGTGTGCCTGGCTTACGGGTTTTATTAATTATTTTGTTTCGTTTGTTAAAAAAAATATGATATATATAACGGCAAATATTATTGTTAATATCAATTTTGGAAAAGGCTCATATACAACAGGTAGATCTCTAACCAGGAGCGAGAGACAATAAGCCCCCAAGCATTCACTATGTTATAATAATTGCATTTACACGGTGCTTTATCGCCTCGGCAACTCGGAGTTTTGTGTCGTACCTCGTCTGAAACACTCGAAGGGCATCCCCAAGTAGCAGCTGCCCCTGTGTGGCACAAGGTGGTGGCCCTGCACCGGCCTGCATGTGGACAAGAACCTGTCAGTAGGGGGCGATGATTGATGTGTCATCTCAGTTGTGTAGTTTGTAGGTAATGTTTAGAATTTGCTACATTTTAACTCAGACGCCAGCACGCAATGGCCTCGTTTTGAATGACACAATAGTATGTTTTACATACACTCTGAAGCAGACTGCAACTTTTTTTCAAAGCCTGTTAATACGATGTAATGTGATGCAGTATATTTCACTGCAGTAATCCAATTTTGTTAATATGCCTGTCAATAATTTAGAATGTATACTTGTCTGGTTTTGTGCATACTTGTAACATTTGATCTGTAAGGGTCAAACATTGAATAAGTGATGTTAGGACAAAGTGTGTGTGTGTTTGGAAGTAACCTGTACAGAGAACTCAGGTGAGACCCGTTGTTCTTGTGATACAGGTCAAAGGGCACTTTTGTGTTTCACGAAGTGTCTGCCTCTGGAGCAACTCATTGTCTTTGAAATAGGGAGCACGCTCGGATCATTCATCAGTTACAAGGCATACCACTTGAAAGTTACACGTATAGGAGGAGGTACATTATCTACAACACGAATTGTAGTTTTGTCTTATGTGTTGACGTAGATTTTGTCTAACTGGGACTAGAAGTGCTCCTTGCTGATTGACGTCTGGATGTTCGTTACCTATCGGTTGAAGCAAACCCCACTGCTGTTGTTGAGACGCTGTCACAACATTTGCAAACGAAGGACACATTCACGCAAGTACCCCATGCTCCGTTTTGAAGTTTTAAAATGAAACATCTTTGAATTGTGTTGTGTTTTGAATTAGATGATTTTATTTCTTCATTAAAAGTTAATTTTACATCTGGAAGACTTAGTTGAAAAGGACATTTCGTGTGAATTTTCTCTCGTCGTTAAGTAGACAATGGCCTTGCCGGGGGTTCGGTTCGATGCGGACTTTCACCTGGTAGGGGATTGCGGGATCGAGATAAGGCGACACGGAGCTGCTGGCCGTCTGCAGATCGATTCCAACGGAATGGAGCGTCTGTCCCTGCGCCTCTGTCGTTCGCATGCAGGGGGCGCGTGTAGGTTTACAGCGCCCCCTGCATGAAAACGACAAAGTGCAGCATTCATCACGGATAAAGTTGTGCGTTTGCATTTTAAATGTTATTCTTTTATAAGGTGATGTTAATATCGAAAACTGACACATAGCTGGCATGCCATAAATAGGAAATTAACTCTGCTTATTCGTATCAATGTATTCATATATGTTGATGAACTGTTTTCAAGCAGATTTTGTGTCTCTAACAGCGACTACAGGGACCACGTGATTGTTTAAAAATGTCTTTGATTATAATAATTGCCTACAATTCGTCATGTGTAGCTTATTTAGACTATAATTTATTCACTACTCAAAATGTATTTACTTGAAAACATGGAGCTGATATTTATTCTTGGTTCTTTCGGTCAAGTCACATAGAAGGGAAACAATAACAAAAATATAAAACAATTAAATTCTCACGACGTTTCGACTGCAACACAAGCAATCATCATCAGGTGTCACACAGGCACACACACAGAGACACAGGCACACACAGATACAGGCACACAGTGTGTACACACACACTGTACACACACAGTGTACACACAGTGTACACACACACTGTACACACACTGTACACAACACTGTACACACAGCCTGTACACACAGTGTACACACGTACAGTGTGAACACACAGAAACAGTGTGTACACACACAGTCTGTACACACAGTGTACACACAGAAACAGTGTGTACACACTACAGAAAGTGTGTACACACTGTTTCTGTGTGTACACACACAGTGTACACACACACATGGTGTATACACAATAATGTCCACGTTGTTGCTGAGTTCACGCACCCAAGGGGTCTCTGTTGAAGAGATGGAGCAATGGAAAATGAATCTAAATCAACTTAAACTCCATCCCCGCTCTGTGACGTCACCACTCAGCATGACCTCGTCGGTGTGAAACGCCAGGGGGAGGTGTGCCTCGTTAGTGACGTCATGTCACCAAGGTATTCACCCCACCCCCGTCCACCGCGCCCTTGAGCGTGACGTCACCTCTGCCTTGTCACTGCCGATATCTGTTCCGGTACAATCCTTATTTGGGCAAAGCTACGCCCAGTGACTGGCGGCTCATTAACACACACGACCCCATCCCTCGACATATGGCCCGGGCTCATTAACATAATTTTATTCATAGAAATAGGTTTTACCCTTTTAACTGGCACAAAAAACTGACACCTTTATTCAAGGCATCATGTTTGCCAGTTAAAAGGGTAAAACCTATTTCTATATCTTGTTTCTGGCAAAAGAGGTCTCATAATATAATTTTATTCAGTTATGGAGCCGCTCGTGGGAGGGGAGTGTCTTGTACCCCGGACGTGACGTCATGTCACCTGCTGCTGCCGCGTGACGTCTTGAGGTAACAGGAAGCGATCGCTTCGCTCTTGCACTGAAATCCGAGGTGAGAAATTATTATCGTGTTGGTGGTCGTGGTTGTTGTGGTGGTGGTGGTGGTTGTTGTTGTTGTTTACCAAGGTAGAGCCTCTCTCTCGTAGGGATGTCAGTTGAGTAGCAGCGAGCATGGGAATCGATGTCCAGGTTGGAACTTTACAACGCGGGGCCTAGCCACGCGGGGCCTTGCCTCCTGCCCTCGCCTGATTGCATTCACTTTAATTATCTCTCTTAAGTTTAATTTGTCTTCACCCGGCTCGCCACTTTGTAACTTTGTTTTATTGTCAATATTCACGCAGTTTTTATTTTTTTCACCAGGCCAAGCCCGCTTGAGCTGCTATACCGCTCTTGTCATCAGAAGCGACCTGCCCACAACAACACAAGGTGAGGCTTTGTCAACGTGTGTGAATGTTTTGACTTAAAACTTTGGTGACTGTAGGAATTAATATTCTTGGTTCTTTCGGTAAAGTCACGTAGATAGAAAATAAAATGAAAATAACAAAAAAATGTAAATAAAGCAAAAAAACTCACGTCGTTTTGATCGCAACACAAGTGGTCTTTATATAATGTAATTATATTATCTGTTATTGTTATTTTCTATCTACGTAACTTTACTGAAAGAAACAAGAATACGTGTGTCAATGTCTATCGGTCAAAGACGCTAAACAGAGTGACACAAACTCCAAATATACAGCAGGCGTCAGGGTCGGGATCGAACCCACGACTTCCTGTATACCAGGTGAGGTAGTTAACATCTCACCACAGAGAGAGACACGCAAACTCCAGTTAGCCTCGGCTGTGTTCGTTGTTCCTCAATTAATTGCTTGGTGCAGTGAGGAAGCATTCATGCCAAGCAGATGAAGGTGGCCAGGCGTGATTCTAGACACGCCACCGCCTGTTTACCCAGTGACAGTGTACAGTTTGTGTTTGCAGTAACGTCTATTAACTCTGTTGAACACGGAGGTTATATCATAACAATAGTTTACTTTTGTTTTCCTCTGGAACTCTTTATACGAATGGAAACAGGAAGTTAACACAGCACGCACATGCAGCTGAAGTCGGAACTGTTCATCCCAGCATTCAAGGAGATCTGAGCCTGGATTCACACCTCTAAGTTGCGATTGAACATTGATTTATGAATTAATTTATGAATTAACACAGATAGTATTGTTTTCAACACCCTTTGCTATGTCAGCTGAATTTAGCGCTCATAAATATTCCTTTTGTAGCCAGACAGCCGAAATTGTGTGCTCGGAGTTTTGGGTGAACACTAATTTTGAAGATACGAGGGCTTCCAGGCATGTTTATAACCATTTGCCCTCTCATTGTGTGCCATAACAGCCCTGTGATTAATTTGGGAAAGTTTTTACTACATCATGAATATATGAATATAAACGTGTAAGTCACATGTGACTATATATGCATTCCTCTGTGCCTCGATACTGACGTGTAGATGGTGTGGATATTATTTTTTTCTGTCTGCAGCTGACACTTCCTCTGACGCTTCCTCCGCAGAATTGGTCTGATGGAGTAAATGCAGTCAGCGCAGCTCGGTAGGACAAGGCTCCAATGCGACTGGTGTGCATACAGCACGGATCGGACTGGAGATTTGACACGGCACCAGAGAACTCACACAGGAGAGAAACCCTTCAAATGTACTGTGTGTAACAAGGCATTTGCATGGCCATCAGTTTTTCAGAACCACCAGAGAACACACACAGGAGAGAAACCCTTCAGGTGCAGTGTGTGTGGGAAGGCGTTTTCACAGTCATCTCCTCTTGTAACACACCAGAGAACACACACGGGAGAGAAACCCTTCAGGTGCAGTGTGTGTGGGAAGACATTTTCAGATTCATCTACTCTTAAAAAACACCAGAGAACACACACAGGAGAGAAACCCTTCAAGTGCAGTGTGTGTGGGAATGCATTTTCATGGTCATCTCGTCTTAAAACACACCAGAGAACACACATGGGAGAGAAACCCTTCAAGTGCACTGTGTGTGGGAAGGCATTTCCAGATTCATATAATCTTCAAAGACACCAGAAAACACACACGGGAGAGAAACCCTTTAAGTGCAGTGTTTGTAGGAAGGCATTTTCACAGTCATCTGCTCTTAAAAAACACCAGAGAACACACACGGGAGAGAAACCCTTCAAGTGCAGTGTGTATGGGAAGCCATTTTCACAGTCATCTGCTCTTAAAGCACACCAGAGAACACACGGGAGAGAAACCCTTCACGTGCACTGTGTGTGGGAAGGCATTTTCACAGTCATCTGCTCTTAAAAAACACCAGAGAACACACACGGGAGAGAAACCCTTCAAGTGCAGTGTTTGCGGGAAGGCATTTGCACATTCATCAAATCTTCAAGTACACCAGAGAACACAGAAGCATCAGAAGATCCACAAGGAGTGGCGTCTGAAATCAGCTTGTGAAAGTCAAAGTGCCGCAATGAGCCCATCCCTCATGAAACACGAACCGGAAGAAAATCCCAGCTTGGACACTTTTGAAGGTATCGAGGTGAAATATGAAGAGGTGAAGGTGAAATATGAAGAGGTGATGGTGAAATGTGAAGAGGTGATGGTGAAGGTAAAATGTGAAGGTGAAGATTCAACTCCAAAATGGGACCTTCACATCGTGAAGCAGGAGGAGAATTCTGACTGTGAGGCAGAGTGAGGCAACTCCCAGCAGTTTGTGGAAGTGGAGGTGTGGGTGGACTTCCTCCGAGACAATACAAAGTCAAGTGGAGACCCAGTAGATGTGTAAGCCAGAGACAATGTCGCTCCAATAGATGCACCTTTGTCACAGGCCTTTAATGACAAGAACGTGAAGTTGAACACTTTGTGGGCCCATGGGTTGGGTAGATCTGTAACCAGGAGCGAGAGACAATAAGCTCCCAAGCATTCACTATGTTATAACAATTGCATTTACACGGTGCTTCCTTTATCGCCTCAGCAACTCAAAGTTTCGTGTCGTACCTCGTCTGAAACACTCGAAGAGCATCCCCAAGTAGCAGCTGCCCCTGTGTGGCACAAGGTGGTGGCCCTGCACCGGCCTGCATGTGGACAAGAGCCTGTCAGTAGGGGGCGATGATTGATGCGTCATCTCAGTTGTGTTGTTTGTAGGTAATCTTGATTCGAAGCTGTCGTGACTGCAGGAATCCACACTCTTGAGTTATTTCGGTAAAGTCACCACGTGGGTAGAAACATAACAGATCACGGCGTTTAGATCACAACACAAGCAATCGTCATCACGTGGGCCAACCACAGCAAGAGAAACTGCTGAAGTAGTAGGCGCCTACTCCAGCAGTTTCTTCTTAATGCTGCTGTGCTTGTCCCACCTGATGACGATTGCTTGTGTTGCCATCGAAACGCCGTGATCTATTATTTGTAGCGTAATGTTTAGAATTTGATACATTTTGACCCAGACGCCAGCATGCAACGGCCTACTCGTTTTGAATGACGCAACAATAGTACAGTGTACATACACTGTTAAGCAGACGGTGCGTATTTGTAAATAACTTCTTGTTAATACGATGTAACGTGATGCAGTCAATTTCGCTGCAGTAATTCAATGTTGTTGATATGCCCGTCAATCATTTAGAATTAATACTTGTCTGATTGTGCACGTACATGTAACATTTTGTCTGAGGGTCACACATTGAATAAGTGATGTTAGGACAATGTGTGTGTGTTTGGAAGTAACCTGTACAGATATCTCAAGTGAGACCCGTTGTTCTTGTGATACAGGTCAAAGGGTGCTTTTGTGTTTCACGAAGCGTCGGCCTCTGCAGCAACTCATCGTCTTTGAAATAGGGAGCACGCTCGGATCATTCATCGTTACAAGGCATACCACTTGAAAGTTACACGTATAGGAGGAGGTACATTCTCTACAACACGAATTGTAGTTTTGTCTTACGTGTTGACGTAGATTTTGTCTAACTAGGACTAGAAATGCACCTTGCTGGTTCACGTCTGGATGTTCGTACCTATCGCTTGAAGCAAACCCCACTGCTGCTGCTGTTGAGACGCTGTGCACCAATGAGGGTCCGAGCATTTTAGGGCCTTCGGCCAGGAAAGTCACAACATTTACGGCACACGAAGGACGCATTCACGCCAGCGCCCCGTGCTCCGTTTTGAAGATTTAAAATTAAACATCTTTGAATCGTGTTGTGTTTTGAACCGCCTCAGCATCTTGGAGTTTTGTGTCGTACCTCGTCTGAAACACTCGAAGAGCATCCCCAAGTAGCAGCTGCCCCTGTGTGGCACAAGGTGGTGGCCCTGCACCGGCCTGCATGTGGACAAGAGCCTGTCAGTAGGGGGCGATGATTGATGCGTCATCTCAGTTGTGTAGTGTGTAGCTAATCTTGATTCGAAGCTTTCGTGACTGCAGGAATCCACACTCTTGAGTTATTTCGGTAAAGTCACCACGTGGGTAGAAACATAACAGGTCACGGCGTTTAGATCACAACACAAGCAATCGTCATCAGGTGGGACAACCACAGCAAGAGAAACTCCTGAAGTAGTAGGCGCCTACTCCAGCAGCTTCTTCTTGCTGCTGTGCTTGTCCCACGTGATGACGATTGCTTGTGTTGCCATCGAAACGCAGTGATCTATTATTTGTAGCGTAATGTTTAGAATTTGCTACATTTTGACCCAGACGCCAGCATGCAACGGCCTACTCGTTTTGAATGATGCAACAATAGTACGGTGTACATACACTGTTAAGCAGACGGTGCGTATTTGTAAAATAACTTCTTGTTAATACGATGTAACGTGATGCAGTCAATTTCGCTGCAGTAATTCAATGTTGCTAATATGCCTGTCAATGATTTAGAATGAATACTTGTCTGATTGTGCATGTAACATTTTGTCTGAGGGTCACACATTGAATAAGTGATGTTAGGACAAAGTGTGTGTGTTTTGGAAGTAACCTGTAAAGAGAACTCAGGTGAGACCCGTTGTTCTTGTGATACAGATCAAACGGTGTTTTTGTGTTTCACGAAGCGTCTGGAGCAACTCATTGTCTTTGAAATAGGGAGCACGCTCGGATCATTCATCAGTTACAAGGCATACCACTTAAAAGTTACACGTATAGGAGGAGGTACATTCTCTACAACACGAATTGTAGTTTTGTCTTACGTGTTGACGTAGATTTTGTCTAACTAGGACTAGAAATGCTCCTTGCTGATTCACGTCTGGATGTTCGTAACCATCGGTTGAAGCAAACCCCACTGCTGTTGTTGAGACGCTGTGCACCAATAAGGGTCCAACACATTGACGGCCTTCAGGCCAGGAAAGTCACAACATTTGCACACGAAGGACGCATTCACGCAAGTACCCCATGCTCCGTTTTGAAGTTTTAAAATGAAGCATCTTTGAATTGTGTTGTGTTTTGAATTAGATTATTTTATTTCTTCATTAAAAGCTTGTCTCAATTTACATCTGGAAGACTTCATTGAAAACGATATTTCGTTTGAATTTTCTCTCGTCGTTAAGTAGACGATGGCCTTGCCGGGGGTTCGGTTCGATGCGGACTTTCACCTGATTGGGATTGCGGGATCGAGATAAGGCGACACGGAGCTGCTGGCCGTCTGCAGATCGATTCCAACGTAATCGAGTGTCTGCCCCTGCGACTCCGTCGTTGGTACAGGCGGTGCGTGTCTCCGTTGTGGAGTTTCTGGATAATGTTTGGAATTTCCGCAATTTTGACCGTGACACCAACATGCAATGTGCGTTGTGAATGACGCAACGTTATGTTTTACATCTGCCGTTTAGCAGACTGCGCATATTGTGGTGAATGTTACTGGGGTAGCCAGGTGTGCCTGTCAGATTTTAACCTTGAACCTCTGCAATAAATAGAGAATGTGCTACCACATTCTTGGTTCTTTCCATAAAGTCACGTAGATAGAAAATAAGAAAAACAAGAAAATTGGAAAATTATAAATTGATGAAAAGATGCCCATTGGTCGACTGAGATGACTGTGCCCCCCACAATTTACACACACACACAGTGCACACACAGTGCACACACAGTGTACACACAGTGTACACACACACAGTGTGTACGTGTACACACAGTGTACACACACACAGTGTACACACACACACAGTGTGTACGTGTACACACACACAGTGTACACACACAGTGCACACACACAGTGCTCACACACACAGTGTACACACACACATAGTGTATACACACACAGTGTGTACGTGTACACACATAGTGTACACACACACAGTGAACACACACAGTGTATACGCACACACAGTGTACACACACACAGTGCACACACAGTGTGTATGTGTACACACACAGTGTTCACACAGTGTACACACACAGTGTACGTACACACAGTGTGTACACACACAGAGTGTACACAATAATTTCAGTTTATTTATTTTGGTATACCACTGTGAGCCATTCGGCTCTTGAATCAAGTGCAACCACAACAAACACGAACAAGAAACACATCTTAAAGTGACTACTTTGTGTGACTGCAAACAGAAAATCCATGAATAAAAAACAGCAAAATATTCCTGAAAAAAGCACCGTACACCAACGCTGTGTGCTAAAATTCCCAGTGGGATGCAATGTCCACGTTGTTGTTGTTGCTGAGTTCAAGGGAGGGAGCAATGGAAAATGAATCTAAATCAACTTAAACTCCAATCCCGCTCTGTGACATCACTACTCAGCATCACCTCATCGGCGTGAAACGCCAGGGGGAGGTGTCCCTCGCTAGGACGTCATGTCACCAAGGTATTCACCCCACCCCGTCTACCGCGCCCTTGAGCGTGACGCCACCTCTGCCTGGGTCACTTCCGTTATCTGTACAATCCTTATTTGGGCAAAGCTACGCCCGGTGACTGGTGGCTCATTAACATAATATATTCGTGAAGGCCGTCGCGAGTTTATTGCAACGGGTTTCAGCACCCACGCCCCATCCCTCCACGTATGGCCCGGGCTCATTAACATAATTTATTTAAATTAGGACCCGCTCGTTGCGGGAGGGGAGTGTCTTGTACCACGCAAGTGACGTCATCTCCTGCTGCCGGGTGACGTCACGATGTAACAGAAATCTGCCGCTCCGCGCGTGAACTGAAATCCGAGGTGAGAAATTCTCATCGCGGTTGTGGTGGTGGTCGTTGTGCTGGTGGTTGTTGTTTACCAAGGTAGAGCCTCGCTCTCTCGTAGGGATGTCAATTGAGTAGCAGCGAGCATGGGAATCGATGTCCAGGTTGGAACTTTACAACGCGGGGCCTAGCCACGCGGGGCCTTGCCTCCTGCCCTCGCCTGATCGCGTTTGCTTCAATTATCTCGCTTAGTTGAGCAATCTTTGTAAGAAAGTAATCTACCAGGCTATGCGTTTATTGTGTGTTGACCGACTCTCTGTGTTGCATTGCATTACATTTCCAAATTTTACTCAGTTTGTTTGATTAAGTGAGCTTTTGATTTAAAGCTTTCTTGACTGCAGGGATTCATATTCTTGGTTCTGTCGGTAAAGTTACCACCACGTAGAAGGGAAACAATAAAATAATAAAAATATAAAACAATAAAATTCTCACGACATTTCGACTGCAACACAAGCAATCATCATCAGGTGTGAAAACCATCAGCAAGAAAATGTTCTTGTGTTGCTGTGGTTTTCACACCTGATGATGATTGCTCGTCTTGCAGTCGAAACGTGAGAATTTTATTGTTTTATATTTTTATTATTTTATTGTTTCCCTTCTACGTGGTGACTTTACCGAAAGAACCAAGATTATAAGTGAGCTTTCTCTCTCTCTCTGCGTGTGCTCGTGTTATTATTATTTCCTGCAGTCACCAAAGTTCCAAATCTCTCATTGACACAAGGCCGTAATGATAATGTTATAATAGTTATGATATATATTGGTGGGGGACATATCCCCCCCCAATAATCAAATATGCTCAAAATATATTGCATTAAAAATGTTATTTAAAATAATAATTGCTATGCTATGTTAATAAAAACAATTTGCTAAACCTTGGCCACAAAATGTGGACTTGTCTTCACGTAACAATGCGTAGATTTGTGTTTGTATGATTGCCTTGTACTTTATGAATCCCTAATCTCTGCCAATACATACTATGAAACAAGAAAAGTTAAAGAATAAACAACACAGAGCAATGTAATACAATACAATATTATACATTATTGTATCAAATAAAACAAAAATTCCATCCCATGTGTTAGTGAAATTTTTCAATATTTTAGGAAATGTCAGGAAATTAGTTTTCAAATTTAGATTTTTCTTTCTGGGGGGGGGGGGACCCCAGACCCCCTGGTAGATTTGGTCCCCCCCAATGTTGACTCCATGGCTACGGCCTTGCATTGACTCACGGATTTCTCTACACCCCCTCCCCTCTCTCTCTGCCCCCCTCTCTCTCTATTTAAGGCCTCGACACTGAGGCGTTGTTTCTCTGTGTGCCTACAGTGAGGGAAAAAAGTATTTGATCCCCTGCTGATTTTGTACGTTTGCCCACTGACAAGGAAATGATCGGTCTATAATTTTAATGGTAGGTTTATTTGAACAGTGAGAGACAGAATAACAACAAGAAAATCCAGATAAACGCATGTCAAAAATGTTATAAATTGATTCGCATTTTAATGAGGGAAATAAGTATTTGACCCCCTCTCAATCGGAAAGATTTCTGGCTCCCAGGTGTCTTTTATACAGGTAACGAGCTGAGATTAGGAGCACACTCTTAAAGGGAGTGCCCCTTATCTCAGCTCATTACCTGTATAAAAGACACCTGTCCACAGAAGCAATCAATCAATCAGATCCCAAATTCTCCACCATGGCCAAGACCAAAGAGCTCTCCAAGGATGTCAGGGACAAGATTGTAGACCTACACAAGGCTTGAATGGGCTACAAGACCATTGCCAAGCAGCTTGGTGAGAAGGTGACAACAGTTGGTGCGATTATTCGCAAATGGAAGAAACGCAAAAAAACTGTCAATCTCCTTCGGCCTGGGGCTCCATGCAAGATCTCACCTCGTGGAGTTGCAATGATCATGAGAACGGTGAGGAATCAGCCCAGAACTACACGGGAGGATCTTGTCAATGATCTCAAGGCAGCTGGGACCATAGTCACCAAGAAAACAATTGATAACACACTTCACCGTGAAGGACTGAAATCCTGCAGCACCTGCAAGGTTTCCCTGCTCAAGAAAGCACATATACATGCCCGTCTGAAGTTTGCCAATGAACATCTGAATGATTCAGAGGACAACTGGGTGAAAGTGTTTTGGTCGGATTAGACCAAAATGGAGCTCTTTGGCATCAACTCAACTCGCCGTGTTTGGAGGAGGAGGAATGCTGCCTATGACCCCAAGAACACCATCCCCACCGTCAAACATGGAGGTGGAAACATGCTTTGGGGTGTTTTTCTGTTAAGGGGACAGGACAACTTCACCGCATCAAAGGGACGATGGATGGGGCCATGTACCGTCAAATCTTGGGTGAGAACTTCCTTCCCTCAGCCAGGGCATTGAAAATGGATGGTGGATGGGTATTCCAGCATGACAATGACCCAAAACACACGGCCAAGGCAACAAAGGAGTGGCTCAAGAAGAAGCACATTTAGGTCCTGGGGTGGCCTAGCCAGTCTCCTGACCTTAATCCCATAGGAAATCTGGAGGGAGTTGAAGGTTCGAGTTGACAAACGTCAGCCTTGAAACCTTAATGACTTGGAGAAGATCTGCAAAGAGGAGTGGGACAAAATCCCTCCTGAGATGTGTGCAAACTTGGTGGCCAACTACAAGAAACGTCTGACCTCTGTGATTGCCAACAAGGGTTTAGCCACCAAGTACTAAGTCATGTTTTGCAGAGGGGTCAAATACTTTTTTCCCTCATTAAAATGCAAGTAAATTTATAACATTTTTGACATGCGTTTATCTGGATTTTTTGTTGTTATTCTGTCTCTCACTGTTCAAATAAACCTTCCATTAAAATTATAGACTGATCATTTCTTTGTCAGTGGGCAAACGTACAAAATCAGCAGGGGATCAAATACTTTTTTTCCCTCACTGTATGTATCTCTCTCTGTGTGTCTCTGTGTTATCTCTCTCTGTCTATGTGTCTCCGTGTCTGTGTTTTGTCTCTCTTTCAAATTGAGCAATCTTTGGAAGAACGTTATCAACCAGGTGGGGTGTTGACTCTTATGTTGGCCGACTCTCTGTGTTGTATTGCATTACATTTCTATTCTAGATTTTAAAGCTTTCGTGACTGCTAGGATCCATACTCTTTGGTGCTATTGGGTAAAGTCACGTAGGTAAAAAATAAAATAACAAAAATCACGACGTTTCGGCCACAACACAAGCGGCCTTCATCAGGTGAAGGGACGAGACTGTCTGGAGGACAGCACATAATTACAAGTTACCGTTGTAATTATGTGTAAGATGTACCCTTTTTTGAGCTGCCGTTTTGTATTTACAAGAGGTGGTCCTTTTTTGAGTTGCCGTTTTGTATGTGTAAGATGTTGCGTGTTTGAGCTGCCGCTCTCGCTCTGGCCCCTCCCCCCCTCCAACCGTATTTCCTATTTAAGCTTCTGTTCATCCCTCCCCCCCCTCTCTCTCTGCCTCCCTGTCCGTCTTTCCTCCCTCCTTACCTCTTGGTGGACTTGTATATGTATTTCTACTGACCGTGTACCTCGTATTTTTCATTCTATCTATGCTGGTATCTGCAATCCAAAGGTTGAACATGAAATTTAACACTCTTCTGAAATTTGTGGTCCGCCAGGAGATCATACAAACTCCACTCACTCTGTAGAACAGGGGGATATCACACAAACTCCACTCTCTAGAACGGGGATATCATACAAACTGCACTCACTCTGTAGAACAGGGGGAGATCATACAAACTCCACTCTCTAGAACAGGGGGAGATCATACAAACTCTACCCTCGCTAACTTTGCAAAACAGAAGGATATAATACTAACTCCACTCGCTATTATCAGGTAAGCTACTTTACGTAACTTTCAGCCAAGGATTATTCAATGCGCACTATAACTGCAGTTTGTGTGTTTTCATGGTTTTGGTCGAACAGTTGGTTAATATAGCAGCAGACACAACACCGTGCATTACTAGGCAAGAACCAGGCTCTTCCACGTGGGCGACCCACTAGGCCCAAACTCGTGGTCGGCGAGGCACCGATGTCCGTGTGGACGTGGAACCGTGCCCCTAACGCTGTTCTTGCCATTGTTGTTGCTGCTTCTGCTGTTGTTGTTGTTGCTGTGACACCTCTCAGCGTGGTTGTCTCTCTTTCGTCTCATTGGGCACCCTGCCTCGTTCTCTCGTCCGGAAGACTCCACCGTCCATTTCAACTGGGTGGACCCCTTGCCCTCTGAATCTGGTAAGACCTTCACACATTCGAACCTCATGGTGTGACCTCGGGGTCCCGTAAGCCCCCGGCTCTCGCACGAACTGCGTTGCGACGCCATTGTATATCTGTTGAAGGCGAACTATTCCTCTCGACGAGCTTTACACGATGCGCTAATCAAAGTTTTGTTCAGTCTGCGCATTCGTCCTCGCTGCTGTGCTTGGACGACGCACGACGAGGACAGAATTATCTCAGCGCCAGGTGGGTCACGGCGTTTACGTGCGCGGTGGGAACGGAGTCGCCCAAAATAAATGAATTTCGATTTTGACTTCCGTTTGGTTCATTTCACGTCAGGGGCTCTTCGACAACATCGACCGCCGCTGAGTTGTCACGTGACTGTTCGTTACTGCACCCCCCACCACCCCCCACCCCCCCTTTGCATTTTACAATTCTCACGAAGAAAAATTAGTTGCAAAGAAAAATAAAATACAAACATCATCCCAATGTCTGTGTTCACTTTCATTATTTTTTTTGTATCTCGAAACTTAAACTCAAAATGTCAATGCCAAGACAACTATCTCCCCATCCCCATGTAGACTGTAACAGGTTGTAGGGGCAAGTGGTGCTAGTAGCGAGCAGCAGCACCTACGGCGACACCGCCCTCGGGGGGGGGGGGGGGGGGGGGGGGCAGGGTCAAGGTCAGGCACGGGGTAAAGGTCAAAGTCAGGAGCATCAAGGTCAAGGTCACGACCGGGGTGATGGTCAAGAGCCAATCCAGCTCGTGCCCTCACACTTGGGGAGCAGGACCCCTCTGGAGGGTGCAGCTCCACGCCACCAAATCGCTGCACCGCCACCGCCGCTCCCACAACGCAGCAGGGACGTTGCAGCAGTCAGAACAAAGGTTTTGGATATCCACTGCGGTCATTCTCAATGCAGCAACGGACGGAGGCCTCCACCCACCCACCCCCCACTTTACATCGCCGTCGGTAAATCACGCGTCACGCATTGAGACTCTACAGGAGCACCGTCAGTAGTGGGCGCAGTGGTGGCTGGGAGATGTTAACTACCTCGCCTGGTGTACAGGAGGTCGTGGGTTAGATCATGTCTCTGAGAGATGTTAACTACCTCGCCTGGTATACAGGAGGTCGTGGGTTGGATCATGTCCCTGAGAGATGTTAACTACCTCGCCTGGTCTACAGGAGGTCGTGGGTTAGATCATGTCCCTGAGAGATGTTAACTACCTCGCCTGGTCTACAGGAGTTTGTGGGTTAGATCATGTCCCTGAGAGATGTTAAGTACCTTGCCTGGTGTACAGGAGGTCGTGGGTTCGATCATGTCCCTGAGAGATGTTAACTACCTCACCTGGTGTACAGGAGGTCGTGGGTTAGATCATGTCCCTGAGAGATGTTAATTCCTCGCCTGGTATTAAGGAGGTCGTGGGTTAGATCATGTCCCTGAGAGATGTTAACTACCTCGCCTGGTCTACAGGAGGTCGTGGGTTAGATCATGTCCCTGAGAGATGTGAACTACCTCGCCTGGTGTACAGGAGGTCGTGGGTTAGATCATGTCTCTGAGAGATGTTAACTACCTCGCCTGGTCTACAGGAGGTCGTGGGTTAGATCATGTCCCTGAGAGATGTGAACTACCTCGCCTGGTGTACAGGTCGTGGGTTAGATCATGTCTCTGAGATATGTTAACTACCTCGCCTGGTCTACAGGAGGTCGTGGGTTAGATCATGTCCCTGAGAGATGTTAACTACCTCGCCTGGTGTACAGGAGGTCGTGGGTTAGATCATGTCCCTGAGAGATGTGAACTACCTCGCCTAGTGTACAGGAGGTCGTGGGTTAGATCATGTCCCTGAGAGATGTCAACTACCTCGCCTGGTGTACAGGAGGTCGTGGGTTAGATCATGTCCCTGAGAGATGTTAACTACCTCGCCTGGTGTACAGGAGGTCGTGGGTTAGATCATGTCCCTGAGAGATGTTAACTACCTCGCCTGGTCTACAGGAGGTCGTGGGTTAGATCATGTCCCTGAGAGATGTTAACTACCTCGCCTGGTCAACAGGAGGTCGTGGGTTAGATCATGTCTCTGAAAGATGTTAACTACCTCGCCTGGTCTACAGGAGTTCGTGGGTTAGATCATGTCCCTGAGAGATGTTAACTACCTCGCCTGGTGTACAGGAGGTCGTGGGTTCGATCCTGACTTTGACGATGCCTGCTGCTGCTGTATATTTGGAGTTTGTGTGCCTCTCATCACGGTGGCTGAGATGTTACCGACCTCACCTGGTGTACAGGAGGTCGTGGGTTCGATCCTGACCCTGACGATCATCACGGGGGCTGTGAGATGTTAACTACCTCGCCTGGTGTACAGGAGGTCGTGGGTTAGATCATGTCCCTGAGAGATGTTAACTACCTCGCCTGGTGTACAGGAAGTCGTGGGTTAGATCATGTCCCTGAGAGATGTTAACTACCTCGCCTGGTATACAGGAAGTCGTGGGTTAGATCATGTCCCTGAGAGATGTTAACTACCTCGCCTGGTATACAGGAGGTCGTGGGTTCGATCCTGACCCTGACGATCGTCACGGGGGCTGTGAGATATTAACTACCTCGCCTGGTATACAGGTGGTCGTGGGTTAGATCATGTCCCTGAGAGATGTTAACTACCTCGCCTGGTATACAGGTGGTCGTCGGTTCGATCCTGACCCTGACGATGCCTGCTGCTGCTGTATATTTGGAGTTTGTGTGCCTCTCATCACGGTGGCTATGAGATGTTAACTACCTCGCCTGATGTACAGGAGGTCGTGGGTTCGATCCTGATCCTGACGATGCCTGCTGCTGCTGCTGTATATTTGGAGTTTGTGTCTCTCTCTCCGTGATCGTGTGGATGTTTCTCCGGGTCCTCCGGTATTTGGCTGCGATCCATGTCCACGTGATAAGCCAACTAAGTTGAACTTTCATTTGTGGCCAGGTCGCTTCTGAAAAATAGCTACGTAGCTCTGTGGAGACTTATAAATATATTTTTTACGTAAAAAATTGTTTATTATAACATATAAAATATAATATAACCATTAAAATAAAATGCTATATTATATGAAATAAATCTATAAAAAGAATTATGAACAAAAAGGTGTATTATATATTTAATATTATAATATGAAATGTAATAAAACCATTAAGGGGCCATCAATTTAGTCGGCACGCAAAAATCTGTCAAAACTTGACCCCTCCCTCCCTGTACGCACGCGGAATTTTTACACCACCACCACCAGCACCACCCATCAGCACCACCCACCACCAGCAGCACCAGCAGCACCACCACTACCACCACCAGCACCACCAGCAGCAGCACCACCAGCAGCAACACCACCCATCAGCACCACCCACCACCAGCACCACCCCCCTCAGCACCACCACCAGCACCACCACCCCCCTCAGCACCACCAGCAGCAGCAGCAGCACCACCACCACCACCAGCACCACCACCATTACGATCCACTACCACCACGATCCACCAGCACCACCACCACCACGATCCACCAGCATTACGATCCACCACCACGATCCACCAGCACCACGATCCACCACCACGATCCAGCACCACCACGATCCAGCACCACCACCATCAGCTCCATGGCTTCGGGATTTGTCCGCACGACGTCTCTGTACAGCAGCAGGAGGAGGAGGCGTCTGGGGTCTCTCCTCGCCGTCTGCGTCGCCGCCACCGCCGTCTACGCGGTGGTGACCGCTCACGAAGGTAACGAGACGAGTGGGGAGCTCACAAAGTGTGTCACACTGTCACACTGTGTGTGACAGTGTGACACTGTGTTAGTGTCACACACACAGTGTGTGTGACACTAACAGTCACACACACAGTGTGTGTGTGTGTGACACTGTGTGTGTGTGTAACACTGTGTGTTACACACACACACAGTGTGTGTATAACACACACACTGTGTGTGTGTGTGTTACACACAGTGTGTTATACACACTGTGTTATACACAGTGTGTTATATACAGTGTGTTATATACACTGTGTGTTACACACACTGTGTGTTATACACACACACTGTAACACTCCCTCCCTCCCTCCTTGACCCCGTGACCCCCGACGCTCGTCCTGACCCCGTCACCACCCGGGGGGCGGCTCCCCCCTCCCCCCTGCGTGCAGGGCGGGGCCAGCCCCAGCGCCCCTCCCTGCAGGACGGCCTCCCGGCCAACGTCACGGCGGTGGTGGGGAGCGACGCTCAGCTCCGCTGCGTCGTTCTGAAGGGCAGCGATGGCGGCGATGAACACCACCACCAGCAGCACCAGCACCACGTGCAGTGGCTCAAGCACGTGGAGGTGAACGGGAGCCTGGAGGCGCCCAACGGCTCGCCCTACGTGCGCATTGTCACGGTGAGCGAGCGAGGCACGGGGGCACTCACTCACCACTCACTCACCCACTCACTCACCACTCACTCACCCACTCACCCACACTCACTCACCCACTTACTCACCCACTCACCCACACTCACTCACTCAACCACTCACTCACCCACTCACTCACCCACTCACCCACTCACTCACTCATCCACTCACTCACTCACCCACTTACCCACTCACTCACCCACTCACTCACCCACTCACCCACTCACTCACCCACTCACTCACCCACTCACTCACCCACTCACCTACTCACTCACCCACTCACCCACCCACTCACTGACCCACTCACCCACTCACACACCCACTCACCCACCCACCCACTCACTCACCCACCCACCCACCCACTCACCCACCCACCCACCCACTCACTCACCCACTCACCCACCCACCTACCTACCCACCCACTCACTCACCCACCCACCCACCCACTCACCCACCCACCCACCCACTCACTCACCCATCCACCCATCCAAACTCAGTGGAGGCCGACATCACCCTCAACACAACAGGACCCAGCAGCTCCCCGCTTGGCTCAGACTCTACGCGTTCGCTGAGTGACGACAGATACAAAAAAATGAACCCCACGTTGGCGTGGGAACGCAAGATTCTGACTTCCTCTCGTCTCTCTCTCTCCGTGCCGCCCGTCGGTTCGCATCAAGACGGTCGGAGTGGAGGTCACGGACGTGGAGACGAACGTCCTCTACCTGCGCAACGTCAGCACGGACGACTCGGGCCGCTACACCTGCCTGGCGGTCAACGCCGTGGGGTTCGCTCGGCGCTCCGCCTGGCTGCTCGTCGTGCCGGGCGAGACGCCGGCGGGGGGCCGCACGCTCGCCGCCACGACGACCTCGGGGGCCGGGAAGATGTTGACCACCTCGCCTGGTACGCAGGAGGTCGTGGGTTCCATCCCGACCCTGACGACGCCTGCTGCTGCTGTATATTTGTGGAGTTTGCGTCTCTCTCTCTGTCATCATCATCATCCTCACGGTGGCTAGGGAGACGTGACAACAAGAGTGACCCCGGCAGTGTCTCTCGCCACTGCCGGGGTCACCGTGTGTCACCGTGTGTCACCGTGTGTCACCGTGTGTCACCGTGTGTGTGTCACCGTGTGTCACCGCGTGTCACCGTGCGTGTGTCACCGTGTGTCACCGTCTGTGTGTGTGTGTCACCGTGTGTCACCGTGTGTCACCGTGCGTGTGTCACCGTGTGTCACCGTGTGTGTGTCACCGTGTGACACACAGTGTGTAACACAGTGTGTGACACACAGTGTCACACACTGTGTGACACTGTGTGTCACACTCCCTCCCTCCCTCTCCTCCCTCTCCTCCCTCCCTCCTTGACCCCGTGACCCCCGACGCTCGTCCTGACCCCGCCACCACCCGGGGGGTGGCTCCCCCCTCCCCCCTCCCCCCGGCGTGCAGGGCGGGGCCAGCCCCAGCGCCCCTCCCTGCAGGACGGCCTCCCGGCCAACGTCACGGCGGTGGTGGGGAGCGACGCTCAGCTCCGCTGCGTCGTTCTGAAGGGCAGCAATGGTGGCGATGAGCACCACAACAACCACCACCACGTGCAGTGGCTCAAGCACGTGGAGGTGAATGGGAGTCTGGAAGCACCCAACGGCTCGCCCTACGTACGCATTGTCACGGTGAGCGAGCGAGGCACGAGGGGACTCACTCACTCACCACTCACCCACCCACTCACTCACCCACTCACTCACTCACCCACTCACACACTCACACACTCACTCACCCACTCACCCACTCACACACTCACTCACCCACTCACACACTCACACACTCACTCACCCACTCACACACTCACTCACCCACTCACACACTCACTCACCCACTCACTCACTCACCCACTCACTCACCCACTCACCCACTCACCCACCCACTCACTCACTCACTCACCCACCCACTCACCCACTCACTCACTCACCCACTCACTCACTCACCCACCCACTCACACACTCACCCACTCACTCACCCACTCACTCACTCACCCACCCACTCACTCACTCACTCACTCACCCACCCACTCACCCACTCACTCACCCACTCACTCACTCACCCACTCACTCGCCCACTCACTCACCCACCCACCCACTCACCCACCCACCCACCCAATCTCAGCGGAGTCCGACGTCGCCCTCAACACAACAGGACCCAGCAGCTCCCCGCTTGGCTCAGACTCTACGCGTTCGCTGAGTGACAACAAATACAAAAATATAAACCCCACGTTGGCGTGGGAACGCAAGATTCTGACTTCCTCCCGCCTCGCTCTCTCCGTGCCGCCCGTCGGTTCGCGTCAAGACGGTCGAAGTGGAGGTCACGGACGTGGAGACGAACGTCCTCTACCTGCGCAACGTCAGCACGGACGACTCGGGCCGCTACACCTGCCTGGCGGTCAACGCCGTGGGGTTCGCTCGGCGCTCCGCCTGGCTGCTCGTCGTGCCGGGCGAGACGCCGGCGGGGGGCCGCACGCTCGCCGCCACGACGATCGCGGGGGCCGGGAAGATGTTGACCGCCTCGCCTGGTACGCAGGAGGTCGTGGGTTTCATCCCGACCCTGACGACGCCTGCTGCTGCTGTATATGTGGAGTTTGCGTCTCTCTCTGTCATCGTCATCATCGTCATCATCACGGTGGCTAGGGAGATGTGACAACAAGAGTGACCCCAAGGTCACCGTGTGTCACCGTGTGTCACCGTGTGTGTGTCACCGTGTGTCACCGTGTGTGTGTCACCGTGTGTCACCGTGTGTGTGTCACCGCGTGTCACCGTGTGTCACCGTGTGTGTGTCACCGTGTGTCACCGTGTGTGTCACCGTGTGCCACCGTGTGTCACCGTGCGTCACCGTGTGTCACTGTGTGTCACCGTGTGTGTGTCACCGTGTGTGTGTCACCGTGCGTGTGTCACCGTGTGTCACCGTGTGTCACCGTGTGTGTGTCACCGTGCTCACCGTGTGTCACCATGTGTGTGTCACCGTGTGTCACCGTGTGTCACTGTGCGTGTGTCACCATGTGCTCCCCGCTTGTCACCGTGTAACACCGTGTGTGTGTCACCTTGTGTCACCGTGTGTCACCGTGTGTGTGTCACCGTGTGTCACCGTGTGTCACCGTGTGTCACCATGTGCTTCCCGCGTGCGTCAGCGATGTTTACCAACGTCCCTGTCACAGTGGAGGCGGGGTCACCGTGTGTGTGTCACCGTGTGTCACCGTGTGTCACCGCGTATCACCGTGCGTGTGCTCCCCGTGTGTCACCGTGCGTGTGTCACCGTGTGTCACCGTGTGTGTGTGTGTGTGCTCCCCGTGTGTCACCGTGTGTCACCGTGTGTCACCGTGTGTGTGTCACCGTGTGTCACCGTGTGTCACCGTGTGTCACCATGTGCTTCCCGCGTGCGTCAGCGATGTTTACCAACGTCCCTGTCACAGTGGAGGCGGGGTCACCGTGTGTGTGTCACCGTGTGTCACCGTGTGTCACCGCGTATCACCGTGCGTGTGCTCCCCGTGTGTCACCGTGCGTGTGTCACCGTGTGTCACCGTGTGTGTGTGTGTGTGCTCCCCGTGTGTCACCGTGTGTCACCGTGTGTCACCGTGTGTGTGTATGCTCCCCGTGTGTCACCGTGTGTGTGCTCTCCGTGTGCGTGTCAGCGATGTTTCCCGATGTCTCCGTCACGGTGGAGGCCGTCTCGGCCGCTCCCTTGACGGCGGGCGACGTTTCTTGCACCGCCGGCTTCCTCCTGCTGACCGCCATCGCCGGCGTCGCCGCCTTCTGCCTCACGCAGACGCGGAGGGCGAGGAGAGAGTCGACCGGCGGAGAGGTGGAGATGCAGGTACAGTTGAGGTGGTGGTGGTGGTGGTGGGGGTGGTGGTGGTCGTGGAGGTGGTGGTGGAGGTGGTGGTGGAGGTGGCGGTGGCGGTGTGTTGTGGTGGTGGTGGCGGTGGAGGTGGCGGTGACGGTGTGTGGTGGCGGTGGTGGCGGTGGCGGCGGTGGCGGTGGCAGTGGCGATGGCGGAGGCGGCGGCGGAGGCGGAGGCGGCGGCGGCGGTGGCGGTGGCGGCGGAGGCGGTAGTGGCGGTGGTGGTGGCGGAGGCAGTGGAGGTGGCGGTGGCGGTGGAGGTTGTGGTGGAGGTGGAGGTGGCTGTGGCGGTGGTGGTGGAGGTGGTGGTGGTGGCGGTGGTGGTGGTGGTGGAGGTGGTGGTGGTGGTGGTGGATTGGCAGTCACTTGTAAGTGCAATAAACTAGTTTTAATAACAATGATAATGATAAAAACAACGATAATAATGGTAACAATGATAATAAAGGGGGAGTAGTTTGCATGTCTCTGCCATCATCATCATCATCCTCATCACGGTGGCTACGTAGATGTTCACTGTGAAAAGAGTGACCCCGGCACTCTTTTTCACAACATTAAACAAACGTTAAACAAACGTTTGGCGCTGAGCAGTAATGTTTAGTGTGCCTCCCAACATGCAAAACAAACTTGAAATTTGGCATTTGGGTAGCTTCCAGACTGTACACAATGCAAAAAGTATAAAAATAGACTCGTGTATTTTGCACGTCAAGTGAGCGGTGACGTCGCGTCTGTGATGTCACCGGCATGCGGCAGCGTCACGCGGTCTGCCTGCTGACGTCATCCCTCCCCAAGCCTCCGCGTAGGCCGTGTGTCCCGCACAGACGCGCCGCATCATTGTCTCGATGTTCTGAGTCAACGCGGCTGTTTCCAGTTCGCCCTCATAAACACAAAGCAGAAGGTTCGTCTTCTTAGCTCTTTCGGTAAAGTCACGTTGAAGGGAAACAATAAAATAATAAAATAAAGTCTTCTTTGGTTCTTTCGGTAAAGTCACCACGTAGAATGAGAATAAAATAATAAATTGATAAAATAAAATAAGACAATAAAATTATCTTATTTTATCAATGTATTATTTTATTCTCATTCTACGTGATGGTGACTTTACCGAAAGAACCAAAGAAGATGAATCCTTGCAGTCACGAAAGCTTTAAATCGAAATAAAATAAAGATTCGTCTGTTTGTGCGAAGCGGCAAAAAACTCTCGAACGCTGACCCTCCAACGTCATGAAATTTCGTTTTTGGTTCTTTCGGTAAAGTCGCTGCGTAGAATGAGAATAAAATAATAAATTAATAGAATAAAATAACACAATAAAATTCTCACGACGTTTCGGCCACGACACAAGTGGCCCTCTTCAGGTTGGACGACAGGTCTGTTCCTTTCACCTGAAGAGGGCCACTTGTGTTGTGGCCAAAACGTCGTGAGAATTTTATTGTGTTATTTTATTAATTTATTATTTTATTCTCATTCTACGTGTTGGTGACTTTACCGAAAGAACCAAAGAAGATGAATCCTTGCAGTCACGAAAGCTTTAAATCGTCATGAAATTTGCACAGCTTACGCCGTCTGGAATTTCTAAGGGAACGCGACGATTCTCAGCTCGCCACATCATTCCATTTCCGAGTTGCCTGGTTAAGGTTCAATTTCCTTGAGTGAAAGACATCCGATTTAGTTAAATTGATTTGTTTCGGATGTTTTTCTTTCTTGCAGGCATCAATGTTTTTTCAGGGTTTTCCAGTGAAATAAAAGGGAATATTAAATTAATCCAAGACGATAATCCAAGTCCCGGGCGAAGCCGGGTAGTAAAGCTCGTTCGTAATAAAGGCTGTCACAAGTCCTACCTGCCTCACGTGGATTTACAATTCCAGTTACGTACGAATAAGGTGCGCAGAGGTTGATCAAATACAACTGTAAAAGCGAGGTATTGTTGTATAAGCTGCGTGGAATTAACTGCGTATAGTCTTACTCGGGGTCAAGAGGTTGATCAAATACAACTGTAAAAGCGAGGCTATTGTATAAACTGAGCGGGATTAACTTCGTATAGTCTTACTCGGGGTCAAGAGGTTGATCAAATACAACTGTAAAAGCGAGGTTATTGTTGTTTAACCTGAGCAGGATTAACTGTGTATAGTCTTACTCAGGGTCAAGAGGTTGATCAAATACAACTGTAAAAGCGAGGTTATTGTTGTTTAACCTGAGCAGGATTAACTGTGTATAGTCTTACTCAGGGTCAAGAGGTTGATCAAATACAACTGTAAAAGCGAGGCTATTGTTGTATAAGCTGCGCGGGATTGACTGCGTATAGTCTTACTCGGGGTCAAGAGGTTGATCAAATACAACTGTAAAAGCGAGGTATTGTTGTATAAGCTGAGCAGGATTAACTGTGTATAGTCTTACTCGGGGTCAAGAGGTTGATCAAATACAAATGTAAAAGCGAGGCTATTGTATAAGCTGCGCGGGATTGACTGTGTATAGTCTTACTCAGGGTCAAGAGGTTGATCAAATACAACTGTAAAAGCGAGGTTATTGTTGTTTAACCTGAGCAGGATTAACTGTGTATAGTCTTACTCAGGGTCAAGAGGTTGATCAAATACAACTGTAAAAGCGAGGTTATTGTTGTTTAACCTGAGCAGGATTAACTGTGTATAGTCTTACTCAGGGTCAAGAGGTTGATCAAATACAACTGTAAAAGCGAGGCTATTGTTGTATAAGCTGCGCGGGATTGACTGCGTATAGTCTTACTCGGGGTCAAGAGGTTGATCAAATACAACTGTAAAAGCGAGGTATTGTTGTATAAGCTGAGCAGGATTAACTGTGTATAGTCTTACTCGGGGTCAAGAGGTTGATCAAATACAAATGTAAAAGCGAGGCTATTGTATAAGCTGCGCGGGATTGACTGTGTATAGTCTTACTCAGGGTCAAGAGGTTGATCAAATACAACTGTAAAAGCGAGGTGTTGATGTATAAGCTGAGCGGGATTAACTGCGTATTGTCTTACTCGGGGTCAAGAGGTTGATCAAACTCAACTGTAAAAGCGAGGTGTTGTTGTATAAGCTGAGCGGTATTAACTGTGTATAGTCTTACTCGGGGTCAAGAGGTTGATCAAATACAACTGTAAAAGTGAAGTGTTGTTGTAAAAACTTAGCTGTATTAACTGCGTATTGTCTTACTCGGGGTCAAGAGGTTGATCAAACACAACTGTAAAAGCGAGGTGTTGTTGTATAAGCTGAGCGGTATTAACTGCGTATAGTCTTACTCGGGGTCAAGAGGTTGAACATTCAAATGAAAGTCGAAGTTCGACTTGGGCCATAATCCGTCAGAGGTGATAACAAAAAAACCGAGCACCACAAAGGCCCTTCTCTCTTAAAAAACACATCCCGAGTAGGCGTATGTATTAATATATAACGCGAGACACGGTCGTGCACACATCAAACTCTCCCGTACTGCAGCCTGAGCTGCCAATGCGCCCAGTCGCCGCTATCCACATCTTCAGTTGCATTGTCGTTGTAAGACGCTGTTTGTAATCGTGGTCGTCTTTCGCGTCGCAGCAATGAGGGATCTTCACGACGAGCTCACAGCTGCCAATCTGGGAAGGGTGGCGGCAATGCTTGGGTGAGCAGTAGCAGCAGCAGAAGAAGAGACGCTTTGAAATGGGTTCCATTGGCAAAGAAGTCAGCGGCTCTCGTCTGGTACGGCCACCGAGGGAGGAGGAAGTGGGGCAAGCCCCCCCAAGTTCGGGGTTTGCTCCGACAAGCCCACAGCTGCGAGCCACAGCGGTCTCCGCCGCTGGCAGCAAACTCTGAGTCTGAACCGACGACGTTCCACAAATACGCAGCCCCCTACGCGCCAACACCGACGTCGCATCGAACAAACATCCACTGAATTAATCTTTGGTTTTTTCGGTAAAGTCACGTAGAAATGAGAAAAAATAAAATTACATAATATGCGACTTTTCGATTGCAACGCAAGCAATCATCATCAGGTAGAGGAAACACAACCGCAGATATATATACTGACCTTAAGGAGAAGGAATTAACACAGATATACCAGGGGATACAGAGAGACGGAGCATCACACTTATCAAACAGGGTTTTTGCAAAATTTGGAAACTGTACAAAGCAACACAGACGGTCGGTTAAAACACAACGCATGGTCTGGTTGAATACGCTATTTCAAAGATTGTTAAATTGTAAGTTGAGCGTGAAATTTAAGATAGTGATAGAATACATACCGTAGAGAGACCTATGGGGGGAGACACGCAAACAGTTAAGAGGTGAAGCAGCTCTGTACCGAGGCCTTAAATAGCCAGAGATGGAGGGACTGGGTTTCAGAGACAATGGGACATAAATTAGCATGTACCGAGGCGCAAACCGTTTAGCTATTGCGAATCGTGTGTTGTGTTTCACATCGATATTCTCGGTTCTTTCGGTGAAGTCACGTAGACGTAGACGGCAAATGAGGAATATTTTAATTCCTGCAGCCGCAAAAGTTTTCGGTGAAAATTTCATCTTTCAATAACGCGTGGGGTGGAGCGGTTGTCGCCGCGGTGAGCGCGGTGCGCGATGAACTCCACCGCCCGAGTTTGAGTCTCCGTCACGGCTAACCGTCAAGTGGCGGAGTGACACCTGAGCCAGACCTGGACACCGCCTCATTCAGTCAACCCGCACACTGTGTGTACACGCACAGTGTGTATGTACACAGTGTATACACACTGTATACACACTGTGTATACACACACACAGTGTACACACAGTGTATATGTACATTGAGGGAAATAAGTATTTGATCCCCTGCTGATTTTGTACGTTTTCCCGCAGACGAAGAAATGATCAGTCTGTAATTTTAATGGTAGGTTTATTTGAACAGTGAGAGAACAGAATGACAACAAAAAAATCCAGAAAAACGCATGTCAAAAAATGTTATAAATTGATTTGCATTTTAATGAGGGAAATAAGTATTTGACCCCTCTGCAATTTGTCGCTAATGTTTAGAATTCGCCAGCATGCAATGGCCTACTCGTTTTGAATGACACTACAATAGTATGTTTTACATCCACTGTTAAGCAGACGCTGCATATTTTTTTAAATAGCTTCTTAATCAGATATTATCTGATGCAGTATATTTCACTGCAGTAATTAAATGTTGTTAAAATGCCTGTCAATTATTTCGATTAAACACTTGTCTGATTTTGTGTGTACATGCATCATTTCATTTATAACGGTCAAACATAGATTAAGTGACGTTAGGACAAAGTGTGTGTGTGTTTGGAAGTAACCTGTAGAGAGAACTCAGGTGAGACCCGTTCTTGTGATACAGGTCAAAGGGTACTTTTGTGTTTCA
Organism: Petromyzon marinus; assembly: GCF_048934315.1. Taxonomy (NCBI): domain Eukaryota; kingdom Metazoa; phylum Chordata; class Hyperoartia; order Petromyzontiformes; family Petromyzontidae; genus Petromyzon; species Petromyzon marinus. Next base: position 269,744 of record NW_027422660.1, read on the forward strand.
CGAAGCGTCTGGAGCAACTCATTGTCTTTGAAATAGGGAGCACACTCGGATCATTCATCAGTTACGAGGCATACCACTTAAAAGTTACACGTATAGGAGGAGGTACATTCTCTACAACACGAATTATAGTTTTGTCTTACGTGTTGAGGCCACGTGATGTGTCGAAGGCTCTCTGCCAGCTCACAGGACAGACCCAAGTGCCGTGTGCTCAATAAGATGACTGACAGAGGCACCACTGCACCGACTTGGTGTGGCCGGCGCTCCGCTGGTTGTTGTGAGCGTCGCTCATCCGCCCTCCGTTGTTACTGGAGGGCGACTGCCTCCAACTGCCCAGCAGCGTGCTTCACGAGCCTCCTCCACAGAGGCCGATCTTGACACCGCTGGTACCGGTCATCGGCAAGCCCACTCAGCTCCACATCCTTCTTGTACAGCATCAGTCCATACATCTTTAAGAGGGTTATCGAAATGCCATGCTACAGACAGATGGGCAGTTATGAACGAACAGAGCTAATGCATTAACATCTCAAACTTGGTTGGAAAGCGTTAAAAAGGAATGTCTTATTTGACCTGAACTGCATATTGATTGATTTGCATGTAATTTCTAAGACAATGCAAATTTGGCCCAATATGTACAAATCTTTTCCACTAAGCATACATGTTCCAGGCAACGGTTATTCACCGTGAAACGCGATGCAGTGAAGGACAATAAAAACAACTGTAATACAGAAATCGTGCACTCACATCAGTCTGGGTTAGCCCGTGAGAGGATCTGTAATACTATGATCTTCTTCTTTGGTTCTTTCGGTAAAGTCACGTAGAATGATAATAAAATAATAAATTGATAAAATAAAATAACACAATAATATTCTCACGACGTTTCGGCCACAACACAAGTGGCCTTCATCAGGTGAAGGGGGCGAGACTGTCTGGTAGGACAGCGCTGGAGTGAAAGAGCCACGTTCAGATACGGCCTTTAAGCTGTGTGAGAGGAACAAAGCGCCTTGACAAAGGAATTAGCATATAATTTAGCATTGAAATGGCTGAATGATTAGCTTGTGACTGGTCACAGAAATAGCTATGTTAAAAGTTAAAGCATACACACCCGCAGAGGCACCCATTGTTAAAGGGATTAGCATAGAATTTAGCATTGAAATAGCTAAGTTAAGGCATACACATCTTGACAATGGAATTAGCATAGAATTTAGCATTGAGATAGCTGAGTGGTTAGCTTGTACCTGCTGCAGAATACGGAGACAAATTGGCATTAATGCAGATTTGAGGCTATGCGGATGGCTTTGAACCCAATGCACCCTTCAATGGTAATGCACATAATAGAGACATGCTTTGTTCACTTTTTTAAACCCATGCTTTTAAAATAATCTCAAGCAATTTTCTCTGCCAGTCATTGCCTGATCTTATTGCACACACTCACTCACACACTCACACACACACATAAAGATCCCCCGTACAGCCTTCAACAGACTGCTGGGGCAAGTGCTGATGGTGAGCTATAAACGCCGGCACGCACGGCACTCTAGGGGGAGGGTGGCCAACACCGCACCGGGCCGCCTTTGTCTCCCCTGATATTTACACACCACACTCGGAAGTCATTCAAGACGACATCGATGTAGGGAAAACCCAGGACTGGTTTAAATATCTGCCACTGTTGTGTGTCATGAGCAGGAATCCAATTTGGGTCACCGGTTTAATGAGTGCAGTGCGATAGCCACTAAATTACCGCTCCCCACTCGTACACAACGACAAGAACAAAGATCCCCGGTAGAGCATTAACAGACTCTAGGGGCAAGTGCTGTTAGCGAGCACCTATGAAGGATGGCACGGCACACGAGGGGGTGGGTAGCCAGCACCGCGCCCGGCCATCTTTGTCTCCCGAGTGGCGATGCTCACATCACACTGGGTACTCATTTTTAGGCTGAGTCGACCTAGGGAAGGCCCAGGACCGGTTCAGATAATCGTCACTGGCGGTGTTGGCCGTGAGCGGGAAACGAACCCGGGTCTCCGGGTTCGTAGCGCAGCGTAGCGCTAACCGCTGCCCTACCGCTCGTACAAAGATACGTTTAAACACGCGCACGCAAATACACATTCTGTTTGACTAACACTTCTTTCAAACCGTACGTAGCCAAACATTTCCGTTGTAGAGTTTCTGGACAATGTTTGGAATTAACCACAATTTTTGACCGTGACACCAGCATGCAATGACCTGTGCCTTGTGAGTGACACAATACTCTGTTTTACATCCGCCGTGAAGCAGAACAGCGCATATTGTGGTGAATGTTACTGGGGTAGCCAGGTGTGCCTGTCGGATTTGAACTTTGAACCTCTGCAACAAATAGAGAATGCACTACCATATTCCTGGTTCTTTCAGTAAAGTCACGTAAATAGAATACAAAAAATAAACTAAATTAAAGATTAAAAAAGAAAAAATATACAAATAAATAAAAATAATAATTTTTCTAAATTAATTGATGATAAGATGCCATGGGTCGACTGACTGAGATGACTGGCCAATGCACCGCCTTTGCCCCCCACTACACACACAGTGTACACACACACAGTGTACACACACACAGTGTACACACACACACAGTGTACACACACACAGTGTACACACACACAGTGTACACACACAGAGTGTGTACGTACACACACACAGTCTGTACGTGTACACTGTGTACACACACACATACAGTGTGTGTGTACACACACAGTGTGTACACACACAGTGTATACACATAGTGTACATACACACAGTGTACACACACACTGTACACACAATAATGTCCACGTTGTTGTTGCTGAGTTCACGCACTCAAGGGAGGGGGCAATGAAAAATGAAGATAAATCAACTTAAACTCCATCCCCGCTCTGTGACGTCACCACTCAGCATGACCTCATCGGCATGAAGTGCCAGCGGGAGGTGTACCTCGCTAGTGACGTCATGTCACCAAGGTATTCACACTCCCCCAACCTGCTTCCGCGTGACGTCGCGAGGTAACAGGAGGCTGCCGATCCACGCTTGCACTGAAATCCGAGGTGAGAAATTCTCATCGTTGTGGTGGTGGTCGTTGTTGTTTACCAAGGTAGAGCCTCTCTCTCGTAGGGATGTCAGTTGAGTAGCAGCGAGCATGGGAATGGATGTCCAGGTTGGAACTTTACAACGCGGGGCCTTGCCTCCTGCCCTCGCCTGATTGCGTTTACTTTAATAATCTCGCTTAAGTTTAATTTGCCTTCACCCGGCTCGCCACTTTGTAACTTTGTTTTATTGTAAATATTCACGCAGTTTTTATTTTCGTTATTTTTTTGACCAGGCCAAGCCCGCTTGAGCTGCTATACCGCTCTTGTTATCAGAAGCGACCTGCCCACAACAACACAAGGTGAGGCTTTGTCAACGTGTGTGAATGTTTTGACTTAAAACTTTGGTGACTGCAGGAATTAATATTCTTGGTTATTTCGGTAAAGTCACGTAGATAGAAAATAACAATGAAAATAACAATAAAATTAAATGAAAAATATATATATTTTTAAATAAAGCAAAAAACCCACGACATTTCGATTGCAACACAAGTGGTTTTTATCTTATTAAATTTAATCTGTTATTTTTATTTTCTATCTACGTGACTTTACTGAAAGAACCAACAATACGTGTGTCAATGTCTATCGGTCAAAGACGCTAAGCGTATGCCGCTGTTGACTCTGAATGTGTGGAGGGGAACACCTTCACCACGGGGAGAGAGAGAGAGACACGGATAGCCTCGGCTATGTTCATTGATCCTCGATTCATTACTTGGTGGAGTGAGGAAGAATTAATGCTGAGCAGATGAAGGTGGCCAGGCATGGTTCTGGTCACACCACCACCTGTTTACTCATGGCAGTGTGTCACAGTGTCAAGTTTGTGTTTGCAGTAAAGTCTATTCACTCTGTTGAACACGGAGGTTCTATCAAAACAATAGTTTATTTTTGTTTTCCTCTGGAACTCTTTATAAGAATGGAAACAGGAGGTGAACACACCACACACATTCAGCTGAAGTCGGAACCGTTCATCCCAGCATTCAAGGACATCTGAGCCTGGATTCACACCTCTAAGTTATGATCGAACGTTAATTTATGCATTTCTGCATAACACAAATAGTATTGTTTTCAACACCCTTTGCTTTGTCAGCTGAATTTAGCTTTCATAAATATTCATTTTGTAGTCAGACAGCCGAAATTGTGTGCTTAGAGTTTTGGGTTAACATTCATCTTGAAGATATGAAGGCTTCCAGGCATATTTATGACATTTTCCCTCTCATTGTGTGCCATAACAGCCCGTGGAGAGAAACCCTTCAGGTGCACTCTGTGCGTGAAGGCGTTTGCACAGTCACCACATCTTAAAGTACACCAGAGAACACACACGGGAGATAAACCCTTCAAGTTGCAGTGTGTGCGTGAAGGCATTTGCACGGTCATCAAATCTGATTAATTTGGGAAACTTTTTCACTGCATCATGAATATATTAATAAGCATAGACGTGTAAGTCAAGTGTGCATTCCTCTGTGCCTGACGTGTAGATGGTGTGGATATTCTTTTTTTATGTCTGCAGCTGACACTTCCTCTGCAGAATTGGTCTGATGGAGCAAAGGCACTCAGCGCAGCTCGGTACGACAAGTCAACAATGCGACCAGCGTGCATACAGCACGGATCGGACTGGAAACTTGCCACGGCACCAGAGAACTCACACAGGAGAGAAACCCTTCAAATGTACTGTGTGTAACAAGGCATTTGCATGGCCATCAGTTCTTCAGACCCACCAGAGAACACACACGGGAGAGAAACCCTTCAGGTGCACGATATGCGGGGTGGCGTTTGCACAGTCATGTAATCTTGTAACACACCATAGAACACACACGGGAGAGAAACCCTTCAAGTGCAGTGTGTGTGGGAAGACATTTTCATGTTCATTTGTTCTTAAAACACACCAGAGAACACACACGGGAGAGAAACCCTTCAAGTGCAGTGTGTGTGTGAAGGCGTTTTCACGGTCATCTGCTCTTAAAACACACCAGAGAACACACACGGAAGAGAAATTCTTCTTGTGCAGTGTGTGGGAAGACATTTTCTGATTCATCTGCTCTTAAAACACACCAGAGAACACACACGGGAGAGAAACCCTTCAAGTGCAGTGTGTGTGGGAAGGCATTTTCACAGTCATCTGGTCTTAAATCACACCAGAGAACACACACGGGAGAGAAACCCTTCAAGTGCAGTGTGTGTGTGAAGGCATTTTCACGGTCATCTGGTCTTAAATCACACCAGAGAACACACACGGGAGAGAAACCCTTCAAGTGCAGTGTGTGCGGGAAGGCATTTGCACATTCATCAAATCTTCAAGTACACCAGAGAACACACAAGCAATAGAAGATCCACAAGGAGTGCAGTCTGAAATCAGCTTGTGAAAGTCAAAGTGCCGCAATGAGCCCATCCCTCATGAAACACGAACCGGAAGAAAATCCCAGCTTGGACACTTTTAAAGGTATCGAGGTGAAATGTGAAGAAGTGATGGTGAAGAGTGAAGAAGTGATGGTGAAGAGCGAAGAAGTGAAGGTGAAATGTGAAGATGAAGATTCAACTCCAAAATCGGACCTTCACATTGGTGGAGGCAACGTGAAGCCAGAGGTGAATTCTGACTGAGGCAGAGCGAGGCAACTCCAGCTTGGACACTTTTAAAGGTATCGAGGTGAAATGTGAAGAAGTGATGGTGAAGAGTGAAGAAGTGATGGTGAAGAGCGAAGAAGTGAAGGTGAAATGTGAAGATGAAGATTCAACTCCAAAATCGGACCTTCACATTGGTGGAGGCAACGTGAAGCCAGAGGTGAATTCTGACTGAGGCAGAGCGAGGCAACTCCCAGCAGTTTGTGGAAGTGGAGGTGTGGGTGGACTTCCTCCGAGACAATACAAAGTCAAGTGGAGACGCGGTAGATGTGTAAGCCAGAGACTATCTCGCTCCAATAGATGCGCCTTTGTCATAGGCCTTTAATGACAAGAATGTGAAGTTGAACACTCATTTCCTAGGTTCAACCTGCAGAGTAAGGGCGGCCAGTCTTTGTGGACCTGTGGGTTGGGTAGATCTCTAACCAGGAGCGAGAGACAAGCCCCCAAGCATTCACTATGTTATAATAATTGCATTTACACGGTGCTTGCTTAACGCCTCAGCAACTCGGAGTTTTGTATCTCGTCTGAAGCACTCAAAGAGCATCCCCAAGTAGCAGCTGCCCCTGTGTGGCACAGGGTGGTGGCCCTGCACCGGCCTGCATGTGGACAAGAGCCTGTCAGTAGGGGGCGTTGATTGATGCGTCATCTCGGTTGTGTAGTTTGTAGGCAATATTGACTCGAAGCTTTTGCGACTGCAGGAATCCACACTCTTGAGTTCTTTCGGTAAAGTCACCACGTGGGTAGAAACATAACAGGTCACGGCGTTTAGATCACAACACGCACAATCGTCATCAGGTGGGACAACCACAGCAAGAGAAACTGCTGAAGTAGTAGGCGCCTACTCCAGCAGTTTCTTCTTATTGCTGCTGTGCTTGTCCCACCTGATGACGATTGCTTGTGTTGCCATCGAAGCGCCCTCATCTATTATTTGTAGCGTAATGTTTAGAATTTGATACATTTTGACCCAGACGCCAGCATGCAACGGCCTACTCGTTTTGAATGCCGCAATAGTACGGTGTACATACACTTTTGATTTAAAGCTTTCGTGACTGCAGGGATTCATATTCTTTGTTCTTTTGGTAAAGTCACGTAGAAGGGAAACGATAAAATAATAAAAATATAAAACAATAGTATTCTCACGACGTTTCGACTGCACTGAGAACCAAGAATATGTACATACACTGTTAAGCAGACGGTGCGTATTTTTAAAAATAGCTTCTTGTGAATACGATGGAACCTGATGCAGGATATTTCACTGCAGTAATTCAATTTTGTTAATATGCCTGTCAATAATTAAGAATTAATACTTGTCTGATTGTGCGTGTACATGTAACATTTTTTCTATGAATGTCAAACATTGATTAAGTGTTCAAATCTAGATTAAGTGATATTAGGACAAAGTGTGTGTGTGTTTGGAAGTAACCTGTACAGATCACTCGGGTGAGACCCGTTGTTCTTGTAATACAGGTCAAAGGGTACTTTTGTGTTTCACGAAGCGTCTGCCTCTGGAGCAACTCATTGTCTTTGCAATAGGGAGCACGCTCGGATCATTCATCAGTTACAAGGCATACCACTTAAAAGTTACACGTATGGGAGGAGGTACATTCTCTACAACACGAATTATAGTTTTGTCTTACGTGTTGACGTAGATTTTGTCTAACTGGGACTAGAAGTGCACCTTGCTGATTGACGTCTGGATGTTCGTTACCTATCGGTTGAAGCAAACCCCACTGCTGTTGTTGAGACGCTGTGCACCATTTAATGGTCCAACACATTGACGGCCTTCAGGCCAGGAAAGTCACAACATTTGCACACGAAGGACGCATTCACACAAGTACCCGATGCTCCGTTTTGAAGTTTTAAAATGAAACATCTTTGAATTGTGTTGTGTTTTGATTTACATTATTTCTTCATTAAAAGTTCATTTTACATCTGGAAGACTTCGTTGAAAAGGACATTGCGCGTGAATGTTCTCTCGTCGTTAAGTAGACGATGGCCTTGCCGGGGGTTCGGTTCGATGCGGACTTTCACCTGGTAGGGGATCGCGGGATCGAGATAAGGCGACACGGAGCTGCTGGCCGTCTGCCGATCGATTCCAACGTAATCGAGCGTCTGTCCCTGCGCCTCCGTCGTTCGCATGCAGGGGGCGCATGTAGGTTTACAGCGCCCCCTGCAGGAAAACGACAAAGTGCAGCGTTCATCACGGATAAAGTTGTGCGCTTATATATTAAATGTTATTCTTTTATAAGTTGATGTTGATATCGATAACTGACACATAACCGGCATGCCATAAATAGGAAATTAACTCTGCTTATTCGAATCAATGTATTCATATATGTTGATAAACTGTTTCAAGCAGATTTTGTGTCTCTAAGGACGACTACAGGGACCACGTGATTGTTTAAAAATGTCTTTGATTATAACTATAATTGCCTACAATTCGTCATGTGTAGCTTATTTAGACTATAATTTATTCACTACCCAAAATGTATTTACTTGAAAACATAGAGCTGATATTTGTAAGCAATGATTTTTATTTATACGTTTGAAAAAAATATTTGCACAAATTGAACTTGTTCATCAGATACAAGGTGAATTCACAAGACTTTGTTAAAAATCCAATATTTCAGAATTTTGCCTTAACGGAGAATATTTTAAAAAATGTCAGTAAAAATAAAGATTCAGAAATATATATTGTGCCGTGTCTACAATTTTATTGTAAAGTGGAATTGGTAAAAAACATTATTTGTACACGTAGAGGCGTTGTGGTCCATAAGTCTGGTGACACAGGCGTTGTGGTCCATAAGTCTATGGGCAGTGTTGAGTCTATGGCAGTGTTGAGTCTATGGCAGTGTTGAGTCTATGGACAGTGCTGCGTGTATGGGCAGTGTTGAGTCCATAGTAGTGTTGAGTCTATGGGTGGTAGTGTTGAGTCTATGGGTGGTAGTGTTGAGTCTATGGGTGGTAGTGTTGAGTCTATGGGTAGTGCTGAGTCTATGGGCAGTGCTGAGTGTATGGGCAGTGTTGAGTCTATAGTATAGTGTTGAGTCCATGGGTAGTGCTGAGTCTATGGGCAGTGCTGAGTGTATGTGCAGTGTTGAGTCTATAGTAGTGTTGAGTCTATGGTAGTGTTGAGTCTAAGGGTGGTAGTGTTGAGTCTGTGGGTGGTAGTGTTGAGTCTATGGTAGTGTTGAGTCTATGGTAGTGTTGAGTCTATGGGTGGTAGTGTTGAGTCTGTGGGTGGTAGTGTTGAGTCTATGGTAGTGTTGTGTCTATGATAGTGTTGAGTCTGTGGGTGGTAGTGTTGAGTCTATGGTAGTGTTGTGTCTATGGTAGTGTTGAGTCTATGGTAGTGTTGAGTCTATGGTAGTGTTGTGTCTATGGTAGTGTTGTGTCTATGGTAGTGTTGAGTCTATGGTAGTGTTGAGTCTATGGTAGTGTTAAGTCTATGGTAGTGTTGAGTCTATGGTAGTGTTGAGTCTATGGTAGTGTTGAGTCTACAGTGAGGGAAAAAAGTATTTGATCCCCTACTGATTTTGTACGTTAGCCCCATGACAATGAAATGATCAGTCTATAATTTTAATGATACGTTTATTTGAACAGTGAGAGACAGAATAACAACAACAAAATCCAGAAAAACGCTTCGCTACGTGGCCACGAGTGACGGTGAAATATGAAGAAGGGGCGACCTTGAAGCGTGAAGGTCAGGAATCTTCTCCGGGTGCTCATCCTCCCACGTTTGCAGTCGCCTATCAACGTCATCACAGCATCCCAATGGCAGTATTCTCGACACGAATATCTCGAGACTGAAGGAGGCTATTCTGGACAAAAATCATTCGCGTTATTATGATTATTGTAATCCTCATGTGTGTATGTTGAACTTCTTTCGCACAGTACGTAGCCAACCTTGCTATACATCTTAAATAGAATAGAAGAGTCATCCTATGCAGAGACCGGTGCCTGCCAATAAATGTGTAACTTCCACCCTCGAGCTCAGATAGATGTATATTTGACAATGGTGACACTTTGCTTTGTGTTTCTGGATAAGGTTAACATATAGGTTGCATTTTGCATTCAAACATGATTATACAGGAATACAGCTTCTGACCTTCAAGTGTGCATAACGTTAATTTTATTTAAGCCGAGATGCCATTCATTAATGTGAATGGAAATAAGCTCAAATATACGTTTTATGAAAGTATACCACATTGATGAAATTTATGGTGTGCATTATTGAAGGTCTGTGAACTTTCTAACAGTCTTCCCAGGAAGTTGAAGAAATTTGTCAAGCATTTCTAAAACACTTTATATAAACAAGGTTAATGTTTTAATGGTATCTGTGAAAGCAGAGGATGGAGCTCTTTTTTTCATCAGCGGAGTACGGTGCCCACACTCCTCTTACACAGCAACTCTGAGTTTACGGATCACGCAGAGATCGTAAAACTCTGCACGCCCGACTTGCAGGGCAGCACTGTGGTGTCTGTAAGAGCATTCATTTTTATCTATGCACGTAGTCTTCAGTCTCGGTGGTGCTTTCCTGGGTAAATATTCTAATGAAATATGGATGATGAATGTTAGCAACTGCTCAATCTGCTGTGTGTATATTTACATTTCTGCTCTAATTTGATGCGTGAGAAGGGGAGATCCATTTTTCACTTAATGGGAACCAGTCTTCCCGAAAAAAGACTGCAGTATAGTGGCTGTACAAATATACTTACAGCTTTGTTGAACAGCACCACTCACCTTCATTACAGTGGAGATAACCCATGTATATCGGTTCACCAACATTGATCTGTTGTTCACACATTACTAAGGTTGTGGTTATGGTGGTGGAGACAGAAAAATGCGCATTTGTGGGGGCTACCATCCCCCGCCATCACCGAATTGTCGGGGCCGTTGGCCCCCGACTCCTCCGTTAAATTCATGCCACTACCACAACTGCAACACCCGGTGTATGATTATGCCCGTGGGTACCCGTGTACCTCACGGCGCAGCTCTACTCACGCGGTAACCACCGCCAGCAGCATCGCGTGCTTGAATTGTGTAATCTTGTTTCATTTACCTTCGCAGCCGGTCGGAAGCAACAAATTAGGCTGCGCTGCGGAATACCCGCTCACCAATTGATCTCTACGGCGCGTGCCGTGAGCGCCGCTGCTCCTGCACGCCCCCGTACTGGCGCGGGCGAAGTGCAACCAGTACCACACGATGCAGAGGCTCACTACACCACGCACGAGTGCATTTAATGATCGAAGGACCCGTACTTTAATTCCCAGGGCGATAGCACGTTACTGCTGCCCCGGCATGCGCGTCGAGCCCCGAGTGGACCCACCCGTGCGGGCGTAAACACGTGGGTAAAATTACTCACTCACGCGCAAACAAAAGAATCACCGCGGGTAGGCTCGCCACACCATGCACCGCCCCTCCGTAATCACAGAGACAACAGGACACGGTTTATACCCTACAGACGGTTTATTCCCCACGAATAAACGAACTAGACTGTGCGTGTCAGTACGGACCAGCAGGACAGGTCTAACCTATCTCGCTACTGCCTGATACCTAATCGACCTGTCTGCCCTCTATTTTCTCTCCGAATTTCGTCCCTTTGTCTTACCTCTCTCCCTCGTACTTACGGTCCAACCTCGCAGCGATGGAGGTCGCGGATAAATGATGCTGTAAACAGAATCTGGCTGTTCTCTTCCCCATCTCACGGACGTGCGAGTAACAGTCAGGTGACGGCTCCTCGATCCCTCCCTCCTGTTGATCTCCAGTCAAATAAAAAATGGCCCGTGCTTCCCCAAAGCGTCCCTTTTTATGCTCCTTTCAAAGCCCTCGCACCGCCCATCCGCGGTGCATCACGGGTCAGGCCGTTAATCCGCGGTGCATCATGGGTAGAGACGCTAGCCCGCGGTGCACCATGGGTAGAGACGCTTAACCCGCGCTGCCCCGCTCCCCACCTGTCTGCTGGTCCGCGTGTGTCTTGAGCATCTCCTCACTGCGGTTCTCAGTGAGTTCGCCGTGGTCATTTAATTCTAAGTTAAGCCACGGCGCCGCAGTGCCATTTGGCCTGGGGGGGGGGTGCCAATTCCCTGACCCTGAGAAACCGTGGAGCATCCCCACGAGGGGGCCTCTCGGGTAACAACTCAGGGCAGGTGCCCCCCCCCCCTCCCCATGAGGCCCTACTTGAGTGTGTGTGTGTTTAAGGGGGGGGGGGGGGGGTGGCGGTTGAAGTGCTGTGATGGGAGCCGGGTGGCTTCTCGGTCGCAGCAGCACAGCGACGGCCCCTATTTCGACGGAGCGGCTTCGCTGTTGTGGCACCACAATTACATCCAGCATCATCGGGCAATTCACCAGAATGGTAAAGCCCTCGCTTGCTCCCAGTCTTAAATAGAGCAGCAGCAGGCTGACGTCATCATTTAACTCATATCAGGTGCAGTGATTAGAGGCGGATGGGGGGTATTGAAATTATATAATCGATTGGTAATCAGTCAATGGTTATGATTAGTAATGAGTTGTAGATTAGTAATTAGTTGTAATGTGTGTTATTGTGATTATATGCTACGTTAGTAGTCCGTTTATTAGTATGTTTCCCCTATAAGGAATTGTAATATGTATTATTTAATAATACGCTTCCAAGCCGCACTAAGCCTGTAGCTATCAGAGCGATTAAAGTTATTTCTATTCCTCTCAATTTCAATGGATTCTCTAATTAGTCTTTGCCAGTAATAATTAGTTTTACACAACACTTCAACGTTATCAAAATCAATTGAGTGTCCTTGTTGACAAGCATGTTCTGCCACTGCCGACAGTTGTGTTTGAGATAATTTAATATTTCTTTGATGTTCTTTTAGTCTTATGCTGATGTTACACCGGTTGATAATTTTGGTAATGCGTCTTTAGTGCAAGATACTAGTTTTTGAATTTTGTGTACTGTACCAAATCTTACTGTAATGTTTTGCTTTTGCAAAACACGGGCTAATTTGTCAGTTACTCCTGAGATATATGGAATTTTTATTGTTTTAACAATCTGATCGCTTTCAGCAGTATTGCTTTGCGATCGTGATTTGGCATTCAGTGCACTGTTAATTTGAGCATTATTGTAGCCATTCTGTCGTAGTGCTTCTGTAGAGGTGTTAACTACGCGCTGTTGCGTAACCTGCATTGCCGCCAGGGCAGTGCAGCATTACCCCTGGGTACAACGGTTGGGGTCAGTCGAGGTGAAACGGATCGTGGCCAGGGTTTGGTGCGAACCAATCAGACGGTTCCACGTGGGAATGTATGATTGGTTCTACCTGGCCACGAAGGGGTATAAGACGGGTGACCCAACGGACCTCGGGGAGTTCTCTCCCCGCACGAAGATAGAAGACTGGGCTGAAGCCTAGCTAGGACCCTGGACCAGCCCTTCAGCTCGGCATACCCAGTGGTCAGGACCCACCGGGCCAGCGGTGGGTCAGATAGCCTCCCCTAGGTCCTAGCCGGAGGACTAGGATAGCGGTAGACGTGTGAGTCCCGCCAAGTCCGGAGGTTGTACCTCCTTAGGTATCAAGGAGGTTAGCGGTAGACGTGTGAGTCCCGCCAGGTCCGGAGGCTGTACCTCCCTAGGGTATCGGGTGAGGGGACCGAATATCCCTCTGTGTGTGTTAAGCATTGTATAAGGAAATAATACAATAAACAGAGTGTGCCTCCTAAAGAAGTCTGCTCGTCCTTACAACACTACAACTGGAGTCAGAAGTGGTTGGAAATGGAAACCAGAAGTTCAGCCCACGCGCGGAGCCAAAACGAAGATAACGCTGTCTCACCTGCAAGCACCGCCAGCTCCGCTGAAAACACTGCCGCGTTGACGGCCGCCCAGCCACCGGTTGAGCAGCCGGTTGCTCCCCCTGCCATGGGGGACGGACTCAGGGCAGCACACGGCCGTCTCGCTCAACTCCTACACGCCGCGGCCTTCATTTTCGAAGAGATCAACTTGGAGGTTGCGGGCAGGCCGAGTCAACAGCCGGCAGACGTTCCCGCCATCGGCCAGGGCAGACATTTTGATTTTCCCGCCGGGGAACCACGTGATTCCGCCGGAAGCGGAAGCCAGGGGCATCCTGGGAACGCGGGGGGCCAATCACAACCCGCAACGTCATCAGCACGCGACGCTGCGGATTCAAGTTCCTCAGCGGACGCCGCGTCATCACTGTACCGACACGGTACAGTAGACTCTATCGGCCGGGAAATCGCCGATCTCCGGCTCGAGACGGTACAAGCTGAGGGGGAGACGACGTCCGCCCTCCAACAACGCCTGCCCATCTTCCGAGAATTCACATCTGAAGGGGGCGACTGGGCGGCGTTCCAGCGTCGCTTCCTGAGCCACCAAGAGATGGTGGGCTGGTCGGACGCACAGGCGCTCCGAGCACTACCGGCCACTTTGGATGACGACGCTCTCGCCTCGCTCCTCACCATCCCCAGGCAACAAAGGGCGACTCTTCAATCGGCCCTCTGACGGATGTCCGACGTGTACGGGCCTCCATCCGACGTCCGCAGCCGATTTTACGACAGGCGACGCCGCCCTAAAGAGTCTCCGTTGGCATTCCGGACTGCTCAACTGGCGATGGCAAGAGCGGGTTACCCTCGCATGGACGACGAGGCCATCGATGCCATCGTTCTCCAGAAGATGCTGGAGCTGGCGCGCGAGCTGCTCATCGTCATCCAAGCGGTGGACGACGACGGTATGTGCTCGCTACGAGCCGCTCGGTGCATCCACGCACATTTGCTGCTCCACACGGAATCGACCATCGCCGCCTCGGCTTCGACGTCGGAGCCTGCCAGCAGGGGCGCCGAGTTCTCCCCCAACCGGGCCTTCATGGCGACCAGGTCAACGGGCCGGCGATCGTCCGACCACGCTGGTCCCCGCAACGACCAGCAGCGGGGACGGCCTGCTCCACGCGGCGACTTGACGTGCTTCAACTGTGGCCGACGAGGCCACATCTCCTCTGACTGCCGTGCGCCTCGATGACGCCCCTCCGCATCCCGGGGCCAGGACTACAGGACGTCCACGGCATCGCGGCAAAACCAGGCAAGTCGCGACGCCTCTCACGCTCGGCCCTCATTCACACCATACACACTGCAACGCACCATAAGAAGGGCTCGCGATTCGGCGTGTGATGGGGGGTATTCTGGCGTTTGTTCGTGGCCACTCAAACCTGGGCAGTGGTCTGAGTTGGCCCATAGGGTAGTCGCGGCGACGGCAGGTTCGTCCGTGGTTGTCGGATCAATCGAGGGTGTGGAATTTCGCGTGTTGGTCGATACTGGTGCGTCGGCTACGATCATTTCGGATCTGATTTACAATATACTGCCCGTACGATGCCGCCCCTTGGAACGGGTTTCTATCCCGTGTTTCGCCGCTAATGGCAGTTCACTTGGCATTATTGGGCAAATTCGGGCGCAAATTTCGATTGGAGACATTAAATTGGCAGGGCCTATTTTGGTCTCTTCTTCCCTCGCCGTGCCGTGTTTGTTAGGCACTGATTTTCTCGCGAAAATGCCTATTAAGATCCTTGTAGATCAAGGCTGCATCGAACTCCCGTCGGGTTGACGGATGGCGTTCTTGCCCACACCCTCACATCCGCGCATGGCTAGTGCCTCGGTGCAGGCGTTTGTTGCGAGCACAGTCCGCATTCCGCCAGGGACACAAATGCTCGTGCCCTTGCAACTTAAAAAAACCGCTAGCCCCGGAGGCCTCGGCACATGGCATTTTGCTGGGGCCTTCAAACGCAGCTGCTAAGGGGTTAGATTTGGTGGCTGCACAGACCCTCGTAGCAGCCGACAGGGAGCCGTTCTTGCAGGTTTTGAATGTCGGATTGTCCACAACCGTCATTCCGCAAGGAACTGTGCTCGCTCACGCGACCCCGGTGCCGTTGGGAACCGGAGTCGCGGGACACGTGCATGACACGCCGCAGGTCCCACCTCCTTCCGAATCGGATGAGAAATGGTTGGGCGCGCTCTGCACAGACACGGGTGATCTGTTTCATTCGCAGCGAATTAAATTGCGCGCTCTTCTGCGAGAATTTTCCGATGTCTTTAGTAAATCTAAATTTGATATTGGCTGCACCAAGCTGCTGCGTCACCACATTGATACTGGTGACGCTGCCCCGATTCGACAAAACCCGTTTCGGCTTAGCCCGGCGGAGAAACAGCATGTTAAATCGGCTGTGGATGACATGCTGAAGGCCGATATAATTTCTCCCTCCACTAGTCCCTGGGGTGCTCCAATAGTGCTGGTCAAAAAGCACGATGGTAGTCTCCGTTTTTGCGTTGATTTTCGGTGCCTAAATAAAATCTCGGTAGCGGACGCCTACCCTCTTCCTCGTATGGACGAGTCATTGGATGCCCTGGCAGGGGCGCACTATTTCTCCACCTTGGACCTTCTGTCGGGGTTTTGGCAACTCCCCCTCGACGAATCGTCAAAACCTAAGACTGCTTTTCGGACACCACAGGGCCTTTTCGAGTTTAATAGATTGCCCATGGGTCTCCACTCGGCCCCAGCGACGTTCCAGAGGCTCATGGAGCTGGTCCTCGCTGGGCTCCAGTGGGACTCATGTCTCATTTATCTTGACGACGTCATCGTCTTTAGCCGCACGTTCGGCGAACACATCGAACGGTTGCGTGCTGTCTTCTTGAAAATGCGGGCCGCTAACTTGAAATTCAAGCCGCAGAAGTGTCACCTTCTGCGTGAGTCTGTGCGCTATCTGGGCCACATAGTTAGCCGCTCGTGCATCTCTACCGACCTTGAAAAAACCAAATGTGTTCAACATTGGCCGACCCCTACATCTGCGGGCGATGTTCGTAGTTTTATTGGTTTTGCGTCGTACTACCGCCGGTTTGTTGCTGGCTTCGCGACGATTGCCAAGCCGCTCCACGCCCTTACGTCAAAAGGGGTGGCGTTTCATTGGGGGGACGCAGAACAGGCTGCGTTCGACTCCTTGCGGAACGCGTTCGTGATGGCACCGTCCCTTGCGTACCCCGATTTTTCCGTGCCATTCGTGTTGGACACCGACGCTAGCAATACGGGGATTGGGGGTGTTCTGTCCCAAAAAGTTGATGGCATTGAAAGGGCTGTTGCCTATGGTAGCAGAGTCTTGTCTCTTGCTGAATAAAGATACTGTGTGACCAGACGTGAGCTGCTGGCCATTGTGTTTTTTATTCAGCAATACAGGCCGTACCTGTATGGTCAGCATTTTACCGTGCGATCTGATCATTCGGCTTTACAGTACGCTCTGCGGGTTGACCAACCGTCCGGGCAGCTTTCTCGGTGGCTCGAAGTCCTTCAGGACTACGATTTCAATGTCACTTACCGTAGGGGTGCACAACACACGAATGCCGATGCGTTGTCTCGCCTTCCGCCGGCTCAAAAATGTGCGTGTTTTTTGGGCTCGGGCCATTGTAAGCCGCCACTGCCTGCGCAGGTCGCGCCTCTCACAACGGTGTCAGCCGCACTTCCCGCCGCCTCAGCGCCGATGTTGGATCACGCAGATCCAATGGCCAGTGACGATTTGCTGGGGCTAACTTTGACCAAATGGGGTCGGCACCAGGGCGAGGACATGTCGTTATTGAGGTTGCGTCGCCACGCGAATAATGCGGTTCCAAGACAGGGCAAATTTAATTCATTTGTCATGAAGCGCGGCTTGTTGATGCATTGGGATGCTGACTCGTGTCAACATAAAATCGTCGTACCATCCGCCTTGCGATGCAAGGCCGTATGGGCGGCGCATGAGCGTTTATTGCACCTGGGTGTTCATAAGACCATTGGGTTGTTGCGGTTGCAATTTTTCTGGCCGGGCATGCTGCGCGACGTCACTGACATTTTGCTGGGGTGCACCCATTGTGCGCAACGTAAACCGCCGGCTAAACCGGCATGTCCACCCCTGCAACCCATTTCGGTCTCTCGTATAAATGAGTTGGTGGCTCTCGATATTTTGGGCCCTTTTCCTACTACGCCACGGGGTAATAAGTACCTTCTGGTTGGGGTAGAGTATTTTACACGGTGGCCTATGGCCTGGGCCCTCCCCAACCAGTCGGCGGCGGCCGTTGTGGACGCCTTTGTTCAAGGCTACGTCCTGGACAAGGGCGCACCAGAACGGTTGCTGACCGATCAGGGAAGAAATTTTTCAGGAGCCTTGCTGACTGATGTGTGCCGCCTGTTGGGCACTAAGAAAGTGCGCACTTCGCCCTACCATCCCCAGACCGACGGCATGGTGGAGCGCCTTCATAGAACTCTCACCGCTATGTTATGCCATCAGGTCGATGAATCCCACCTCGATTGGGACTTGCAGGTTCTGGGGGTCCTCACCGCATACCGTATGGCACCTCACGCGGCGACGGGATTTTCCCCGTTCTTTCTAATGTACGGCAGGGATGCCTTTCCTCCCGCCGACGTTCGGCTGGAAATCGAACAGCCACCGCAAAAGTCAAAGCTCGTTGACCACTTGCGATTCAACCTCCGTAAGTTGGCCGAGGCACGGGAGGCCGCCATTGAAAATTCGGCTTCCCGCCAACGGGCGAATTTGCGACTGCGGGACCCTCGGTCGTACACGCATCGGTGGCCACCGGGAGACAGGGCATGGCTCCACTGCCCCCAGGTGCCGGTGTCCACGTCGGCCAAACTCCTCAGACCATGGCGAGGCCCGGTTGAGGTAGTGGAAGTCCTGCGTCCCCAATGTGTTAAAATTAGCTGGGGACGGCGTCGCTGGTGCGTTCACCCCTCTCGGTTAAAACCCTTCGTCACGCCACGCGTCCCTCCACAACACACACGACATGGGGGCCGAGTGTGCGACGCGTCCGACGAGCCGGATGTTGCCCCGTTGGTGCCTAACCCACAGCGCAGGCGTGTCATTCCTCCTGCAGATGACGCGGGAGTGACGGCTCCATGCAGGCCACGTTCGGCCTCAATGGACCGTGGAGCAGCAGGTGTCCCCGTGGAGATGCCTAAAGGCCCACCGGATGCTCTGGCTCATCCTCCTCCTTCCCTTGTGCCGCCGACAAAGCCTGCCATCCCCTACGATGGCCCCGCGAAACGCACGCGCGCGAAATCTCGCCGGTTGTTATGTTTTTTTTGGCATGTCTAGTGCCTTGTACATACGTTATGTTGTTAAGGGGGGTATTTATAGTGGTTTAATTGTTCTTGTTGTTCGTGAGGCACACTCACAATTCTTCTACCATTGATAATTTCGGAGTTTCTCATTGTTGCAGCCGGGACGGCTGGAGCTTCCGAAGGAGGGGGTGATGTAGAGGTGTTAACTACGCGCTGTTGCGTAACCTGCATTGCCACCAGGGCAGTGCAGCATTACCCCTGGGTACAACGGTTGGGGTCAGTCGAGGTGAAACGGATCGTGGCCAGGGTTTGGTGCGAACCAATCAGACGGTTCCACGTGGGAATGTATGATTGGTTCTACCTGGCCACGAAGGGGTATAAGACGGGTGACCCAACGGACCTCGGGGAGTTCTCTCCCCGCACGAAGATAGAAGACTGGGCTGAAGCCTAGCTAGGACCCTGGACCAGCCCTTCAGCCCTTCTAAGGGCTAAGGCTCGGCATACCCAGTGGTCAGGACCCACCGGGCCAGCGGTGGGTCAGATAGCCTCCCCTAGGTCCTAGCCGGAGGACTAGGTTAGCGGTAGACGTGTGAGTCCCGCCAAGTCCGGAGGTTGTACCTCCTTAGGTATCAAGGAGGTTAGCGGTAGACGTGTGAGTCCCGCCAGGTCCGGAGGCTGTACCTCCCTAGGGTATCGGGTGAGGGGACCGAATATCCCTCTGTGTGTGTTAAGCATTGTATAAGGAAATAATACAATAAACAGAGTGTGCCTCCTAAAGAAGTCTGCTCGTCCTTACAACACTACAGAACCAAAGAAGATAAATCAAACAGAGTATAGCAAGATTTGGAAACCATATAATGCAACACAGATGGTCAAAACACAACGCAAGGTCAGGTTGATTACGTTATTATTACTGGTAGGAACGAAGTTGTAAACTGAGTGTACCAGCCTGCAATAGATTAATGTGTCCGTCCGTCCGTCCATCCGTCCCCTTTCAATACTTTAGAAGTGAAATCTCGTGCTGTTGGGTGTAAAAAAAAATCCAATGTTCCTACCAGCCCACCCTGCAAGGACCTGTTAATTTATCTTCCGTCCTGCTGTCCACGCCCCCACGCTACTCTCCCACTACTTCCTGTCTCCCTTCCCCCCTCTCTCTTCACCCACTTGGGGTAAACTGTCCCTCAAGGATCGTAGATCGAAGCCCCCCACCGCACCTCGCTCTCTCCCTCCCTGGCCCCCCATCTCTCTCCCTCCCTGCCCCCCCGTCTCTCTCCCTCCCTGCCCCCCCGTCTCTCTCCCTCCCTGCCCCCCCGTCTCTCTCCCTCCTTCCCAACTGAACCCCCCTAACCTCTCGCTCACAAGTCGCTGAAGGTGAGGCGCCCTCTGATGTCTCTCTCTCTCTTCCTGCCGTGCCCTCGCCTCCCCGTCTCTTTGCCTCTCTCTCGCCACGTCTTTGCCCCTCGACTCTTCCAGCCCCGTCGTCTCTCTCGCTCCTTCCGAACTGTGCGCCCCTAACCTCTCCCTTAAAAATCGTTGCATGAAATTGCTCTGATGGCGATCTCTCTCTCTCTCGCTGCATCCCCCACGCCGTCAGGTCTCGCTGCCTCCCGCTCGCCACGTCTCCGCCCCTCGACTCCTGCCTCCCCATCTCTCTCTCCCCTCTTCCCCTCCCGCTCCCCGGTTCCGCCAAGTTCCTGTGCCCCTCGAAGCGAGCCCCGGTCCCTCGCTGCCATTCGTCCGCCCCCCTTCGATGCTCTCCCTCAGGCCTCCCTCGCCCCGTTCCTTGGCCCCCTCTCTCCCTCGCCCCGCTCCCGCCTCTCTCCATGGAAGCTCTCCGCGGGTCGCGTCTCCTCACTCCTCCGGACGCCGTTCGGCCTCCTGCGCACACCTCCTGCACCGCCGCCACCGCCAAAGATCCCCCGTGCAGCCTCGAACAGGCTGTCGGGGGCAAGCGCTGTTAGTGGCGAGCAGCAGCACCTACGAAGGCTACCGGCACTGTGGTACACGAGGGGGGTGGGTGGCCAGAAACCACGGCCGGCACCCCTTTGTCTCCCCAGCGGTGATGTTTTACACGTCCCACAAGGTACTACTTTTAGGCGGAGTCGATCTCGGGGAGGCCCACGACCGGTTCATATAATTGTCACACTTCTAGATTTTTGTTGTTTTTATTTTTTTACCTACGTGACTTTATCGAATAGAACCAAAGAGTATAATTGTCACACTGTTTTTGGGCCGTGAGCAAGGAAATCCAACTCGGGGTCTCTGCAGAGTTCGCTCGAGTTTGCAAACGAAAAAACTAAAACGTGTAGCGCTAAACGACCAAATCGGTGATGACAATTCCTGCTGAACGCCGCAGAAGACCAGGCCCACAACGTGGATAGCAGAGCCACGCCCCACCGGCATCAAACTCTGCCCACACATTGTAAACAAATGCAACTCGTGTAACGCGTAGGCTTTTCGCAAGCAGCATTATTCGTGAATGTTTTTGGGGGTTAGTTCGCGTTATTGTTAATGTGTCGTAACCCTCCACCACCACCGCCCGACACGGACAATCAGTAAAACAAATGCCATTGCTCCACTGTAGGGGCGGCCAGGTGGATTTTCAAGAACGCCAATGTTGGTTTCACTGTTGTTAGATTTACACATTTTGGCCGAGGAGGCGAAAATCCACGAGTTGTTAATTCACGTCAAAATCTGAGAATTCGCGGTGAATCCACAAATTTGGCCTAGTCTGCTGTATCCATCAGTCACTTTCCGCATCAGATATTAACCAACATATCCATGATGCAACGTAACAACTGCAGTCTAACTGCATTTTAAATGGATTAAATAAGCATGGACTGAATGACCATTCATTATGAATATCCCGAGGTAACACCAAAACACACTTTACGCACATTCAACAATCTAACAACAATTCTACACTATGTGCCTGTGTTCAACCAAGTTAGCGATCTTAAAACCATTCAAACTCACCACCACCACCACCACAACCAAACCACCAGAATCGTCAAATCGAAATCCCAACGAAGCGAACGGCGGTCCACAGAAGTACGTCCTGGCACGAGAAAACATTCCCCGCTCAAACACAAAGAACACCACCACCCATACACTCCACACCACCACCACCACCACCACACCACCACCACCACACCCCACACCACCACCACCACCACACCACCACCACCACACCCCACACCACCACCACCACCTCCCCTACACCACCACCACCACACCCCACACCACCACACCCCACACCACCACTACCACACCCCACACCACCACCACACCACCACCACCATACCCCACACCACCACCACCACACCCCACACCACCACCACCACACCCCACACCACCACCACACCACCACCACCACTACCACACCCCACACCACCACCACACCCCACACCACCACCACCACACCACCACCACCACTACCACACCCCACCACACCCCACCACACCACCACCACACCCCACACCACCACCACACCCCACACCACCACCACCACCACATCCTACACCACCACACCCCACACCACCACCACATCCCACACCACCACCACCACACCACCACTACCACACCACCACACCCACACCACACCACCTCCCCTACACCCCACACCACCTCCCCCACCCCACCACAACACACCACCTCCCCTACACCCCACACCACCACACCCCAAACCACCACACGCTACACCACCACTACCACACCCCACACCACCACCACACCCCACACCACTACCACACCCCACACCACACTCACCACACTCACCACACACACGCTCACCACACTCACCACGCTCACCACGCTCACCACACACACCACACTCACCACACACACACCACACACACCACATTCACCACAAACACACACCACACACACCACACTCACTCACCACGCTCACCACAAACGCTCACCACACACTCACCACACACACCACACCACACACACTCACCACACACTCACCACACACTCACCACACACACACCACACACACACCACACACTCACCACAAACACACACCACACACACCACACACTCACCACACACTTACCACAAACGCTCACCACACACTCACCACACACACTCACCACACACACCACACTCACTCACCACACTCACCACACACTCACCACACACACACACCACACTCACCACAAACACACACCACACACTCACCACACACTCACCACACACACACCACACTCACAAACACCACACTACACTCACCACACACTCACCACACCACACTCACCACACTCACCACAAACGCTCACCACTCTGTTCACACACACTGTTCACACACACTGCTCACCACACTGTTCACACACACTGTTCACACACACTGCTCACCACACTGTGCCCCGGAGAGGCCTACCCACCTGCTGGGAGGCCTACCCACCTGCCGCTGGGAGGCCTACCTACCTGCTGGGAGGCCTACCCACCTGCTGGGAGGCCTACCCACCTGCTGCTGGAGAGGCCTACCCACCTGCTGGAGAGGCCTACCCACCTGCCGCTGGGAGGCCTACCCACCTGCCGCTGGAGAGGCCTACCCACCTGCCGCTGGAGAGGCCTACCCACCTGCCGCTGGGAGGCTTACCCACCTACCGGGAGGCCTACCCACCTGCCGCTGGAGAGGCCTACCCACCTGCTGGAGAGGCCTACCCACCTGCCGCTGGGAGGCCTACCCACCTGCTGGAGAGGCCTATCCACCTGCCGCTGGGAGGCCTACCCACCTGCTGGAGAGGCCTACCCACCTGCCGCTGGGAGGCCTACCCACCTGCTGGGAGGCCTACCCACCTGCTGCTGGGAGGCCTACCCACCTGCTGGAGAGGCCTACCCACCTGCTGGGAGGCCTACCCACCTGCCGCTGGGAGACCTACCCACCTGCCGCTGGGAGGCCTACCCACCTGCTGGGAGGCCTACCCACCTGCCACTGACAGTGGTACCTGGAGCGTGCTGACGCTCAGCTGATGTGTCACACCGTGGCGAACCCCGCAGCTAACTCATTCACGTGGAGCAGGCCAAGAAACGACATTCCAGTCGTGGGCTGAGCTCAAAAGGGCTAACTCGAGCACCATCCTGCGGCGGGGAAAGGAGGCGGTGCAAGAGGTTCAGCCGAGCCCACAACAGCCAAGAATCTGCTGTCTGGGAGAGGGGGGTGGGCGCTGTTAAACCCTAGCACATGGGCGAGAAGCCGTGCATGTGTGACGAGTGCGGCAAGACGTTTTTCTCACGCTCGGCCTACAAGTATATATATTTTTCTATTCCACTTGTGTGTAAATCTGTGTATACCCCGGATATTTTAGAGATGGCAATTCTCCTGCTGTGTGTCCTACTGCTGTCCCTCCCGGCCATATCTAGTGTCACACTCAACTCTACAAACGGCTACCCTCGTTATTTTGCGTCAATACTTGTTGCTCGATTTGCCACTACACCTGCAAATGAAACAGCTCATAGACACTTCTACACTCCATCATTGTATCCTTTTAAACCCTATCTTTGTCCCATTACTTCACCAGCACTCCTTCCAAACTTCATTTTGCTCTTAAAAATAACACCATCTGCGAGCTGCTGCTATTCGTCCAAGGTTCGCCGCTCTTCATCCTTTCACAGAAAATACTTATGCAAACTGTTAATTCTACATTTCTTATTCCTGGGTGGTATTGAGCTTCATCCAGGCCCAAATGAAAAGAGCTCGTATAATTCTGTAGATTTTTCTGGCAGGAAAGGTGTTGGTGTTCTACATATCAACATCAGAGGGCTTGTGATTAAATTAAGTCAACTAAAACTAGAAGTGGCAAATCTTGATCCGGACATTTTTTGCCTAACAGAAACATTTCTCACTCCTGCCGTCAATAACTTGCAGATTACGATTGAAAACTACAACCTTTTTCGGCTTGACTGAGGATCTAAAGGAGGTGGAATTGCCATCTATGTTCGTAACACTATTGCATGTTCACCAGCTCACTCTTTGTTTAAAAAATGTTGCTTTGAAGGTCTGGCTCTCAGAATAACTCTCCCAAATAATCAACAGATATTGGTAGTGTGCTGCTATAGACCGCCTTGTGGGAAGGATGTTGAAGCTGCATCGGCACTGAGAGAGCTTTTTGGGGGCCTCCCTAAAGGTGAAATAATTTTAGTGGGTGATCTAAATTGGAATTGGCTAAACCTGCCGGCCGTGGCCACAAATTTTACAAATGAATTTAACTTGTTTCAATTAATAAATGTCCCCACAAGACCCAACCTAAAAAATCCGGGACAGTCAACTCTGCTTGACGTCCTATTGACAAATGCCCCTCACAATTTCGCACTGACTGGTGTTCTGGGTAATAACCTTAGTGATCACTCCTTCATTTTTGGTGTGAGATCATCAGCCAGACCCAAAGCCCCCCTAAAATTGTTGAGAAGCACTCTTTGAGGCACTTCAGCACTCAGGCATTTACAAATGATGTGCTTCACTCGGATATTGATAAGGTCTGTGATATACCCAACCTGACTACGGCTTGGGAGACTTTCAGGTACACATTTCTCCAAATTCTTAACAAACATGCTCCGTTGGTTAGATTTAAAACTAAAGGCAACCGCCCACCATGGTATGATCCTTTGATTACAAAGCTCATGAAAACTAGGGACAAGGCTTGGGCATGTGCTCAGAAAAGTAATTTGGTAAATGACTGGCTAGAAAACAGGATTTTAAGGAATAGATGCGTAAAAAATACGGCATGCAAAAAATGCCTATTTTTCCTCCACTCTCCTGGAATCACATGGAAATGCCAGGATTTTTTGGAAAACAATCAAATCTATCGAAAAGGCATCCAAAACAGAAAATCTGCCCGTTGAGCTTCACCGAAATGGGGAATATTTTTCAGATCCCAAAAAAATAGTTGACAATTTTAACCTTCATTTTTCTGAAGCTGGTAATCTTTTTGATAATGTATTGGGAGTCACCCCTGCTCCTGCAAATTCCTACACCCCTGTCCAAACATTAAACGAATTTAGTTTCCAACCAATCCACGAAAGTAATGTTCTGAAACAACTGTCCTACCTCAAAGGGTCCTCCTCTACCGGAGCAGATAGTTTTCCCGTCTTTGCTCTACTGTTGGTCACCTAATATACAAACCTATAGCCCATATTTTCAACCTGTCCATCAAAGAAGCATCAGTTCCTCTAGAATGGAAACATTCCTATGTCCGCCCACTTCACAAAGGGGGCCCTAAAGATGATCCCAATAACTACCGACCTATCTCAATTTTGTCCCCATTGATGAAAATTTTTGAAAAATTATTGAACTACCAAATTAGCAGTTTCCTGTCCACCAACAATCTACTACATCTAAAACAATCTGGGTTCCGGAAAAAATACAGCACCACATCTGCTGCATTAGACTCTTTGAATCAAATTTACAATAGCCTTGATAATAAGCAGTACTGTGTCTGTCTTTTTCTTGACCTGTCCAAAGCTTTTGATACAGTTGACCACAACACCCTGCTTAGTAAACTAAGTTGCCTCGGTTTTTCCGAGAACACAGTACAATGGTTAAAAAATTACCTCTTTTCTCGCACCCAAACTGTATTCACAGATGGTTGGAGGTCAAACAGTGTTAAGATAACAAAAGGGGTTCCACAGGGTTCCATCCTCGGCCCCCTCTTGCTCTCTCTTTATGTCAATGACTTGGGCACTGAACTGGATCATTCCAGGGTAAATCTTTTTGCAGATGACACGATACTGATTACTGCTGGCCGCTCTCCGGATGACGTGATTGCTAAGCTCCAGGGTGATTTCAACAAACTACAACATCAGCTAGTTTCTCTTAAACTAGTCCTGAATACCTCCAAAACCAAGGTGCTATGCTTCTCTCCGGGACTAAAGCAGGAAGTTATTTTTCCCCAATTACATTCCTTGAATAATTATCAAATAGAGCAAGTCAAGATCTATAAGTATCTTGGGGTCATCCTGGATTCAAAACTTAGTTTTGAAGATCACATTGATTATATTGGTAAAAAGACAAAAATAAAAATTGGTTTTCTGTATCGACACAAGCACTGCTTCCCCCCAATGTTCCGTTTGGAATTGATAAAAGCTACCATACTGCCTCTACTTGACTACTGTGACATCGTGTATAAATCAGCCCCAAGTACTGTACTGAAGAAGCTTAATTCCATCTATCACTCGGCCTTAAGATTTGCATTGAACTGCCCATATAGGACTCACCACTGTGATCTCTACATTGAGTCAAACTTAACATCTCTTAATGTTCGACGGCTTGTGCACCAGATCTTATTTATTCACGATGTCCTTACAAAAAATTCCGCAGACTACCTACTGGATCTCCTCTCTGTTTCAAAGAACAAATATGACCTCAGGTCTTCGCTCATTTACCAGCTTCACATTCCCTATTGCCGTACAAAAACTGGAGGAAGGTCCTTTGCTATTGATGCCCCCAGGGTCTGGAATGCTATTGCCAATAAACTGCAACTTGAATCACTACCTATGAGATCTTCACTCAAAACTGCTCTAGAGGAGTTGTACAACCCTAGCTGCCACTGCTATTCAGTGGCCTAAAATATGGGTCTAGATTTTGGTGTTATAATTTATTTATGTAGTTTATTGTTAAAAATTCGGTCACAGTCCCTATGATCACTGTTACATTGGATTCATGGCTTTTATTTTGGTGATTTTCGAAAAGTTTTTTTTTGTTTTGGCCATGTTTTTGTTTATAGTAGTACGGAGTTAGACTGATGGCCTTAATCTTAGTTGTCTTGTGGTTGTTGTTGTTATTTGACTTGCATCCCACTGGGATTTTTGCACACAGCATTGGTGTACGGTGCTATTTTAGGAATATTTTGATATTTTTTTCCTGTATTTTCTGTTTGCACAGTCACATAACCACTGTAAGATATTTTCTTGTTCATGTTTTTGTTTGTTGCGGTTGCACCCGATTCAAGAGCCGAATGGCTCACAGGGCTATACCAAATAAATGAACTATGAACTATGTCCTAGTTCGACAAAATCTACGTCAACACGTAATACAAAACTACAATTCGTGTTGCAGAGAATGAACCTCCTCTACGTGTAACCTTTGAGTGGTATGCCACGTAACTGATTAATGATCCGAGTGTTCTCCCTATTTCAAAGACAATGAGTTGCTCCAGAGGGAGATGCTTCCTGAAAACACAAAAATACCCTTGTTTGGTTCTTTCCTCCAGTCTCATCCCTTCACCTGATGAAGGCCACTTGTGTTGTGGCCGAAACGTCGTGAGAATTTTATTGCGTGATTTTATTTGATCAATTTATTATTTTATTCTCATTCTACGTGGTGACTTTACCTAAAGAACCAAAGAAGATGAATCCTTGCAGTCACGAAAGCTTTAAATCGAAAAACAAAAATACCCTTTGACCTGTATCACAATAACAATGAGTCTCACCTGAGTAAGCTGTACAGGTTACTTCCATAACACACACTTTGTCCTAACATCACTTATTCAATGTTTGACCCTTACAGACAAAATGTTACATGTACGCACACAATCAGACAAGTATTAATTCTAAATTATTGACAGGCATATTAACAAAATTGAATTACTGCACTGAAATATACTGCATCAGGTTACATCGCATTAACATGAAGCTATTTTTAAAAATACGCACCGTCTGCTTAACAGTGTATGTACAACGTGCTATTGTATTGTCATTCAAAACGAGTAGGCCATTGCATGCTGGCGTCTGGGTCAAAATTGCTCAAATTCTAAACATTACCTACAAACTCCACAACTAAGATGCCACATCAATCATCGCCCCCTACTGACAGGCTCTTGTCCACATGCAGGCCGGTGCAGGGCCACCACCTTGTGCCACACAGGGGCAGCTGCTACTTGGGGATGCTCTTCAAGTGTTTGAGACGAGATACAAAACTCCGAATTGCCAGAGGCGATTAAGCAAGCACCATATAAATGGATTTTAAAACCGAGTGAATGCTTGGGAGCTTATTGGCTCTCGCTCCTGGTTCGAGATCTACCCAACCCACAGGTCCACAAAAACTGGCCGCTCTAACCATGCAGGTTTAACCTAGGAACTGAGTGTCCAACTTCACATTCTTGTCATTAAAGGCCTGTGACAAAGGTGCATCCATTGGAGCGACCAGAGTGGAGTCGGCTCCGGGAGAGGCAACCACCTTGCCC
Organism: Petromyzon marinus; assembly: GCF_048934315.1. NCBI lineage: Eukaryota > Metazoa > Chordata > Hyperoartia > Petromyzontiformes > Petromyzontidae > Petromyzon > Petromyzon marinus. The sequence continues at coordinate 298,709 of NW_027422660.1, forward strand.
CACGGCGCTCCTCCACTTCGAGGTCTGCGGAGTACTTCGCCACCACCACCAGCGTGGCGATCTTCACGGCTGTGCTCACTTTGGTTCTGCTGCTATCGCAGCCAGTGGTGGAACTCCTCGGAGGATCTCGGCGTGGGGGTTCGAACATCAACGGCTCCAACACCACCACCACCACCACCACGATCAACAACTACTCGGGACTCGTGAAGGACGTCTCTCCACCGGCAGCGGTCGCCACCTGGGGACCGATGTTCACCAGTGCCAGGACATAGTGGACAGCGTGCTCCCTGCTCTACTGCAGGCTATGGGTCAGCTGAGCGGCAGCTGCCAGGACATAGTGGACAGCGTGCTCCCTGCCCTGCTCCACGTCGTGCGTCAGCTGTACAGCGGCTGCAAGGAGGCCATCGGCTCCACCGTGCCGCTGAACACCCCGCACATCGCCGTGCGTCTCCGGCGTTTCGTACGTCGCAGAGTTGAGTGAGCAACATCCATCGTCGTCGTCACCATCAGCCACGGTCAATCCACTAGCGGGTAGAGACCTCCCCCGTGCCGTCGCCACCTCCCACGATGCCGCTGTGCGGTGATCCACCCAGCGCCTGACACGTGGAGCGATTTCATTGCTTGATCTCCCCACTGGGCATCCTCTCGGATGACCCCCTCGCCGCCCATCGGCATCTCTCGCCCCCTTCGCGCCCTCCACCGTCACCCTCAACTCTACTCGCGGTTAAATTTTGATTTAAAGCTTTTGTGATTGCAGTAATTCATATTCTTAGCTCTTCCGGTAAAGTCATGTTGAAGGGAAACAATAAAATAAATATATATATAAAATATAAATTCTCACGACGTTTCGACACACCTGAAGACGACCGTTTGTGTTATGGTCGAAACGTCATGAGAATTTTTATTGTTTTATATATATTTTATTATTTTGTTTCCCTTCAACGTGACTTTACCGAAAGAGCTAAGAATATCCACTCACGGTGTTTTCAACAGCCTGGTTGGGCACTGGAACGATATCCCGGACAGTACCGGATTAAGCTCGTGCGGGTCCTGTGGCATATATTATAATGGTGCCCAAAATAAAATAAAAAAACACAATTATCAAAACGCAAAGTTTACACATCTACCGGGTCTCCACTTGACTTTGGATTGTCTCGGAGGAAGTCCACCCACACCTCCACTTCCACAAACTGCTGGGAGTTGCCTCGCTCTGCCTCACAGTCAGAAATCTCCTCCTGCTTCACGTTGCCTCTGTCGATGTGAAGGTCCCATTTTGGAGTTGAATCTTCATCTTCACATTTCACCTTCACTCCTTTGCTCTTCACTTCTTCACATTTCACCATCACCTCTTCATGTTTCACCCCGATACCTTTAAAAGTGTCCAAGCTGGGATTTTCTTCCGGTTCTTGTTTCATGAGGGATGGGCTCATGGTGGCACTTTGACTTTCACAAGCTGATTTCAGACTCCACTCCTTGTGGATCTTCTGATGCTTCTGTGTTCTCTGGTGTACTTGAAGTTGTTGTTGCTGTGCAAACGTTATCCCGCACGGAGTGCACCTGAAGGGTTTCTCTCCTGTGTGTGTTCTCTGGTGTACTACAAGAGTAGATGAATGTGCAAACGCCTTCACGCACATACTGCACTTGAAGGGTTTCTCTCCCGTGTGTGTTCTCTGGTGTTCTACAAGAAGAGATGAACGTGGAAACGCCTTCATGCACACACTGCACTTGAAGGGTTTCTCTCCCGTGTGTGTTCTCTGGTGTGCTACAAGAGTAGATGAATGTGAAAACGCCTTCATGCACACACTGCACTTGAAGGGTTTCTCTCCCGTGTGTGTTCTCTGGTGTGCTACAAGAGTAGATGAATGTGAAAACGCCTTCCCACACACAGTGCACTTGAAGGGTTTCTCTCCCGTGTGTGTTCTCTGGTGCTCTGTCAAATTTCCAGTCCGGTCCGTGCTGTATGCACACCGGTCGCATTGTTGACTTGCCCTACCGAGCTGCGCTGAGTGCATTTGCTCCATCAGACCAATTCTGCAGAGGAAGCGTCAGCTGCAGACAGAAAAAAATAATATCCACACTATCTACACTTCAGTATCGATGCACAGAGGAAAGCATATACACACAGTAACACGTGACTTACACGTCTATACTTATTCACATATTCATGATATAGTGGAAAAGTGTCCCAAATTCATCACACGGACTGTTATGGCACACAATGAGAGGGCAAATGGTTATAAACATGCCTGGAAGCCCTCGTATCTTCAAAATGAATGTTCACCAAAAACTCCGAGCACACAATTTCAGCTGTCTGGCTACAAAAGGAATATTTATGAGAGCTAAATTCAGCTGACATAGCAAAGGGTGTTGAAAACAATATTATTTGTGTTAGGCAGAAATGCATAAATTAACGTTCAATCGCAACTTAGAGGTGTGAATCCAGGCTCAGATGTCCTTGAATGCTGGGATGAACAGTTCCCACTTCAGCTGAATGTGTGTGCTGTGTTCACCTCCTGTTTCCATTATTATAAAGAGTTCCAGAGGAAAACAAAAATAAACTACTGTTATGATAAAACCTCCGTGTTCGACAGAGTTAATAGACGTTACTGCAAACACAAACTGTACACTGTCACTGGGTAAACAGGCGGTGGCGTGTCTAGAATCATGCCTGGCCACCTTCATCTGCTCAGCATTAATGCTTCCTCACTGCACCAAGTAATTAATTGAGGATCAACGAACATAGCCGAGGCTAACTGGAGTTTGCGTGTCTCTCTCCGTGGTGAGATGTTAACTACCTCACCTGGTATACAGGAAGTCGTGGGTTCGATCCCGACCCTGACACCTGCTGTATATTTGGAGTTTGCGCGTCTCTCCGCTGAGTGTCTTTGACCGATAGACATTGACACACGTATTCTTGTTTCTTTCATTAAAGTTACGTAGATAGAAAATAACAATAACAGATAATAGAATTACATTAAATAAAGACCATTTGTGTTGCGATCAAAATGACGTGAGTTTTTTTGCTTTATTCACAATTATTTATTTATTGTATTGCTATTTTTATTTAATTTTCTATCTACGTGACTTTACCGAAAGAACCAAGAATATTAATTCCTGCAGTCACCAAAGTTTTCAGTCAAAACATTCACACACGTTGACAAAGCCTCACCTTGTGTTGTTGTGGGCAGGTCGCTTCTGATAACAAGAGTGGTATAGCAGCTCAAGCGGGCTTGGCCTGCTAACAAAAGAACGAAAATCAAAACTGCGTGAATATTTACAATAAAACAAAGTTACAAAGTGGCGAGCCGGGTGAAGACAAATTAAACTTAAGCGAGATAATTAAAGTGAACGCAATCAGGCGAGGGCAGGAGGCAGGGCCCCGCGTGGCTAGGCCCCGCGATGTAAAGTTCCAACCTGGACATCGATTCCAATGCTCGCTGCTACTCAACTGACATCCCTACGAGAGAGAGCGAGGCTCTACCTTGGTTAACAACAACAACCACCACCACAACCACCACCACCACGACAACCACAACAACCACAATCGCAATGATAATTTCTCACCTCGGATTTCAGTGCAGGAAGCGTTAGTTTCCTGCTACCTCGTGACGTCACCCGGCAGCAGGTGACATGACGTCACATCTGGGGTACGAAACACGCTCCTCCCACAATGAGCCGCTCCGTAACTGAATAAATTAGAGAATGAATAAATTATGTTAATGTAACATGTCCCATATGTCGTGGGCAATGAACCCGTCGCAATAAACTCGTGACGGCTTTAACGAACACATTATGCTAATGAGCCGCCAGTCACTGGGCGTAGCTTTGCCCAAATAAGGATTGGCACTGGAACGCAATCGGCAGTGACCCAAGCGGAGGTGACGTCACGCTCAAGAGCGCGGTGGAATACCTTGGTGACATGACGTCACTAGCAAGGTACACCTCACCCTGGCGTTTCACGCCGATGAGGTAATGCAGAGTGGTGACGTCACAGAGCGGGGTTGGAGTTTAAGTTGATTTAGATTCATTTTACATTGTTCCCTCCCTTGGGTGTGTGGGCTCAGCTACAACAACGTGGACATTATTGTGTATACACTGTGTGTGTGTGTACACTGTGTGTGTATACACTGTGTGTCTGTGTATACTGTGTGTGTGTGTACTGTGTGTGTGTACACTGTGTGTGTGTACACTATGTGTGTACACTGTGTGTGTGTACAGTGTGTGTGTGTGTACACTGTGTGTGTGTGCACTGTGTGTGTGTACAGTGTGTGTGTGTGTACACTTCTAGATTTAAAGCTTTCGTGACTGCAAGGATCCATACTCTTTGGTTCAAAGGGTAAAGTCACGTAGGTCAAAGATGTTGTACTGTCCCCTGACGATATCCTTGTCAGCTTCGATGTGGTCTCTTTGTTCACCAAGGTCCCAGTACCTGATACCATTGAAATAATTGAAAATTTGGTCCAACATGGACTAGACCCCGACACACCTGCACTGGTTAGGCACTGCCTCAACAATACCTACTTTACTTGGAATGGCTCCTACAAACAAAATGAGGGTACCCCCATGGGATCCCCCTTATCACCAGTGATAGCCAATATTTTCATGGAGAAATTTGAATCAGACGCCATCCAGACTTCCACCCTCAGACCTTCCCTGTGGAAGAGATATGTGGATGACACTTTCGTCATTTGGCCACATGGCCTCCCAGCTTTGAACCTTTTCCTACACCACATCAATTCCAAACATCCCGCCATCAAATTCACCATGGAAGTGGAGAAAGATGGCAAGCTACCATTCTTAGATGTTCTGTTTGAGAGGAGACCTGATGGCTCATTGGGGCATTCTGTCTACAGGAAACCCACCCACACAGATTCCTACTTGAAACCTGATTTCCACCACCACCCAGCCCAAAATAATTCTCTCATCAAAACTTTATACCATAAGGCTCATTGCATTTCGGACGAACACCACCTGACCAGTGAATTAAAACATGTACACCTGGCCCTCAAAAGGAATGGTTACTCTGACCGTATAATCCGCCAAGCTGTTTCTCCCTCCATACAGAAACAACAACTTGATACTCCGGTCAAAACCATCACACTACCATATATAGCAGGCGTTACTAAAAAGATTTCCAAAATTCTAAACAAACACAAGATCCAGGTTCGGTTCAATACAGTACACAAAATTCGTGATCTGATCCCATCCGTGAAGGATGTCATTCCTGACTTACAGTACCCCGGGGTTTACAAATTGAGTTGTACCTGCGGTGATTGCTATATCGGGGAGACAAAGCGACATGTCTCTGACCGAATCCGCGAGCACAAATCAGATTTGAAACACGGCAAAACGAATTCTTCTGCCGTGGCTGATCACTGTTACAACGCTGTGGGTGATCACGATATCATTTTCTCCGATACCAAGGTTCTTTGCAAACCCACGGGTTTTTATCAGAGATTTGTTCACGAGGCAATTCAGATCTACAAACACAGACACAATTTCAACCGAGATGGTTTCAAATTTAGCAACCATTGGAAAGATGTTCTAAATCGAACTAAACATTAAACTAATTTCAATGGTACAGTATATTTTTCAAGTAGTGGTACCCCAAACTTTCGCAGCTCTTATAAATTCCCTTTTCACACCATCAATAGGTAAACTCTCCCCCCCCCCCTCCCGCGCCAAACGGCAAGTCCACCGGCACGTACAACACCTCTTTTCTAAAATCGGCCAATCAAATGCTAATTTTTCTTTGCTAATTTCTTTGTCAGGACACCATGTTTGCTCGCACAAAGTTTAAAGGTCCGCGGTCTGAGCGTGGTTGTGTTTCGCTAAATTCTCCTGTTTGATTTGTACTAGGTGCCTCAGTGAATGTATATGCTCTGACTTTAACATAGCTATTTCTGTGACCAGTTACAAGCTAATCATTCAGCTATTTCAATGCTAAATTCTATGCTAATTCCTTTGTCAAGGGGTGCCTCTGCGGATGTGTATACTTTAACTTATCTATTTCAATGAGCCATTTCAATGCTAAATTATATGCTAATTCCTTTGTCAAGGTGCTTTGTTTCTTCTCACACAGCTTAAAGGTCGTGATCTGCGCGTGGCTTTTTCCATTCCAGCGCTGTCCTCCAGACAGTCTCGTCCCTTCACCTGATGAAGGCCGCTTGTGTTGTGGCCGAAACGTCGTGATTTTTGTTATTTTATTTTTTACCTACGTGACTTTACCCAATAGAAGCAAAGCGTATGGATCCTAGCAGTCACGAAAGCTTTAAATCTAGAATAGAAATGTAATGCAATACAACACAGAGAGTCGGCCAACATAAGAGTCAACACCCCACCTTGTTGATAACGTTCTTCCAAAGATTGCTCAATTTGAAAGAGAGACAAAACACAGACAAGGAGACACACAGACAGAGAGAGATAGAACACAGAGACACACAGAGAGAGATACACACATACAGTGAGGGAAAAAAGTATTTGATCCCCTGCTGATTTTGTACGTTTGCCCAATGACAAAGAAATGATCAGTCTATAATTTTAATGGAAGGTTTATTTGAACAGTGAGAGACAGAATAACAACAAAAAAATCCAGATAAACGCATGTCAAAAATGTTATAAATTTATTTGCATTTTAATGAGGGAAAAAAGTATTTGACCCCTCTGCAAAACATGACTTAGTACTTGGTGGCAAAACCTTTGTTGGCAATCACAGAGGTCAGACGTTTCTTATAGTTGGCCACCAGGTTTGCACACATCTCAGGAGGGATTTTGTCCCACTCCTCTTTGCAGATCTTCTCCAAGTCATTAAGGTTTCGATGCTGACGTTTGTCAACTCGAACCTTCAGCTCCCTCCAGATTTCCTATGGGATTAAGGTCTGGAGACTGGCTAGGCAACCCCAGGACCTTAATGTGCTTCTTCTTGAGCCACTCCTTTGTTGCCTTGGCTGTGTGTTTTGGGTCATTGTCATGCTGGAATACCCATCCACCATCCATTTTCAATGCCCTGGCTGAGGGAAGGAGGTTCTCACCCAAGATTTGACGGTACATGGCCCCGTCCATCGTCCCTTTGATGCGGTGAAGTTGTCCTGTCCCCTTAGCAGAAAAACACCCCAAAGTATGTTTCCACCTCCATGTTTGACGGTGGGGATGGTGTTCTTGGGGTCATAGGCAGCATTCCTCCTCCTCCAAACACGGCGAGTTGAGTTGATGCCAAAGACCTCCATTTTGGTCTAATCCGACCAAAACACTTTCACCCAGTTGTCCTCTGAATCATTCAGATGTTCATTGGCAAACTTTAGACGGGCATATATATGTGCTTTCTTGAGCAGGGGAACCTTGCAGGCGCTGCAGGATTTCAGTCCTTCACGGTGAAGTGTGTTATCAATTGTTTTCTTGGTGACTATGGTCCCAGCTGCCTTGATATCATTGACAAGATCCACCCGTGTAGTTCTGGGCTGATTCCTCACCGTTCTCATGATCATTGCAACTCCCCGAGGCGAGATCTTGCATGGAGCCCCAGGCCGAAGGAGATTGACAGTTTTTTTGCGTTTCTTCCATTTGCGAATAATCGCACCAACTGTTGTCACCTTCTCACCAAGCTGCTTGGCAATGGTCTTGTGGCCCATTCCAGCCTTGTGTAGGTCTACAATCTTGTCCCTGACATCCTTGGAGAGCTCTTTGGTCTTGGCCATGGTGGAGAGTTTGGGATCTGATTGATTGATTGCTTCTGTGGACAGGTGTCTTTCATACAGGTAACAAGCTGAGATTAGGAGCACTCCCTTTACGAGTGTGCTCCTAATCTCAGCTCGTTACCTGTATAAAAGACACCTGGGAGCCAGAAATCTTTCTGATTGAGAGGGGGTCAAATACTTATTTCCCTCATTAAAATGCGAATCATTTTATAATATTTTGACATGCGTTTCTCTGGATTTTCTTGTTGTTATTCTGTCTCTCACTGTTCAAATAAACCTAACATTAAAATTATAGACTGATCATTTCCTTGTCAGTGGGCAAACGTACAAAATCAGCAGGGGATCAAATACTTTTCTCCCTCACTGTAGGCACACAGAGAAACAACGCCTCTGTGTCGAGGCCTTAAATAGAGAGAGAGGGGTGCAGAGAGAGAGAGGGGAGGGGTTTAGAGAAATCCGCGAGTCAATGCAAGGCCGTAGCCATGGAGTCAACATTGGGGGGGGAACAAATCTACCAGGGGCTCTGGGGTCTCCCCCCCCCAGAAAGAAAATCTAAATTTGAAAACTAATTTTTAAAATATTGAAAAATTTCACTAACACATGGGATGGAATTTGTATTATTTGATACAATATTGTATAATATTGTATTGTATTACATTGCTCTGTTGTTTATTTTTTAACTTTTCTTGTTTCATAGTATGTAATGGCAGAGATTAGGGATTCATAAAGTACAACGCAATCATACAAACACAAATCTACACATTGTTACATGAAGACAAGTCCACATTTTGTGGCCAAGGTTTAGCAAATTGTTTTTATTAACATAGCATAGCAATTATTATTTTAAATAATATTTTTATAGCAATAAATTGGGGGAGACATTTTGAGCATGTTTGATTATTGTGGGGGGATATGTCCCCCACCAATATATATTATAATTATTATAATATATTATAATTACGGCCTTGTGTCAATGAGAGATTTGGAACTTTGGTGACTGCAGGAAATAATAATAACACGAGTACACGCAGAGAGAGAGAAAGCACACTTATATTCTTGGTTCTTTCGGTAAAGTCACCACGTAGAAGGGGAAACAATAAAATAATTAAAATATTAAACAATAAAATTCTTACGACGTTTCGACTGCACCACAAGCAATCATCATTAGGTGTGAAAACCACAGCAAGAAACCACAGCAAGAAAATGTTCTTGCTGTGGTTTTCACACCTGATGATGATTGCTCGTCTTGCAGTCGAAACGTCGTGAGAATTTTATTGTTTGATATTTTTATTATTTTATTGTTTCCCTTCTACGTGGTGGTGACTTTACCGAAAGAACCAAGAATATGAATCCCTGCAGTCAAGAAAGCTTTAAATCAAAAGCACACTTAATCAAAGAAACTGAGTAAAATTTTTGAAATGTAATGCAATGCAACACAGAGAGTCGATCAACACACAATAAACGCATAGCCTGGTAGATTACTTTCTTACAAAGATTGCTCAACTAAGCGAGATAATTGAAGCAAACGCGATCAGGCGAGGGCAGGAGGCAAGGCCCCGCGTGGCTAGGCCCCGCGTTGTAAAGTTCCAACCTGGACATCGATTCCCATGCTCGCTGCTACTCAACTGACATCCCTGAGAGAGAGAGCGAGGCTCTACCTTGGTAAACAACAACCACCACCACAACAACCACCACAACAACCACGACCACCAACACGATAATAATTTCTCACCTCGGATTTCAGTGGAAGAGCGAAACGAACGCTTCCTGTTACCTCGTGACGTCGCGCGGCAGCAGGTGATATGACGTCACGTCCGGGGTACAAGACACTCCCCTAGCACGAGCGGCTCCGTAACTGAATAAAATTATGTTAATGAGCTCGGGCCATATGTCGAGGGATGGGGGCGTGGGTGCTGAACCCGTCCCAATCAACTCGCGACGGCTTTCACGAACTCATTATGTTAATGAGCCGCCAGTCACTGGGCGTAGCTTTGCCCAAATAAGGAATGTACAGGAACAGATATCGGCAGTGACCAAGCAGAGGTGACGTCACGATCAAGGGCGCGGTGGACGGGGGTGGGGTGAATACCTTGGTGACATGACGTCACTAGCGAGGCACACCTCCCAACGGCGTTTCACACCGATGAGGTCATGCTGAGTGGTGACGTCACAATCAGGGATGGAGTTTAAGTTGATTTAGATACATTTTCCATTGCTCCATCTCTTGAACAGAGACCCTTGCGTGCGTGAGCTCAGCAACTACAACGTGGACATTACTGTGTGTACACGCTGTTTCTGTGTGTACACACTGTTTCTGTGTGTACACTGTGTACAGACTGTGTGTGTACACAGACTGTGTGTGTGTACACACACACACAGTCTGTACACACAGAAACAGTGTGTACACAGTTTTTGTGTGTACACACTGTTTGTGTGTACACACTATGTGTGTACACTATGTGTATACACTGTGTGTGTGTACACTGTGTATACACACTGTGTGTATACACTGTGTGTGTACACTGTGTATATACTGTCTACACTGTGTGTGTGTACACTATGTGTACAGTGTGTTGTGTGTACACTGTGTGTACACACTGTGTGTGCCTGTATCTCTGTGTGTGCCTGTGTCTCTGTGTGTGTGCCTGTGTGTGACACCTGATAATGATTGCTTCTGTTGCAGTCAAAACGTCGTGAGAATTTAATTGTTTTATATTTTTATTATTTTATTGTTTCCCTTCTACGTGACTTTACCGAAAGAACCAAGAATAAATATCAGCTCTATGTTTTCAAGTAAATACATTTTGGGTAGTGAATAAATTATAGTCTTAATAAGCTACACATGACGAATTGTAGGCAATTATAGTTATAATCAAAGACATTTTTAAACAATCACGTGGTCCCTGTAGTCACCGTTAGAGACACAAAATCTGCTTGAAAACAGTTTATCAACATATATGAATACATTGATTCGAATAAGCAGAGATAATTTCCTATTTATGGCATGCCAGCTATGTGTCAGTTTTCGATATCAACATCACCTTATAAAAGAAAAACATTAAAAAAATAAGTGCACAACTTTATCCGTGATGAACGCTGCACTTTCCGTCATTTTCATGCAGGGGGCGCTGTAAACCTACACGCACCCCCTGCATGCGAACGACGGACGCGCAGGGACAGACGCTCGATTACGTTGGAATCGATCTGCAGACGACCAGCAGCTCCGTGTCGCCTTATCTCGATCCCGCGATCCCTTACCAGGTGAAAGTCCGCATCGAACCGGACCCCCAGCAAGGCCATTGTCTACTTAACGAGGGAAAATTCACGCGAAATGTCCTTTTCAACGAAGTCTTCCAGATGTAAATTGACACAAGCTTTTAATGAAGAAATAAAATAATCTAATTCAAAACACAACACAATTGAAAGATGTTTCATTTTAAAACTTCAAAACGGAGCACGGGGCGCTTGCGTGAATGCGTCCTTCGTGTGCCGTAAATGTTGTGACTTTCCTGGCCGAAGGCCCTAAAATGCTTGGACCCTTATTGGTGCACAGCGTCTCAACAACAGCAGTGGGGTTTGCTTCAACCGATAGATACGAACATCCAGACGTGAATCAGCAAAAGGCATTTATAGCCCTAGTTAGACAAAATCGACGTCAACACGTAACACAAAACTACAATTCGTGTTGTAGAGAATGTACCTCCTCCTATACGTGTAACTTGTAAGTGGTATGCCTTGTAACTGATGAATGATCCGAGCGTGCTCCCTATTTCAAAGACAATGAGTTGCTTCAGAGGCCGACGTTTCGTGAAACACAAAAATACCCTTTGACCTGTATCACAAGAACAACGGGTCTCACCTGAGTTCTCTGTACAGGTTACTTCCAAAACACACACACGCACTTTGTCCTAACATCACTTATTCAATGTTTGACCCTCAGACTTACATGCACACGCACAATCAGACAAGTATTCATTCTAAATTATTGACAGGCATTTTAACAAAATTGAATTACTGCAGTGAAATATACTGCATCACGTTACATCGCATTAACAAGAAGCTATTTTTAAAAAAATATGCACCGTCTACTTAACAGTGTATGTACAACGTACTATTGCCATTTGCACGCTGGCGTCTCGGTCAAAATTGATAACATTCTAAACATTACCTACAAAGTCACGTAGAAGGGAAATAATAAGATAATAAAATAATCAAATAAAATTCTCACGACGTTTCGGCTTCTTGCGAACGTCGTGAGAATTTTATTTCGTTTCATTTTTATTATGTTATTTCCCTTCTACGTGACTTTACCGAAAGAACCAAGAAGATGAATCCCTGCAGTCACGAAAGCTTTAAATCGAAAAATTACCTACAAACTACACAGCTAAGATGCCAGATCAACCAACGCCCCCTACTGACAGGCTCTTGTTCACATGCAGGCCGGTGCAGGGCCACCACCTTGTGCCACACAGGGGCAGCTGCTACTTGGGGATGCTCTTCGAGTGTCTGAAACGAGATACAAAACTCTGAGTTGCTGAGACAATCTTGATTTGAAGTTTGTGACTGCAGGGATCCATACTCCTTGGTTCTTTCGGTAAAGTCACGTAGAGGCGATTAAGCAGGCACTATATAAATGCAATTGATAAAATAGTGAATGCTTGGGAGCTTATTGGCTCTCGCTCCTGGTTAGAGATCAACCCAACCCACAGGTCCACAAAGACTGGCCGCTCTTACCATGTAGGTTGAACCTAGGAGCTGAGTGTTCAACTTCACATTCTAGTCATTAAAGGCCTGTGACAAAGGTGCATCTATTGTAGCGACATCGTCTCTGGCTTACACATCTACCGGGTCTCCACTTGACGTTGTATTGTCTAGGAGTAAGTCCACCCACACTTCCACAAACTGCTGGGATCCATACTCTTTGGTTCTATTCGATAAAGTCACGTAGGAAAAAAATAAAACAAAAAATCACGACGTTTCGGCCACAACACAAATGGCCTTTTTTGTTGTTTTATTTTTTACCTACGTGACTTTACCGAAGAGAACCAAATAGTATGGATCCTTGCAGTCACAAAAACTTCAAATCTAAAACTGCTGAGAGTTGCCTCACTCTGCCTCACAGTCAGAATTCTCCTCCTGCTTCACGTTGCCTCCATCGATGTGAAGGTCCCATTTTGGAGTTGAATCTTCATCTTCACATTTCACCTTCACTTCTTCCCTCTTCACCATCACTTCTTCACATTTCACCTTCACTTATTTCCTCTTCAGCCATCACCTCTTCATATTTCACCTTGATACCTTTAAAAGTGTCCACGCTGGGATTTTCTTCCGGTTCGTGTTTCATGAGGGATGGGCTCATGGTGGCACTTTGACTTTCACAAGCTGATTTCAGACTCCACTCCTTGTGGATCTTCTGATGCTTCTGTGTTTTCCGGTGTTCTATAAGATGTGGTGACTGTGCAAACGCCTTCCTGCACCGAGTGCACCTGAAGGGTTTCTCTCCCGTGTGTGTTCTCTGGTGTATTACAAGAGCAGGTGACCGTGAAAATGCTTTCCCACAAACACTGCACTTGAAGGGTTTCTCTCCCGTGTGTGTTCTCTGGTGTGCTACAAGAGTAGATGAATGTGCAAACGCCTTCTCACACACATTGCACTTGAAGGGTTTCTCTCCTGTGTGAGTTCTCTGGTGCCGTATCAAATCTCCAGTACGATCCGTGCTGTATGCACACCGGTCGCATTGGAGCCTTGTCCTACCGAGCTGCGCTGACTGCCTTTGCTCCATCAGACCAATTCTGCGGAGGAAGCGTCAGAGGAAGCGTCAGCTGCAGACAGAAAAAAATAATATCCACACCATCTACATGACAGTATCGAGGCACAGAGGAATGCATATATAGTCACATGTGACTTACACGTCTATACTTATTCATATATTCAGGATGTAGAAAAAACGTTTCCCAAATTCATCACAGGGCTGTTATGGCACACAATGAGAGGGCAAATGGTCATAAACATGCCTGGAAGCCCTCGTATCTTCAAAATGAATGTTCACCAAAAACTCCGAGCACACAAATTCAGCTGTTTGGCTTCAAAAGGAATATTTATGAGAGCTAAATTCAGCTGACATAGCAAAGGGTGTTGAAAACAATACTATTTGTGTTATGCAGAAATTCATAAATTAATGTTCAATTGCAACTTAGAGGTGTGAATCCAGGCTCAGATGTCCTTGAATGCTGGGATGAACAGTTCCGACTTCCGCTGCATGTGCGTGCTGTGTAAACTCCCTGTTTCCATTCTTATAAAGAGTTCCAGAGGAAAACAAAAGTAAACTACTGTTATGATATAACCTCCGTGTTCAACAGAGTTAATAGACGTTACTGCAAACACAAACTGTACACTGTCACTGAGTAAACAGGCGGTGACGTGTCTAGAATCATGCCTGGCCACCTTCATCTGCTTGGCATGAATGCTTCCTTACTCCACCAAGTAATTAATTGAGGATCAACGAACACAGCCGAGGCTAACTGGAGTTTGCGTGTCTCTCTCCGTGGTGAGATGTTAACTACCTCACCTGGTATACAGGAAGTCGTGGGTTCGATCCCGACCCTGACGCCTGCTGAATATTTGGAGTTTGCGTGTCTCTCCGTATAGCGTCTTTGACCGATAGACATTGACACACGTATTCTTGTTGATTTCGGTAAAGTTACGTAGATAGAAAATAACAATAACTGATAATACAATTACATTAAATAAAGACTACTTGTGTTGCGATCAAAACGACGTCAGTTTTTTTAGCTTTATTTACAATTTTTTTAATTATTTTTATTATCTGTTATTTTGATTTAATTTTCTATCTACGTGACTTTACCGAAAGAACCAAGAATATTAATTCCTACAGTCACCAAAGTTTTAAGTCAAAACATTCACACACGTTGACAAAGCCTCACCTTGTGTTGTTGTGGGCAGGTCGCTTCTGATAACAAGAGCGGTATAGCAGCTCAAGCGGGCTTGGCCTGGTGAAAAAAATAAAAACTGCGTGAATATTTACAATAAAACAAAGTTACAAAGTGGCGAGCCGGGTGAAAACAAATTGAACTTAAGCGAGATAATTAAAGTGAATGCAATCAGGCGAGGGCAGGAGGCAAGGCCCTGCGTGGCTAGGCCCCGCGTTGTAAAGTTCCAACCTGGACATCGATTCCCATGCTCGTTGCTACTCAACTGACATCCCTACGAGAGAGAGAGGCTCTACCTTGGTAAACAACAACAACAAAGACCACCACCAGCACCACCATGAGAATTTCTCACCTCGGATTTCAGTGCAAGCGTGGATCGGCAGCCTCCTGTTACCTCGCGACGTCACGCGGGTAAGCAGGTAACGTGACGTCACTTCCGGGGTAAGAGACACGCCCCTCCCATGAGCAGCTCTGTAACTGAATAAATTATGTTAATGTTAACTGGCCATATGTCGAGGGATGGGGCGTGGCTGCTTAACCCGACGGCTTCAACGGATAGATTATGTTAATGAACCGCCGTAACTGGGCGTAGCTTTGCCTAAATAAGGATTGCCACTGGATTGATATCTGCAGTGACCCAAGGGGAGGTGACGTCACGCTCAAGAGCGCTGTGGACGGGGTTGAGGGAGTGTGAATACCTTGGTGACATGACGTCACTAGCGAGGTACACCTCCCGCTGGCAGTTCACGCCGATGAGGTCATGCTGAGTGGTGACGTCACAGAGCGGGGATGGAGTTTAAGTTGATTTATATTCATTTTCCATTGCCCCCTCCCTTGGGTGCGTGAACTCAGCAACAACAACGTGGACATTATTGTGTGTACGTACACACACACACACATTTGAGGCTGAGTCGACCTAGGGGAGGCCCAGAACCGGTTCAAATAATCGTCACTGGGTGTTGGCTGTGAGCGGGAATCAAACTCGGGTCGTTATGTTCGTAGTACAGTGCACTAACCGCTAGACTACCACCACACACGTTACACACACACGTTACACACACACAGTACACACACACACAGTACACACACACACGTTACACACACACAGTACACACACACAGTACACACACACACAGTACACACACACACGCACGGTACACACACACGCACGTTACACACACACACAGTACACACACACAGTACACACACGGTACACACACACACACAGTATACACACACAGTACACACACACAGTATACACACACACAGTACACAAACACGCACAGCACACAGTACACACACACGCACGGTACACACGAACAGTAAACACACGCACAGTACACACACACGGTGCACACACACACGCACAGTACACATACACGGTGCACACACACGCACGACACACACGCACAGTACACACACACACTCACAGTACACACGCACAGTACACACGCACAGTACATACACACACACGGTACACACACGCACAGCACACACACACACGTTACACACACACAGTACACACACACACACAGTACACACACACACACAGTACACACACACAGTACACACACACACGGTACACACGCACGACATACACGCACAGCACACACACACGCACAGTACACACGCACGGCACGCACACACACACGCACAGTACACACACACACGCACAGTACACACACACGCACGATACACACACACACGCACAGTACACACACACGCACAGTACACACACACGCACAGTACACACACACACGCACACACTCACAGTACACACACACGCACGTTACACACACAAGCACAGTACACACACACGCACAGTACACACACACACACGCACACACACGCACAGTACACACACACACGCACGGTACACACACGCGCACGGTACACACGCACGGTACACACGTACGCACGGTACACACACACACGCACGGTACACACACACACACGCACAGTACACAGACGCACAGTACACACACACGGTACACACACACGGCACACACACACACACAGTACACACACACACGGTACACACACACACACACGACACGCACGGTACACACACACACACGCACAGTACACACACAGAGTACACACACACGTTACACACACACAGTACACACACACAGTACACACACACACAGTACACACACGTACGCACGGCACGCCCACACTCCTTCAGTCACGTGACTAAGGTTGACGCGCCGCCCCGTCTCCCGAGGTGACCTCTTGGCTCTCTCGTCTCTCCTCGACACGTAGATTCATTTCTTACTCTTACCTAGAAACGTCATTGTCTGTCTGTCTCTGTGGACGCAACTTGCGAGGAATTGTACTCACAAACTGTGGGGTTTACGTTTCAAATAAAGTGCCCAGATACCACGCGATAAGCCCCGTGGTGAGACAGTGCTATTCGTAGTTCCAATCCGTCAACATGAAAGTAGTTAAATTAACAATTTATTACTAATCTCCATATGTATCAAAGGCAAAGTTGTGAATGTGTTCAAAATGTTTAGCGTACTTCCTGACATGCACCAAGCTTGAAATTTGCCATGTGGGTAATTTCCAGACTGTACACCGTGCAAACATTATAAAAATACACTTTTGTATATTTTTTTTGGGGGGCGCGCAATAATGTATAAGCATGAAAACACCACGATACATAGGACTTACTTTTATTAGAATGTTGGAATTGATTGTGTACATGTTGCAATTGTTAAATGAGCATTTTGAGCACACTGCTGTTTTAATAAATGTTCATGATTCTGAGAATATAAGTGTAATTCTGAGCATCATAATGACCACACTGGAATTGTCATGAATGGGGGGTACAATGATTTTTAATAATAGGAATGCGGTTTTGAGCATGACTATTGATATTTCGGACTCATTTATGACAATAGATTCACGATTAAATTGCGGTTTTGTTTTGCTCATCAATCAGGATACTGTTAATGATGCGCATGCCCATAAATTGTTGAAATTACTAGAACTACAAGTTGTGTATACTCTCCAACCCCATTCCTCTACCTACCCATTCCCTTGACGGGCTCCGTGCCCACTTAAACCCATGGCGGTGACGATTTCACCTCTCGCTGTAACAATCAAAGCACCTCCAACTTCTGAATACAAAGGTGCTGGTTGGTGTAACGCCAAAACACATCGTCAACGCCGCTCCCAAGCCCGCCGTACGTTAAGTTACATCGTTAGGATAAACGAAATAAAAAGTTCCACAGAGGAAACTAAAATGACATTACGCAATCCCCAAAGTCGCACGCGGTAGGCTACACGACTCGGAGAACAGCGTCAGACTTCAAGACTTGCATCGCCATCATTATCATTCTTCCTCTCCACAAGTCATCGCACGTCAATATTCAACAAGCTGCACACACGTGCAAGTAACCTCTCGACCCCCACCCACTGCACAGTTAACGCGATCAGACCCGGGGGTCAAATTAAAATTGTGTCTTTGGTGACGTTTTGCAATCGGTGTAATTTTAATGATGCACGTACAGCAACTGCTGTACGTGCAACTGCTGTACGTGCATCAAATTATATCATTGACAATGGGGTCCGCTTTTGCGGTATCTGCGTGTGGTATTTTAATTATATAGATACGTAGTCAGTTCATTAGTATGGGGTTCCTCTATAAGGAATTGTAATTGTAAAATGTATTACTTAATTATACGATTCCAGGCCGCACTTAGCTTGTAGCAGTCAGAGCAGTTAAAATGACTGTACATGTGTAGGTATAAAATAAAATAAATTTAATTAAAATAACATTTAATCTAATGTAGGTATAAAATAAATTTAAATGAAATAAATTTACTAAAAAATTTAACATAGGTATAAAATAAATGTAAATGAAATTTATTAAAAATTTAATTTAACGTAGGTATAAAATAAATGTCATTTAAATAAATGTAATTTATTAAAAATTCAATTTAACGTAGGTATAAAATAAAATCAATTTAAATGTAATTTATTAAAAATTTAAATTAAACGTAGGTATAAAATGAATTTAAATAAATTAAATTTATAAAAATTTTCAATTTAACGTATGTATAAAATAAAATTTTATTTATTACAAAATTAAATTAAATTCAACGTAGGTATAACGTAAAATACATTTAATTTAAATTATAAAAAATATTCATTTATAAAAAAATACGTAGGTATAAAATAAGTTTCAATTAACTTAATTAAAAATTTAAATTAAATTTAACGTAGGTATAAAATAAAATGTAATTAAATAAAATCATAAATAAATTTTATTTTCTACCTCCGTGACTTTACCGAAAGACGCAAAGAGTGTGGACCCACGTGACATCAAGGCTGCCCTAGTCTAGGCAAGGCCTCAGGGTGTACCAGGCCTTTCACAACAACAGCAGCAGCAACAACGGTTCTCTTGACAAAATGCTTTAAAAAGAAAAGTCAACGTAGCTTATCTTGACACTCGCGAACTTTAATGATTAAAATAATTAAAACAAAACTAAACACTCACACGCACATGGGCGCGCGGCTTTCAGCGTGTAAGGCATTAAAAATGGTAGCGTCCTCCCGCGATCTGATTGGTCGCAGCGTGCCAAAGTGGGGAGGAGGGAGGGCCAGCGATCTGATTGGTCGAGAGGCAAACCTGGGCGCGTCTCCAGCGATGGTGCGCAGCGATTGGTCAACGGTTGACCTATGCTAATTTTGGTATGCTAATATATTTTAAACTTGACTTAAAGCTTTCGTGACTGCAGTAATTCATATTCTTAGCTCTTTCGGTAAAGTCACGCTGAAGGGAAACAATAAAATATATATAAAACAATAAAAATTCTCACGACGTTTCAACCATAACACAAACGGTCATCATCAGGTGTGTTGGTTTGCAATAATTAATTTATTTTAAAAGGTGTATTTATTTATAAAAAAACGTCAGCACCACACGCAGCGATTTGGCAGTTTATTTAGAAGGACTAGTCCATCTATGTTCTGAAAAGAGGAGGGAGACGAAAAATTAATTTGTTGTCTGAAAGCCAATACCAGCGACAATTAGGGGCCGTCCGTGAATGACGTCACGCACCTAGAGGGGGGGCGGGGTCAGACGTTTGTGACGATGACAAGAATAGTTTAAAGCGATTTGAAGCATGTTTTATTTTTTGGGGGGGGTGGGGGGGCAGAGCTTTGTGACGTCAGAATTGAGGGGGGAGGGGTCTGACTTTTTGTGACGTCGTGTGACGATGGGGCGGGGGTCAAAAATCCTCTAAAATCGCGTGACGTCATTTAAGGTCGGCCCCTTACCTGAAGCAGTCCTGAGCGTCACTTAGGTGGACTCAGCCATAATTAAGGAGGTGGTGAGGTGGGTGGGGGTGCTAACATCAGAATGTGAGAGACGAGCGGCCAGCCGTGGTTCTGTCCACACCAGCCCCTGGTGTTGTTCCATTGCGACCCTCACCGGTGCTCGCTAACAGCGCACGCCCAGTGGGAGTCGATGAGTCCGTGGGTTTCGATGCGAGTCCGTGGGTCCATGTGTGGGTCTGTGGATGCGTCAGTCTATATTGGGGAGCCTTTGTCTATGCAGTTTGGGGACTAGTGCAGCACTAGTGTGTAGTAGTGTATAGTAGTGTAGTGTATAGTGTAGTGTATAGTGTAGTATATAGTGTAGTGTATAGTGTAGTGTATAGTAGTGTATAGTGTAGTGTATAGTGTAGTATATAGTGTAGTGTATAGTGTAGTGTGTAGTGTATATTGTAGTGTAGTGTATAGTAGTGTATATTGTAGTGTATAGTGTAGTGTATAGTAGTGTATAGTGTAGTGTATAGTGTTGTGTGTAATGTGGTGTATAGTGTAGCATATAGTAGTGTATATTGTAGTGTATAGTGTAGTGTATAGTGTAGTGTATAGTGTAGTGTATAGTAGTGTAGTGTATAGTGTAGTGTATAGTAGTGTATAGTGTAGTGTATAATAGTGTTTAGTGTAATGTATAGTGTAGTGCATAGTAGTGTAGTGTATAGTGTAGTGTATAGTGTAGTGTATAGTTTAGTATACTAGTTATCACGTGACTAGTGTAGCTAGCCAGGTGATGACCACACTCGTGCGTGCATCTCCACTCGTCCGTGTCTGCAAGTAAGCGCTCGTGTGTGTATGTGCACCCGCGTGTTTGTTCGTGTCTGTATGTACGCACACTGTTGCATGTGGTTCGCTCGTGTGGATGTGTAGTGGAACGCACTGCTCATGAAAACGTTGCCTCGTTACGCGGTAAATGCTGCGGCACAACAGGAGGGAACTGCAGGGATGAGGCTCTCCGCTCCTGGTGCTGTGAATTAAAACAGCGCCAGGGTGGAGCGTCCCATCCCTACAGATCGTAGCTGAGACGGAGCGAGAGTGATCAGCGGACAGCCACCATGGTTGCCAGGTAAGGGGAGACTTCACCCGGAACTCTCCTCCACACGTGTTCCCCGTGAACATTGTCGCAATAAACGTACGATCAGGAATCTTTAAAATATCCGACCTTTGTTGTTCCGCAAGAATATTAACGCTCAAACTCGTATCGAACTCTTCATGAATTCACTTGGTCAAACAGTTCAGGTACTCGGCAAAGCATTTCACCACCCGGTATGCAACAGTTAAACAATCTACTCCAAATCAACACCGAAATGTCAAATTATCATCCACAATTGACTTCCACATCGATGGAAGCCATTTGCCATGATGTCCAAGCCATTAAACACCGGAACAACGAACGTGCCATTAAAGTACATCTTGAAACCCATTATCAGAAGTAGTTTGTATTAAACAATAACTAAATAATAGAAATACGTTTACAATATTGAGCGAAGTTATATTCACGGACTTTTTCCAACTTTATCCAGCACCGCATGTTCACACAGCGTGAGAGAGTGTGTTGCTTGTGAATCTCACCGTGTGTGTGCCGTGTGTGCGTGTGCGTGTGTACGTGTGTGTGTGTGCTGCAAGTGGCGGGAAGTCGTGGGCCGTGTTCAAGTCGGCGACGCGGGCACGAACCTTCACTTGGCTGCTCGCGTTCCCAAGGAAGAAGTTGTAACGCCGCTTGCTGTAGTTGTAACCCTGAGGTTGTAGTAGTAACAACGCCGCTTGCTGTAGTTGTAACCCTGAGGTTGTAGTAGTAACAACGCCGCTTGCTGTAGTTGTAACCCTGAGGTTGTAGTAGTAACAACACCGCTTGCTGTAGCTGTAACCCTGAGGTTGTAGTAGTAACAACACCGCTGTAGTTATAACCCTGAGGTTGTAGTAGTAACAACACCGCTGCTGTAGTAGTAACCCTGAGGTTGTAGTAGTAACAACACCGCTGTAGTTATAACCATGAGGTTGTAGTAGTAACAACACCGCTGTAGTTGTAACCCTGAGGTTGTAGTAGTGTAGAGGTGTTAACTACGCGCTGTTGCGTAACCCGCGTTGCCACCAGGGCGGTGCAGCATTACCCCTGGGTACAACGGTTGGGGTCAGTCGAGGTGAAACGGATCGTGGCCAGGGTTTGGTGTGAACCAATCAGACGGTTCCACGTGGGAATGTATGATTGGTTCTACCTGGCCACGAAGGGGTATAAGACGGGTGACCCAACGGACCTCGAGGAGTTCGCTCCCTGCACGAAGACAGAAGACTGGGCTGAAGCCTAGCTAGGACCCTGGACCAGCCTTTCAGCCCTTCTAAGGGCTAAGGCTTGGCATACCCAGTGGTCAGGACCCACCGGGCCAGCGGTGGGTCAGATAGCCTCCCCTAGGTCCTAGCCGGAGGACTAGGATAGCGGTAGACGTGTGAGTCCCGCCAAGTCCGGAGGTTGTACCTCCTTAGGTATCAAGGAGGTTAGCGGTAGACGTGTGAGTCCCGCCAAGTCCGGAGGCTGTACCTCCCTAGGGTATCGGGTGAGGGGACCGAATATCCCTCTGTGTGTGTAAGCGATGTATAAGGAAATAATACAATAAACAGAGTGTGCCTCCTAAAGAAGTCTGCTCGTCCTTACAACACTACAACTGGAGTCAGAAGTGGTTGGAAATGGAAACCAGAAGTTCAGCCCACGCGCGGAGCCAGAACGAAGATGACGCTGTCTCACCTCCAAGCACCGCCAGCTCCGCTGAAAACGCTGCCGCGTTGACGGCCGCCCAGCCACCGGTTGAGAAGCCGGTTGCTCCCCCTGCCATGGGGGACGGACTCAGGGCAGCACACGGCCGTCTCGCTCAACTCCTACACGCCGCGGCCTCAATTCTCGAAGAGATCACCTTGGAGGTTGCGGGCAGGCCGAGTCAACCGCCGGCAGACGTTCCCGCCATCGGCCAGGGCAGACATTTTGATTTTCCCGCCGGGGAACCACGTGATTCCGCCGGAAGCGGAAGCCAGGGGCATCCTGGGAACACGGGGGGCCCATCACAACCCGCAACGTCATCAGCACGCGACGCTGCGAATTCAACTTTCTCAGCGGACGCCGCGTCATCACTGTACCGACACGGTACAGTAGACTCTATCGGCCGGGAAATCGCCGATCTCCGGCTCGAGACGGTACAAGCTGAGGGGGAGACGACGTCCGCCCTCCAACAACGCCTGCCCATCTTCCGAGAATTCACATCTGAAGGGGGCGACTGGGCGGCGTTCCAGCGTCGCTTCCTGAGCCACCAAGAGATGGTGGGCTGGTCGGACGCACAGGCGCTCCGAGCACTACCGGCCACTTTGGATGACGACGCTCTCGCCTCGCTCCTCACCATCCCCAGGCAACAAAGGGCGACTCTTCAATCGGCCCTCCGACGGATGTCCGACGTGTACGGGCCTCCATCCGACGTCCGCAGCCAATTTTACGACAGGCGACGCCGCCCTAAAGAGTCTCCGTTGGCATTCCGGACCGCTCTACTGGCGATGGCAAGAGCGGGTTACCCTCGCATGGACGACGAGGCCATCGATGCCATCGTTCTCCAGAAGATGCTGGAGCTGGCGCGCGAGCTGCGCATTGTCATCCAAGCGGTGGACGACGACAGTATGTGCTCGCTACGAGCCGCTCGGTGCATCCACGCACATCTGCTGCTCCACACGGAATCGACCATCACCGCCTCGGCTTCGACGTCGGAGCCTGCCAGCAGGGATGCCGAGTTCTCCCCCGACCGGGCCTTCATGGCGACCAGGTCAACGGGCCGGCGATCGTCCGACCACGCTGGTCGCCGCAACGACCAGCAGCGGGGACGGCCTGCTCCACGCGGCGACGTGACGTGCTTCAACTGTGGCCGACGAGGCCACATCTCCTCTGACTGCCGTGCGCCTCGACGACGCCCCTCCGCATCCCGGGGCCAGGACTACAGGACGTCCACGGCATCGCGGCAAAACCAGGCAAGTCACGACGCCTCTCACGCTCGGCCCTCATTCACACCATACACACTGCAACGCACCATAAGAAGGGCTCGCGATTCGGCGTGTGATGGGGGGTATTCTGGCGTTTGTTCGCGGCCACTCGAACCTGGGCAGTGGTCTGAGTTGGCCCATAGGGTAGTCGCGGCGACGGCAGGTTCATCCGTGGTTGTCGGATCAATCGAGGGTGTGGAATTTCGCGTGTTGGTCGATACTGGTGCGTCGGCTACGATCATTTCGGATCTGATTTACAATATACTGCCCGTACGATGCCGCCCCTTGGAACGGGTTTCTATCCCGTGTTTCGCCGCTAATGGCAGTTCACTTGGCATTATTGGGCAAATTCGGGCGCAAATTTCGATTGGAGACATTAAATTGGCAGGGCCTATTTTGGTCTCTTCTTCCCTCGCCGTGCCGTGTTTGTTAGGCACTGATTTTCTCGCGAAAATGCCTATTAAGATCCTTGTAGATCAAGGCTGCATCGAACTTCCGTCGGGTCGACGGATGGCGTTCCTGCCCACACCCTCACATCCGCGCATGGCTAGTGCCTCGGTGCAGGCGTTTGTTGCGAGCACAGTCCGCATTCCACCAGGGACACAAATGCTCGTGCCCTTGCAACTTAAAAAAACGCTAGCCCCGGAGGCCTCGGCACATGGCATTTTGCTGGGGCCTTCAAACGCAGCTGCTAAGGGGTTAGATTTGGTGGCTGCACAGACCCTCGTAGCAGCCGACAGGGAGCCGTTCTTGCAGGTTTTGAATGTCGGATTGTCCACAACTGTCATTCCGCAAGGAACTGTGCTCGCTCACGCGACCCCGGTGCCGTTGGGGACCGGAGTCGCGGGACACGTGCGTGACACGCCGCAGGTCCCACCTCCTTCCGAATCGGATGAGAGATGGTTGGATGCGCTCTGCACAGACACGGGTGATCTGTCTCATTCGCAGCGAATTAAATTGCGCGCTCTTCTGCGAGAATTTTCCGATGTCTTTAGTAAATCTAAATTTGATATTGGCTGCACCAAGCTGCTGCGTCACCACATTGATACTGGTGACGCTGCCCCGATTCGACAAAACCCGTTTCGGCTTAGCCCGGCGGAGAAACAGCATGTTAAATCGGCTGTGGATGACATGCTGAAGGCCGATATAATTTCTCCCTCCACTAGTCCCTGGGGTGCTCCAATAGTGCTGGTCAAAAAGCACGATGGCAGTCTCCGTTTTTGCGTTGATTTTCGGCGCCTAAATAAAATCTCGGTAGCGGACGCCTACCCTCTCCCTCGTATGGACGAGTCATTGGATGCCCTGGCAGGGGCGCACTATTTCTCCACCTTGGACCTTCTGTCGGGGTTTTGGCAACTCCCCCTCGACGAATCGTCAAAACCTAAGACTGCTTTTCGGACACCACAGGGCCTTTTCGAGTTTAATAGATTGCCCATGGGTCTCCACTCGGCCCCAGCGACGTTCCAGAGGCTCATGGAGCTGGTCCTCGCTGGGCTCCAGTGGGACTCATGTCTCATTTATCTTGACGACGTCATCGTCTTTAGCCGCACGTTCGGCGAACACATCGAACGGTTGCGTGCTGTCTTCTTGAAAATGCGGGCCGCAAACTTGAAATTCAAGCCGCAGAAGTGTCACCTTCTGCGTGAGTCTGTGCGCTATCTGGGCCACATAGTTAGCCGCTCGGGCATTTCTACCGACCCTGAAAAAACCAAATGTGTTCAACATTGTCCGACCCCTACATCTGCGGGTGATGTTCGTAGTTTTATTGGTTTTGCGTCGTACTACCGCCGGTTTGTTGCTGGCTTCGCGACGATTGCCAAGCCGCTCCACGCCCTTACGTCAAAAGGGGTGGCGTTTCATTGGGGGGACGCAGAACAGGCTGCGTTCGACTCCTTGCGGAACGCGCTCGTGACGGCACCGTCCCTTGCGTACCCCGATTTTTCCGTGCCATTCGTGTTGGACACCGACGCTAGCAATACGGGGATTTGGGGTGTTCTGTCACAAAAAGTTGATGGCATTGAAAGGGTTGTTGCCTATGGTAGCAGAGTCTTGTCTCTTGCTGAACAAAGATACTGTGTGACCAGACGTGAGCTGCTGGCCATTGTTTTTTTTATTCAGCAATACAGGCCGTACCTGTATGGTCAGCATTTTACCGTGCGATCTGATCATTCGGCTTTACAGTACGCTCTGCGGGTTGACCAACCGTCCGGGCAGCTTTCTCGGTGGCTCGAAGTCCTTCAGGACTACGATTTCAATGTCACTTACCGTAGGGGTGCACAACACACGAATGCCGATGCGTTGTCTCGCCTTCCGCCGGCTCAAAAATGTGCGTGTTTTTTGGGCTCGGGCCGTTGTAAGCCGCCACTGCCTGCGCAGGTCGCGCCTCTCACAACGGTGTCAGCCGCACTTCCCGCCGCCTCAGCGCCAATGTTGGATCATGCAGATCCAATGGCCAGTGATGATTTGCTGGGGCTAACTTTGGCCGAATGGGGTCGGCACCAGGGCGAGGACATGTCATTATTGAGGTTGCGTCGCCACGCGAATAATGCGGTTCCAAAACAGGGCAAATTTAATTCATTTGTCATGAAGCGTGGCTTGTTGATGCATTGGGATGCTGACTCGTGTCAACATAAAATCGTCGTGCCATCCGCCTTGCGATGCAAGGCCGTATGGGCGGCGCATGAGCGTTTATTGCACCTGGGTGTTCATAAGACCATTGGGTTGTTGCGGTTGCAATTTTTCTGGCCGGGCATGCTGCGCGACGTCACTGACATTTTGCTGGGATGCACCCATTGTGCGCAACGTAAACCGCCGGCTAAACCGGCATGTCCACCCCTGCAACCCATTTCGGTCTCTCGTATAAATGAGTTGGTGGCTCTCGATATTTTGGGCCCTTTTCCTACTACGCCACGGGGTAATAAGTACCTTCTGGTTGGGGTAGAGTATTTTACACGGTGGCCTATGGCCTGGGCCCTCCCCAACCAGTCGGCGGTGGCCGTTGTGGACGCCTTTGTTCAAGGCTACGTCCTGGACAAGGGCGCACCAGAACGGTTGCTGACCGATCAGGGAAGAAATTTTTCAGGAGCCTTGCTGACTGATGTGTGCCGCCTGTTGGGCACTAAGAAAGTGCGCACTTCGCCCTACCATCCCCAGACCGACGGCATGGTGGAGCGCCTTCATAGAACTCTCACCGCTATGTTATGCCATCAGGTCGATGAATCCCACCTCGATTGGGACTTGCAGGTTCCGGGGGTCCTCGCCGCATACCGTATGGCACCTCACGCGGCGACGGGATTTTCCCCGTTCTTTCTAATGTACGGCAGGGATGCCTTTCCTCCCGCTGACGTTCGGCTGGAAATCGAACAGCCACCGCAAAAGTCAAAGCTCGTTGACCACTTGCGATTCAACCTCCGTAAGTTGGCCGAGGCACGGGAGGCCGCCATTGAAAATTCGGCTTCCCGCCAAAGGGCGAATTTGCGACTGCGGGACCCTCGGTCGTACACGCATCGGTGGGCACCGGGAGACAGGGCATGGCTCCACTGCCCCCAGGTGCCGGTGTCCACGTCGGCCAAACTCCTCAGACCATGGCGAGGCCCGGTTGAGGTAGTGGAAGTCCTGCGTCCCCAATGTGTTAAAATTAGCTGGGGACGGCGTCGCTGGTGCGTTCACCCCTCTCGGTTAAAACCCTTCGTCACGCCACGCGTCCCTCCACAACACACACGACATGGGGGCCGAGTGTGCGACGTGTCCGACGAGCCAGATGTTGCCCCGTTGGTGCCTAACCCGCAGCGCAGGCGTGTCATTCCTCCTGCAGATGACGCGGGAGTGACGGCTCCTTGCAGGCCACGTTCGGCCTCAATGGACCGTGGAGCAGCAGGTGTCCCCGTGGAGATGCATAAAGGCACACCGGATGCTCTGGCTCATCCTCCTCCTTCCCTTGTGCCGCAGACAAAGCCTGCCATCCCCTACGATGGTCCCGCGAAACGCACGCGTGCGAAATCTCGCCGGTTGTTATAATGTTTTTTTGGCATGTCTAGTGCCTTGTACATACGTTATGTTGTTAAGGGGGGTATTTATAGGGGTTTAATTGTTCTTGTTGTTCGTGAGGCACACTCACAATTCTTCTACCATTGGTAATTTCGGAGTTTCCCATTGTTGCAGCCGGGACGGCTGGAGCTTCCGAAGGAGGGGGTGATGTAGAGGTGTTAACTACGCGCTGTTGCGTAACCTGCATTGCCACCAGGGCAGTGCAGCATTACCCCTGGGTACAACGGTTGGGGTCAGTCGAGGTGAAACGGATCGTGGCCAGGGTTTGGTGCGAACCAATCAGACGGTTCCACGTGGGAATGTATTATTGGTTCTACCTGGCCACGAAGGGGTATAAGACGGGTGACCCAACGGACCTCGAGGAGTTCGCTCCCTGCACGAAGACAGAAGACTGGGCTGAAGCCTAGCTAGGACCCTGGACCAGCCTTTCAGCCCTTCTAAGGGCTAAGGCTCGGCATACCCAGTGGTCAGGACCCACCGGGCCAGCGGTGGGTCAGATAGCCTCCCCTAGGTCCTAGCCGGAGGACTAGGATAGCGGTAGACGTGTGAGTCCCGCCAAGTCCGGAGGTTGTACCTCCTTAGGTATCAAGGAGGTTAGCGGTAGACGTGTGAGTCCCGCCAAGTCCGGAGGCTGTACCTCCCTAGGGTATCGGGTGAGGGGACCGAATATCCCTCTGTGTGTGTAAGCGATGTATAAGGAAATAATACAATAAACAGAGTGTGCCTCCTAAAGAAGTCTGCTCGTCCTTACAACACTACAGTAGTAACAACACCGCTTGCTGTAGTTGTAACCCTGAGGTTGTAGTAGTAACAACACTGCTGCTGTAGTTATAACCCTGAGGTTGTAGTAGTAACAACACCGCTGCTGTAGTTATAACCCTGAGGTTGTAGTAGTAACAACACCGCTTGCTGTAGTTGTAACCCTGAGGTTGTAGTAGTAACAACACTGCTGCTGTAGTTATAACCCTGAGGTTGTAGTAGTAACAACACCGCTGCTGTAGTAGTAACCCTGAGGTTGTAGTAGTAACAACACTGCTGCTGTAGTTATAACCCTGAGGTTGTAGTAGTAACAACACTGCTGCTGTAGTTATAACCCTGAGGTTGTAGTAACACCGCTGCCGCTGCTGCTGCTGCGATGTTGGCGGGGTAATGAACTCTGGCGATATCAAAAGTGTCGGGAAATCACGTGACGGGAAATCACGTGACGTTGCAACGCCTCTTTAGTTCCATCTGTCTGTTACAAACCCCCCCACCCCCACACCGGGATACAGAGGTCGCTGTTTTCACAACTGACACAGCCACCAAAGACAAAAGACCCCCCCACACCGGTGGTGTTGTTGTTGTAGCCTGTGGCGGACTTCTGGGCCAAGTGCTGTTCAGCGAGCAGCGCCTCTTGAATGCCGGAACGGTACACGGAAAGGGGTGGGCGGCCAGCACCACGCCCGGCTGTCTTTGTCTCCCCGAGTAAACCGAATTTATTATCAAACGCATCACAACATTGTACCGCTAAAATAAAATGCAAAGACAATTTAACAAAAAAATGTTTTAAGTAGCGGCTTTGATTAGACGCCGCATCGGCTACTCAATTTGAGGCTGAGTCGACCTAGGGGAGGCCCAGGACCAGTTCGGATAATCGTCACTCGCGTTTGCTGACCGTGTGCGGGAATCGAACTCGGCGAGGCCGCTAACCGCTGCGCCACCGCTCCTCTCGTCTCTGAAACAGAGGTCGCTGTTTTCACACAGCCTCGGGTCACTTAAGCATCATGGCACCGAGACAGGTTACAGCCTCGAGTTGCTTCTGTCTGTTACGAAGACAGAGGTTACTGAAACAGAGGTCGCTGTTTTCACACAGCCTCGGGTCACTTAAGAATCATGGCACCGAGACAGAGGTTACAGCCTCGAGTTGCTTCTGTCTATTACGAAGACAGAGGTTACTGAAACAGAGGTCGCTGTTTTCACACAGCCTCGGTTCACTTAAGCATCATGGCACCGAGACAGAGGTTACAGCCTCGAATTGCTTCTGTCTGTTACGAAGACAGAGGTCACTGTTTGGAAGAAAATAAGAATTAATGTTGATTTGAAGCTTTCGTGAATGCAGGAATCTATACTCTGGTTAAAATTCTGATTTATTTTATACCTACGTGACTTTACCGAAAGAACTAAAAAAATAAGAATTAAGTTTTACCCTGTCTGGCAATAAAAAAACCCCTTTTTTGCGAGGAATCAACTCTGCTGCATTAACCGCACGCACTTGTGATGAACACGCTAACACAACATGCTCTGATAATATATGCAAATCTAGAATTAATATATGGCGTGTCTCCCGCACACAACGCGTCATCCACCACCAGACACCCCCCGGCGCCTCTGCAGCCCCCGGCAACAGTCCCAGCCAATCACCGCCGTCGCTTCTCGTCTACCTTTGATTGGGCCCAACCGATGACGTCACCTCACAGCTTCTGCCTCCTCTCAGACACCCCCCGGCGCCTCTGCAGCCCCCGGCAACAGTCCCAGCCAATCACCGTTAGCGCCACGGGCAGCGATTTGTCACTGGGTAAACAGCGGGAGGGGGGCGGGGGCGGCGGCGCGGGTGGGGGGGATGACGAGACTCCTCCCCCCCCCACCACCCCCCAACGGCCGGGGGCGTTCGATTGGATGCGCAGGATGACGTCAGATGATCCGGGTACTAACGGGTTTTTGTTGCCATATAAGGGAGTGGGAGCGGAGCAAAAAAATTCTGCGGAGTCATTCAGGAACGTCGGCACGAAGTTCAGGCGGCCTCAGCCGTCCTCAACATTCCGCGTGAGGTTCGCAGGGTGGAGTTCAGGGCGAGCCTTTCCCCCCCCCCCAAGCCCCATCGGGCAGCGTAAAGAAGAGATGAGTGGATACCGGTAAAAGGCGAGGTCGGCTGTTCCGGTCGAGCTTAGGCGATAGACTGCGCTCGGCGACGAGGCCTATTCTCTCACCCTCTCCTAGCCTCTCCACTGCTAGCCTGTTCTCTCTCACGCTCCTAGCCTCTCTACTGCTAGCCTGTTCTCTCACTCTCCTTAGCCTCTCCACTGCTAGCCTGTTCTCTCACGCTCCTAGCCTCTCCACTGCTAGCCTGTTCTCTCTCACGCTCCTAGCCTCTCCACTGCTGCCCTGTTCTCTCTCTCCGAGCCTCTCCACTGCTAGCCTGTTCTCTCACTCTCCTAGCCTCTCCACTGCTAGCCTGTTCTCTCACCCTCTCCTAGCCTCTCCACTGCTAGCCTGTTCTCTCACCCTCTCCTAGCCTCTCCACTGCTAGCCTGTTCTCTCTCACTCTCCTAGCCTCTCCACTGCTAGCCTGTTCTCTCTCACTCTTCTAGCCTCTCCACTGCTAGCCTGTTCTCTCACGCTCCTTAGCCTCTCCACTGCTAGCCTGTTCTCTCTCTCACTCTCCTAGCCTCTCCACTGCTAGCCTGTTCTCTCTCACGCTCCTAGCCTCTCTACTGCTAGCCTGTTCTCTCACTCTCCTTAGCCTCTCCACTGCTAGCCTGTTCTCTCACGCTCCTAGCCTCTCCACTGCTAGCCTGTTCTCTCTCACGCTCCTAGCCTCTCCACTGCTGCCCTGTTCTCTCTCTCCAAGCCTCTCCACTGCTAGCCTGTTCTCTCACTCTCCTAGCCTCTCCACTGCTAGCCTGTTCTCTCACCCTCTCCTAGCCTCTCCACTGCTAGCCTGTTCTCTCACCCTCTCCTAGCCTCTCCACTGCTAGCCTGTTCTCTCTCACTCTCCTAGCCTCTCCACTGCTCGCCTGTTCTCTCTCTCTCTCCTAGCCTCTCCACTGCTAGCCTGTTCTCTCTCACGCTCCTAGCCTCTCCACTGCTAGCCTGTTCTCTCACCCTCCTGGCCTCTCCACTGTTAGCCTGTTCTCTCACGCTCCTAGCCTCTCCACTGCTAGCCTATTCTCTCTCTCCTAGCCTCTCTACTGCTAGCCTGTTCTCTCACGCTCCTAGCCACTCCACTGCTAGCCTGTTCTCTCACCCTCCTAGCCTCTCCACTGCTTGCCTGTTGTCTCACTCTCCTAGCCTCTCCACTGCTAGCCTGTTCTCTCACACTCCTTAGCCTCTCCACTGCTAGCCTGTTCTCTCTCTCACTCTCCTAGCCTCTCCACTGCTAGCCTGTTCGCTCTCACACTCCTAGCCTCTCTACTGCTAGCCTGTTCTCTCTCACGCTCCTAGCCTCTCCACTGCTGCCCTGTTTTCTCTCTCCAAGCCTCTCCACTACTAGCCTGTTCTCTCACTCTCCTAGCCTCTCCACTGCTAGCCTGTTCTCTCACCCTCTCCTAGCCTCTCCACTGCTAGCCTGTTCTCTCACCCTCTCCTAGCCTCTCCACTGTTAGCCTGTTCTCTCACGCTCCTAGCCTCTCCACTGCTAGCCTATTCTCTCTCTCCTAGCCTCTCTACTGCTAGCCTGTTCTCTCACGCTCCTAGCCACTCCACTGCTAGCCTGTTCTCTCACCCTCCTAGCCTCTCCACTGCTTGCCTGTTGTCTCACTCTCCTAGCCTCTCCACTGCTAGCCTGTTCTCTCACACTCCTTAGCCTCTCCACTGCTAGCCTGTTCTCTCTCTCACTCTCCTAGCCTCTCCACTGCTAGCCTGTTCGCTCTCACACTCCTAGCCTCTCTACTGCTAGCCTGTTCTCTCACTCTCCTTAGCCTCTCCACTGCTAGCCTATTCTCTCACGCTCCTAGCCTCTCCACTGCTAGCCTGTTCTCTCTCACGCTCCTAGCCTCTCCACTGCTGCCCTGTTTTCTCTCTCCAAGCCTCTCCACTGCTAGCCTGTTCTCTCACTCTCCTAGCCTCTCCACTGCTAGCCTGTTCTCTCACCCTCTCCTAGCCTCTCCACTGCTAGCCTGTTCTCTCACCCTCCTGGCCTCTCCACTGCTAGCCTGTGCTCTCACGCTCCTAGCCTCTCCACTGCTAGCCTGTTCTCTCTCCTAGCCTCTCCACTGCTAGCCTGTTCTCTCACCCTCTCCTAGCCTCTCCACTGCTAGCCTGTTCTCTCTCACTCTCCTAGCCTCTCCACTGCTAGCCTGTTCTCTCTCACTCTTCTAGCCTCTCCACTGCTAGCCTGTTCTCTCACGCTCCTTAGCCTCTCCACTGCTAGCCTGTTCTCTCTCTCACTCTCCTAGCCTCTCCACTGCTAGCCTGTTCTCTCTCACGCTCCTAGCCTCTCTACTGCTAGCCTGTTCTCTCACTCTCCTTAGCCTCTCCACTGCTAGCCTGTTCTCTCACGCTCCTAGCCTCTCCACTGCTAGCCTGTTCTCTCTCACGCTCCTAGCCTCTCCACTGCTGCCCTGTTCTCTCTCTCCAAGCCTCTCCACTGCTAGCCTGTTCTCTCACTCTCCTAGCCTCTCCACTGCTAGCCGGTTCTCTCACCCTCTCCTAGCCTCTCCACTGCTAGCCTGTTCTCTCACCCTCTCCTAGCCTCTCCACTGTTAGCCTGTTCTCTCACGCTCCTAGCCTCTCCACTGCTAGCCTATTCTCTCTCTCCTAGCCTCTCTACTGCTAGCCTGTTCTCTCACGCTCCTAGCCACTCCACTGCTAGCCTGTTCTCTCACCCTCCTAGCCTCTCCACTGCTTGCCTGTTGTCTCACTCTCCTAGCCTCTCCACTGCTAGCCTGTTCTCTCACACTCCTTAGCCTCTCCACTGCTAGCCTGTTCTCTCTCTCTCACTCTCCTAGCCTCTCCACTGCTAGCCTGTTCGCTCTCACACTCCTAGCCTCTCTACTGCTAGCCTGTTCTCTCACTCTCCTTAGCCTCTCCACTGCTAGCCTATTCTCTCACGCTCCTAGCCTCTCCACTGCTAGCCTGTTCTCTCTCACGCTCCTAGCCTCTCCACTGCTGCCCTGTTTTCTCTCTCCAAGCCTCTCCACTGCTAGCCTGTTCTCTCACTCTCCTAGCCTCTCCACTGCTAGCCTGTTCTCTCACCCTCTCCTAGCCTCTCCACTGCTAGCCTGTTCTCTCACCCTCCTGGCCTCTCCACTGCTAGCCTGTGCTCTCACGCTCCTAGCCTCTCCACTGCTAGCCTGTTCTCTCTCCTAGCCTCTCCACTGCTAGCCTGTTCTCTCACGCTCCTAGCCTCTCCACTGCTAGCCTGTTCTCTCACCCTCCTAGCCTCTCCACTGCTAGCCTGTTCTCTCACTCTCCTAGCCTCTCCACTGCTAGCCTGTTCTCTCACGCTCCTAGCCTCTCCACTGCTAGCCTGTTCTCTCACCCTCCTAGCCTCTCCACTGCTAGCCTGTTCTCTCACGCTCCTAGCCTCTCCACTGCTAGCCTGTTCTCTCACGCTCCTAGCCTCTCCACTGCTAGCCTGTTCTCTCTCACGCTCCTAGCCTCTCCACTGCTGCCCTGTTCTCTCTCTCCAAGCCTCTCCACTGCTAGCCTGTTCTCTCACTCTCCTAGCCTCTCCACTGCTAGCCTGTTCTCTCACCCCCTCTCCTAGCCTCTCCACTGCTAGCCTGTTCTCTCTCACTCTCCTAGCCTCTCCACTGCTAGCCTGTTCTCTCTCACTCTTCTAGCCTCTACACTGCTAGCCTGTTCTCTCACGCTCCTTAGCCTCTCCACTGCTAGCCTGTTCTCTCACGCTCCTAGCCTCTCCACTGCTAGCCTGTTCTCTCACCCTCCTAGCCTCTCCACTGCTAGCCTGTTCTCTCACGCTCCTAGCCTCTCCACTGCTAGCCTGTTCGCTCTCACACTCCTAGCCTCTCTACTGCTAGCCTGTTCTCTCTCACGCTCCTAGCCTCTCCACTGCTGCCCTGTTTTCTCTCTCCAAGCCTCTCCACTGCTAGCCTGTTCTCTCACTCTCCTAGCCTCTCCACTGCTAGCCTGTTCTCTCACCCTCTCCTAGCCTCTCCACTGCTAGCCTGTTCTCTCACCCTCTCCTAGCCTCTCCACTGTTAGCCTGTTCTCTCACGCTCCTAGCCTCTCCACTGCTAGCCTATTCTCTCTCTCCTAGCCTCTCTACTGCTAGCCTGTTCTCTCACGCTCCTAGCCACTCCACTGCTAGCCTGTTCTCTCACCCTCCTAGCCTCTCCACTGCTTGCCTGTTGTCTCACTCTCCTAGCCTCTCCACTGCTAGCCTGTTCTCTCACACTCCTTAGCCTCTCCACTGCTAGCCTGTTCTCTCTCTCACTCTCCTAGCCTCTCCACTGCTAGCCTGTTCGCTCTCACACTCCTAGCCTC
This sequence comes from Petromyzon marinus, assembly GCF_048934315.1. Taxonomy (NCBI): domain Eukaryota; kingdom Metazoa; phylum Chordata; class Hyperoartia; order Petromyzontiformes; family Petromyzontidae; genus Petromyzon; species Petromyzon marinus. The sequence continues at coordinate 333,954 of NW_027422660.1, forward strand.
TCTACTGCTAGCCTGTTCTCTCACTCTCCTTAGCCTCTCCACTGCTAGCCTATTCTCTCACGCTCCTAGCCTCTCCACTGCTAGCCTGTTCTCTCTCACGCTCCTAGCCTCTCCACTGCTGCCCTGTTTTCTCTCTCCAAGCCTCTCCACTGCTAGCCTGTTCTCTCACTCTCCTAGCCTCTCCACTGCTAGCCTGTTCTCTCACCCTCTCCTAGCCTCTCCACTGCTAGCCTGTTCTCTCACCCTCCTGGCCTCTCCACTGCTAGCCTGTGCTCTCACGCTCCTAGCCTCTCCACTGCTAGCCTGTTCTCTCTCCTAGCCTCTCCACTGCTAGCCTGTTCTCTCACCCTCTCCTAGCCTCTCCACTGCTAGCCTGTTCTCTCTCACTCTCCTAGCCTCTCCACTGCTAGCCTGTTCTCTCTCACTCTTCTAGCCTCTCCACTGCTAGCCTGTTCTCTCACGCTCCTTAGCCTCTCCACTGCTAGCCTGTTCTCTCTCTCACTCTCCTAGCCTCTCCACTGCTAGCCTGTTCTCTCTCACGCTCCTAGCCTCTCTACTGCTAGCCTGTTCTCTCACTCTCCTTAGCCTCTCCACTGCTAGCCTGTTCTCTCACGCTCCTAGCCTCTCCACTGCTAGCCTGTTCTCTCTCACGCTCCTAGCCTCTCCACTGCTGCCCTGTTCTCTCTCTCCAAGCCTCTCCACTGCTAGCCTGTTCTCTCACTCTCCTAGCCTCTCCACTGCTAGCCGGTTCTCTCACCCTCTCCTAGCCTCTCCACTGCTAGCCTGTTCTCTCACCCTCTCCTAGCCTCTCCACTGTTAGCCTGTTCTCTCACGCTCCTAGCCTCTCCACTGCTAGCCTATTCTCTCTCTCCTAGCCTCTCTACTGCTAGCCTGTTCTCTCACGCTCCTAGCCACTCCACTGCTAGCCTGTTCTCTCACCCTCCTAGCCTCTCCACTGCTTGCCTGTTGTCTCACTCTCCTAGCCTCTCCACTGCTAGCCTGTTCTCTCACACTCCTTAGCCTCTCCACTGCTAGCCTGTTCTCTCTCTCTCACTCTCCTAGCCTCTCCACTGCTAGCCTGTTCGCTCTCACACTCCTAGCCTCTCTACTGCTAGCCTGTTCTCTCACTCTCCTTAGCCTCTCCACTGCTAGCCTATTCTCTCACGCTCCTAGCCTCTCCACTGCTAGCCTGTTCTCTCTCACGCTCCTAGCCTCTCCACTGCTGCCCTGTTTTCTCTCTCCAAGCCTCTCCACTGCTAGCCTGTTCTCTCACTCTCCTAGCCTCTCCACTGCTAGCCTGTTCTCTCACCCTCTCCTAGCCTCTCCACTGCTAGCCTGTTCTCTCACCCTCCTGGCCTCTCCACTGCTAGCCTGTGCTCTCACGCTCCTAGCCTCTCCACTGCTAGCCTGTTCTCTCTCCTAGCCTCTCCACTGCTAGCCTGTTCTCTCACGCTCCTAGCCTCTCCACTGCTAGCCTGTTCTCTCACCCTCCTAGCCTCTCCACTGCTAGCCTGTTCTCTCACTCTCCTAGCCTCTCCACTGCTAGCCTGTTCTCTCACGCTCCTAGCCTCTCCACTGCTAGCCTGTTCTCTCACCCTCCTAGCCTCTCCACTGCTAGCCTGTTCTCTCACGCTCCTAGCCTCTCCACTGCTAGCCTGTTCTCTCACGCTCCTAGCCTCTCCACTGCTAGCCTGTTCTCTCTCACGCTCCTAGCCTCTCCACTGCTGCCCTGTTCTCTCTCTCCAAGCCTCTCCACTGCTAGCCTGTTCTCTCACTCTCCTAGCCTCTCCACTGCTAGCCTGTTCTCTCACCCCCTCTCCTAGCCTCTCCACTGCTAGCCTGTTCTCTCTCACTCTCCTAGCCTCTCCACTGCTAGCCTGTTCTCTCTCACTCTTCTAGCCTCTACACTGCTAGCCTGTTCTCTCACGCTCCTTAGCCTCTCCACTGCTAGCCTGTTCTCTCACGCTCCTAGCCTCTCCACTGCTAGCCTGTTCTCTCACCCTCCTAGCCTCTCCACTGCTAGCCTGTTCTCTCACGCTCCTAGCCTCTCCACTGCTAGCCTGTTCTCTCACCCTCCTAGCCTCTCCACTGCTAGCCTGTTCTCTCTCACTCTCCTAGCCTCTCCACTGCTAGCCTGTTCTCTCACCCTCCTAGCCTCTCCACTGCTAGCCTGTTCTCTCTCACTCTCCTAGCCTCTCCACTGCCTGCCTGTTCTCTCTCACTCTCCTAGCCTCTCCACTGCTAGCCAGTTCTCTCTCACGCTCCTAGCCTCTCCACTGCTAGCCTGTTCTCTCACGCTCCTAGCCTCTCCACTGCTAGCCTGTTCTCTCTCACGCTCCTAGCCTCTCCACTGCTGCCCTGTTCTCTCTCTCCAAGCCGCTCCACTGCTAGCCTGTTCTCTCACTCTCCTAGCCTCTCCACTGCTAGCCTGTTCTCTCACCCTCTCCTAGCCTCTCCACTGCTAGCCTGTTCTCTCACCCTCTCCTAGCCTCTCCACTGCTAGCTTGTTCTCTCTCACTCTCCTAGCCTCTCCACTGCTAGCCTGTTCTTTCTCACTCTTCTAGCCTCTCCACTGCTAGCCTGTTCTCTCACGCTCCTTAGCCTCTCCACTGCTAGCCTGTTCTCTCTCACTCTCCTAGCCTCTCCACTGCTAGCCTGTTCTCTCTCACGCTCCTAGCCTCTCTACTGATAGCCTGTTCTCTCACTCTCCTTAGCCTCTCCACTGCTAGCCTGTTCTCTCACGCTCCTAGCCTCTCCACTGCTAGCCTGTTCTCTCTCACGCTCCTAGCCTCTCCACTGCTGCCCTGTTCTCTCTCTCCAAGCCTCTCCACTGCTAGCCTGTTCTCTCACTCTCCTAGCCTCTCTACTGCTAGCCTGTTCTCTCACCCTCTCCTAGCCTCTCCACTGCTAGCCTGTTCTCTCACCCTCTCCTAGCCTCTCCACTGCTAGCCTGTTCTCTCTCACTCTCCTAGCCTCTCCACTGCTCGCCTGTTCTCTCCCTCTCTCCTAGCCTCTCTACTGCTAGCCTGTTCTCTCTCACGCTCCTAGCCTCTCCACTGCTAGCCTGTTCTCTCACCCTCCTGGCCTCTCCACTGCTAGCCTGTTCTCTCACGCTCCTAGCCTCTCCACTGCTAGCCTATTCTCTCTCTCCTAGCCTCTCTACTGCTAGCCTGTTCTCTCACTCTCCTTAGCCTCTCCACTGCTAGCCTATTCTCTCACGCTCCTAGCCTCTCCACTGCTAGCCTGTTCTCTCTCACGCTCCTAGCCTCTCCACTGCTGCCCTGTTCTCTCTCTCCAAGCCTCTCCACTGCTAGCCTGTTCTCTCACTCTCCTAGCCTCTCCACTGCTAGCCTGTTCTCTCTCACACTCCTAGCCTCTCTACTGCTAGCCTGTTCTCTCACTCTCCTTAGCCTCTCCACTGCTAGCCTGTTCTCTCACGCTCCTAGCCTGTCCACTGCTAGCCTGTTCTCTCTCACGCTCCTAGCCTCTCCACTGCTGCCCTGTTCTCTCTCTCCAAGCCTCTCCACTGCTAGCCTGTTCTCTCACTCTCCTAGCCTCTCCACTGCTAGCCTGTTCTCTCACCCTCTCCTAGCCTCTCCACTGCTAGCCTGTTTTCTCACCCTCTCCTAGCCTCTCCACTGCTAGCCTGTTCTCTCTCACTCTCCTAGCCTCTCCACTGCTCGCCTGTTCTCTCTCTCTCTCCTAGCCTCTCCACTGCTAGCCTGTTCTCTCTCCCGCTCCTAGCCTCTCCACTGCTAGCCTGTTCTCTCACCCTCCTGGCCTCTCCACTGCTAGCCTGTTCTCTCACGCTCCTAGCCTCTCCACTGCTAGCTTGTTCTCTCTCTCCTAGCCTCTCCACTGCTAGCCTGTTCTCTCACGCTCCTAGCCTCTCCACTGCTAGCCTGTTCTCTCACCCTCCTAGCCTCTCCACTGCTAGCCTGTTCTCTCTCACTCTCCTAGCCTCTCCACTGCTAGCCTGTTCTCTCACCCTCCTAGCCTCTCCACTGCTAGCCTGTTCTCTCTCACTCTCCTAGCCTCTCCACTGCCTGCCTGTTCTCTCTCACTCTCCTAGCCTCTCCACTGCTAGCCAGTTCTCTCACCCTCCTAGCCTCTCCACTGCTAGCCTGTTCTCTCTCACGCTCCTAGCCTCTCTACTGCTAGCCTGTTCTCTCACGCTCCTAGCCTCTCCACTGCTAGCCTGTTCTCTCACTCTCCTAGCCTCTCCACTGCTAGCCTGTTCTCTCACTCTCCTAGCCTCTCCACTGCTAGCCTGTTCTCTCTCTCCTAGCCTCTCCACTGCTAGCCTGTTCTCTCTCACTCTCCTAGCCTCTCCACTGCTAGCCTGTTCTCTCTCACTCTCCTAGCCTCTCCACTGCTAGCCTGTTCTCTCTCACGCTCCTAGCCTCTCTACTGCTAGCCTGTTCTCTCACTCTCATAGCCTCTCCACGGCTAGCCTGTTCTCTCTCACCCTCCTAGCCTCTCTACTGCTATCCTGTTCTCTCACGCTCCTAGCCTCTCCACTGCTAGCCTGTTCTCTCTCACGCTCCTAGCCTCTCTACTGCTAGCCTGTTCTCTCACTCTCCTTAGCCTCTCCACTGCTAGCCTGTTCTCTCACGCTCCTAGCCTCTCCACTGCTGCCCTGTTCTCTCTCTCCAAGCCTCTCCACTGCTAGCCTGTTCTCTCACCCTCCTGGCCTCTCCACTACTAGCCTGTTCTCTCACGCTCCTAGCCTCTCCACTGCTAGCCTGTTCTCTCTCTCCTAGCCTCTCCACTGCTAGCCTGTTCTCTCACGCTCCTCGCCTCTCCACTGCTAGCCTGTTCTCTCACCCTCCTAGCCTCTCCACTGCTAGCCTGTTCTCTCACTCTCCTAGCCTCTCCACTGCTAGCCTGTTCTCTCACCCTCCTAGCCTCTCCACTGCTAGCCTGTTCTCTCTCACTCTCCTAGCCTCTCCACTGCCTGCCTGTTCTCTCACTCTCCTAGCCTCTCCACTGCTAGCCTGTTCTCTCTCATGCTCATAGCCTCTCCACTGCTAGCCTGTTCTCTCACCCTCCTAGCCTCTCCACTGCTAGCCTGTTCTCTCACCCTCCTAGCCTCTCCACTGCTAGCCTGTTCTCTCTCACTCTCCTAGCCTCTCCACTGCCTGCCTGTTCTCTCTCACTCTCCTAGCCTCTCCACTGCTAGCCTGTTCTCTCTCACGCTCCTAGCCTCTCCACTGCTGGCCTGTTCTCTCACCCTCCTAGCCTCTCCACTGCTAGCCTGTTCTCTCTCACGCTCCTAGCCTCTCTACTGCTAGCCTGTTCTCTCACGCTCCTAGCCTCTCCACTGCTAGCCTGTTCTCTCACTCTCCTAGCCTCTCCACTGCTAGCCTGTTCTCTCACTCTCCTAGCCTCTCCACTGCTAGTCTGTTCTCTCTCTCCTAGCCTCTCCACTGCTAGCCTGTTCTCTCTCACTCTCCTAGCCTCTCCACTGCTAGCCTGTTCTCTCTCATTCTCCTAGCCTCTCCACTGCTAGCCTGTTCTCTCACGCTCCTTAGCCTCTCCACTGCTAGCCTGTTCTCTCTCTCACTCTCCTAGCCTCTCCACTGCTAGCCTGTTCTCTCACTCTCCTAGCCTGTACACACACAGGACACACAGAGAGGCACACGCTGTACACACACAGGACACACAGAGAGACACGCTCTACACACACAGGACACACAGAGAGACACACGTTGTACACACATAGGACACAGACACAGAGAGACACACGCTGTACACGCACAGGACAGACACAGAGACACACGCTGTACACACACAGGACACAGACACAGAGAGACACGTGCTGTACACACACAGGACACAGACACAGAGAGACACACGCTGTACACACACATGACACAGAGAGACACACGCTGTACACACACAGGACACAGACACAGAGACACACGCTGTACACACACCGGACACAGAGAGACACACGCGGTACACACACAAGACACAGACACAGAGAGACACACGCTGTACACACACAGGACACAGACATAGAGAGACACACGCTGTACACACACAGGACACAGACACAGAGACACACGCTGTACATGCACAGGACACAGACACAGAGAGACACACGCTGTACACACACAGGACACAGACAGACACACGCTGTACACACACAGGACACGGACACAGAGAGACACACGCTGTACACACACAGGACACAGACACAGAGAGACACACGCTGTACACACACAGGACACAGAGAGACACACGCTGTACACACACAGGACACAGACACACGCTGTACACACAGAGGACACAGAAACAGAGAGACACACGCTGTACACACACAGGACACAGAGAGACACACGCTGTACACACACAGGACAGACACAGAAAGACACACGCTGTACACCCACAGGACACAGACACAGAAAGACACACGCTGTACACCCACAGGACACAGACACAGAGAGACACACGCTGTACACACACAGGACACAGACACAGAGAGACACGTGCTGTACACACAGGACAGACAGAGAGACATGCTGTACACACACAGGACACAGACACAGAGAGACACACGCTGTACACACACAGGACACAGACATAGAGAGACACACGCTGTACACACACAGGACACACAGAGAGACACGTGCTGTACACACACAGGACACAGACACAGAGACACGCTGTACACACACAGGACACAGACACAGAGAGACACACGCTGTACACACACATGACACAGAGAGACACACGCTGTACACACACAGGACACAGACACAGAGAGACACACGCTGTACACACACAGGACACACAGAGAGACACACGCTGTACACACACAGGACACACAGAGAGACACGCTCTACACACACAGGACACACAGAGAGACACGCTGTACACACATAGGACACAGACACAGAGAGACACACGCTGTACACACACAGGACACAGACACACGCTGTACACACAGAGGACACAGAAACAGAGAGACACACGCTGTACACACACAGGACACAGAGAGACACACGCTGTACACACACAGGACAGACACAGAAAGACACACGCTGTACACCCACAGGACACAGACACAGAAAGACACACGCTGTACACCCACAGGACACAGACACAGAAAGACACACGCTGTACACCCACAGGACACAGACACAGAGAGACACACGCTGTACACACACAGGACACAGACACAGAGAGACACGTGCTGTACACACAGGACAGACAGAGAGACATGCTGTACACACACAGGACACAGACACAGAGAGACACACGCTGTACAGACACAGGACACAGACATAGAGAGACACACGCTGTACACACACAGGACACACAGAGAGACACACGCTGTACACACACAGGACACAGACACAGAGAGACACGTGCTGTACACACACAGGACACAGACACAGAGACACGCTGTACACACACAGGACACAGACACAGAGAGACACACGCTGTACACACACATGACACAGAGAGACACACGCTGTACACACACAGGACACAGACACAGAGAGACACACGCTGTACACACACAGGACACACAGAGAGACACACGCTGTACACACACAGGACACACAGAGAGACACGCTCTACACACACAGGACACACAGAGAGACACGCTGTACACACATAGGACACAGACACAGAGAGACACACGCTGTACACACACAGGACACAGACACAGAGAGACACACGCTGTACACACACAGGACACACAGAGAGACACACGCTGTACACACACAGGACACACAGAGAGACACGCTCTACACACACAGGACACACAGAGAGACACGCTGTACACACATAGGACACAGACACAGAGAGACACACGATGTACACGCACAGGACAGACACAGAGAGACACACGCTGTACACACACAGGACACAGACACAGAGAGACACGTGCTGTACACACACAGGACACAGACACAGAGAGACACACGCTGTACACACACCGGACACAGAGAGACACACGCGGTACACGCACAGGACACAGACACAGAGAGACACGATGGACACACACAGGACACAGACAGAGAGACACATGCTGTACACACACAGGACACAGAGAGACACACGCTGTACACACACAGGACACAGACACAGAGAGACACACGCTGTACACACACATGACACAGAGAGACACACGCTGTACACACACAGGACACAGACACAGAGAGACACGTGCTGTACACACACAGGACACAGACACAGAGAGACACACGCTGTACACACACCGGACACAGAGAGACACACGCGGTACACGCACAGGACACAGACACAGAGAGACACGATGGACACACACAGGACACAGACAGAGAGACACATGCTGTACATACACAGGACACAGAGAGACACACGCTGTACACACACAGGACACAGACACAGAGAGACACACGCTGTACACACACATGACACAGAGAGACACACGCTGTACACACACAGGACACAGACACAGAGAGACACGCTGTACACACACACACAGAGACACACGCTGTACCCACACAAGACACAGACACAGAGAGACACACGCTGTACACACACAGGACACAGAGAGACACACACTGTACACACACAGGACACAGACACAGAGACACACGCTGTACACGCACAGGACACAGACACAGAGAGACACACGCTGTACACACACAGGACACAGACAGAGAGACACGCTGTACACGCACAGGACACAGACAGAGAGACACGCTGTACACGCACAGGACACAGACACAGAGAGACATGCTGTACACACACAGGACACAGAGAGACACACGCTGCACACACACAGGACACAGACACAGAGACACACGCTGTACACGCACAGAACACAGACACAGAGAGACACACGCTGTACACACACAGGACACAGACAGAGAGACACGCTGTACACGCACAGGACACAGACACAGAGAGACATGCTGTACACACACAGGACACAGAGAGACACACGCTGCACACACACAGGACACAGACACTGAGAGACACACGCTGTACACACACAGCACACAGAGAGACACACGCTGTAAACACACAGGACACAGACACAGAGACACACGCTGTACACACACAGGACACAGACACAGAGAGACACACGCTGTACACACACAGACACAGAGAGACACACGCTGTACACACACAGGACACAGACACAGAGAGACACACGCTGTACACACACAGGACACAGACACATAGAGACACACGCTGTACACACACAGGACACAGAGACAGAGAGACACACGCTGTACACACACAGGACACAGACACAGAGAGACACACGATGTACACGCACAGGACAGACACAGAGAGACACACGCTGTACACACACAGGACACAGACACAGAGAGACACGTGCTGTACACACACAGGACACAGACACAGAGAGACACACGCTGTACACACACCGGACACAGAGAGACACACGCGGTACACGCACAGGACACAGACACAGAGAGACACGATGGACACACACAGGACACAGACAGAGAGACACATGCTGCACACACACAGGACACAGAGAGACACACGCTGTACACACACAGGACACAGACACAGAGAGACACACGCTGTACACACACATGACACAGAGAGACACACGCTGTACACACACAGGACACAGACACAGAGAGACACGCTGTACACACACACACAGAGACACACGCTGTACACACACATGACACAGAGAGACACACACTGTACACACACAGGACACAGACACATAGACACACGCTGTACACGCACAGGACACAGACACACACGCTGTACATGCACAGGACACAGACACAGAGAGACACACGCTGTACACACACAGGACACAGACACAGAGAGACGCACGCTGTACACACACAGGACACAGACACAGAGAGACACACACTGTACACACACAGGACACAGACACATAGACACACGCTGTACACGCACAGGACACAGACACAGAGAGACACACGCTGTACACACACAGGACACAGACAGAGAGACACATGCTGTACACACACAGGACACAGAGAGACACGTGCTGTACACACACAGGACACAGACACAGAGAGACACACGCTGTACACACACATGACACAGAGAGACACACGCTGTACACACACAGGACACAGACACAGAGACACACGCTGTACACACACCGGACACAGAGAGACACACGCGGTACACGCACAGGACACAGACACAGAGAGACACACGCTGTACACACACATACACACACAGAGAGACACACGCTGTACACACACAAGACACAGACACAGAGAGACACACGCTGTACACACACAGGACACAGACACAGAGAGACACACGCTGTACACACACAGGACACAGACACACACGCTGTACATGCACAGGACACAGACACAGAGAGACACACGCTGTACACACACAGGACACAGACAGACACACGCTGTACACACACAGGACACGGACACAGAGAGACACACGCTGTACACACACAGGACACAGACACAGAGAGACACACGCTGTACACACACAGGACACAGAGAGACACACGCTGTACACACACAGGACACAGACACACGCTGTACACACAGAGGACACAGAAACAGAGAGACACACGCTGTACACACACAGGACACAGAGAGACACACGCTGTACACACACAGGACACAGACACAGAGACACACGCTGTACACACACCGGACACAGAGAGACACACGCGGTACACGCACAGGACACAGACACAGAGAGACACACGCTGTACACACACATACACACACAGAGAGACACACGCTGTACACACACAAGACACAGACACAGAGAGACACACGCTGTACACACACAGGACACAGACACAGAGAGACACACGCTGTACACACACAGGACACAGAGAGACACACGCTGTACACACACAGGACACAGACACAGAGAGACACACGCTGTACACACACAGGACACAGAGACACACGCTGTACACACACAGGACACAGACACACGCTGTACACACAGAGGACACAGAAACAGAGAGACACACGCTGTACACACACAGGACACAGAGAGACACACGCTGTACACACACAGGACAGACACAGAAAGACACACGCTGTACACCCACAGGACACAGACACAGAAAGACACACGCTGTACACACACAGGACACAGACACAGAGACACACGCTGTACACACACAGGACACAGAGAGACACACGCTGTACACGCACAGGACACAGAGAGACACACGCTGTACACGCACAGGACACAGACACAGAGAGACACACGCTGTACACACACAAGACACAGACACAGAGAGACACACGCTGTACACACACAGGACACAGACACAGAGAGACACACGCTGTACACACACAGGACACAGACACAGAGACACACGCTGTACACGCACAGGACACAGACACAGAGAGACACACGCTGTACACGCATAGGACACAGACACAGAGAGACACACGCTGTACACGCACAGGACACAGACAGAGAGACAAGCTGTACACGCACAGGACACAGAGAGACACACGCTGCACACACACAGGACACAGACACAGAGAGACACACGCTGTACACACACAGCACACAGAGAGACACACGCTGTAAACACACAGGACACAGACACAGAGACACACGCTGTACACACACAGGACACAGACACAGAGAGACACACGCTGTACACACACAGGACACAGACACATAGAGACACACGCTGTACACACACAGGACACAGACACAGAGAGACACGCTGTACACACACAGGACATACACAAAGAAACACACGCTGTACACGCACAGGACAGACACAGAGAGACACACGCTGTACACACACAGGACACAGACACAGAGAGACACGTGCTGTACACACACAGGACACAGACAGAGAGACACGCTGTACACACACAGGACACAGACACAGAGAGACACGCTGTACACACACACACACAGAGACACACGCTGTACCCACACAAGACACAGACACAGAGAGACACACGCTGTACACACACAGGACACAGAGAGACACACACTGTACACACACAGGACACAGACACAGAGACACACGCTGTACACGCACAGGACACAGACACAGAGAGACACACGCTGTACACACACAGGACACAGACAGAGAGACACGCTGTACACGCACAGGACACAGACAGAGAGACACGCTGTACACGCACAGGACACAGACACAGAGAGACATGCTGTACACACACAGGACACAGAGAGACACACGCTGCACACACACAGGACACAGACACAGAGACACACGCTGTACACGCACAGGACACAGACACAGAGAGACACACGCTGTACACACACAGGACACAGACAGAGAGACACGCTGTACACGCACAGGACACAGACACAGAGACATGCTGTACACACACAGGACACAGAGAGACACACGCTGCACACACACAGGACACAGACACTGAGAGACACACGCTGTACACACACAGGACACAGACACAGAGAGACACACGCTGTACACACACAGACACAGAGAGACACACGCTGTACACACACAGGACACAGACACAGAGAGACACATGCTGTACACACACAGGACACAGACACATAGAGACACACGCTGTACACACACAGGACACAGAGACAGAGAGACACACGCTGTACACACACAGGACACAGACACAGAGAGACACACGCTGTACACAGGACAGACACAGAGAGACACACGCTGTACACGCACAGGACAGACACAGAGAGACACACGCTGTACACACACAGGACACAGACACAGAGAGACACGTTCTGTACACACACAGGACACAGACAAAGAGACACGCTGTACACACACAGGACACAGACAGACACACGCTGTACACACACAGGACACAGACACAGAGAGACACACGCTGTACACACACAGGACACACAGAGAGACACACGCTGTACACACACAGGACACACAGAGAGACACGCTCTACACACACAGGACACACAGAGAGACACACGCTGTACACACATAGGACACAGACACAGAGAGACACACGATGTGCACGCACAGGACAGACACAGAGAGACACACGCTGTACACACACAGGACACAGACACAGAGAGACACGTGCTGTACACACACAGGACACAGACACAGAGAGACACACGCTGTACACACACATGACACAGAGAGACACACGCTGTACACACACAGGACACAGACACAGAGACACACGCTGTACACACACCGGACACAGAGAGACACACGCGGTACACGCACAGGACACAGACACAGAGAGACACACGCTGTACACACACATACACACACAGAGAGACACACGCTGTACACACACAAGACACAGACACAGAGAGACACACGCTGTACACACACAGGACACAGACACAGAGAGACACACGCTGTACACACACAGGACACAGAGAGACACACGCTGTACACACACAGGACACAGACACAGAGAGACACACGCTGTACACACACAGGACACAGAGACACACGCTGTACACACACAGGACACAGACACACGCTGTACACACAGAGGACACAGAAACAGAGAGACACACGCTGTACACACACAGGACACAGAGAGACACACGCTGTACACACACAGGACAGACACAGAAAGACACACGCTGTACACCCACAGGACACAGACACAGAAAGACACACGCTGTACACACACAGGACACAGACACAGAGACACACGCTGTACACACACAGGACACAGAGAGACACACGCTGTACACGCACAGGACACAGAGAGACACACGCTGTACACGCACAGGACACAGACACAGAGAGACACACGCTGTACACACACAAGACACAGACACAGAGAGACACACGCTGTACACACACAGGACACAGACACAGAGAGACACACGCTGTACACACACAGGACACAGACACAGAGACACACGCTGTACACGCACAGGACACAGACACAGAGAGACACACGCTGTACACGCACAGGACACAGACACAGAGAGACACACGCTGTACACGCACAGGACACAGACAGAGAGACACGCTGTACACGCACAGGACACAGAGAGACACACGCTGCACACACACAGGACACAGACACAGAGAGACACACGCTGTACACACACAGCACACAGAGAGACACACGCTGTAAACACACAGGACACAGACACAGAGACACACGCTGTACACACACAGGACACAGACACAGAGAGACACGCTGTACACACACAGGACAGACACAAAGAAACACACGCTGTACACGCACAGGACAGACACAGAGAGACACACGCTGTACACACACAGGACACAGACACAGAGAGACACGTGCTGTACACACACAGGACACAGACAGAGAGACACGCTGTACACACACAGGACACAGACACAGAGAGACACGCTGTACACACACACACACAGAGACACACGCTGTACCCACACAAGACACAGACACAGAGAGACACACGCTGTACACACACAGGACACAGAGAGACACACACTGTACACACACAGGACACAGACACAGAGAGACACGCTGTACACGCACAGGACACAGACACAGAGAGACATGCTGTACACACACAGGACACAGAGAGACACACGCTGCACACACACAGGACACAGACACAGAGACACACGCTGTACACGCACAGGACACAGACACAGAGAGACACACGCTGTACACACACAGGACACAGACAGAGAGACACGCTGTACACGCACAGGACACAGACACAGAGACATGCTGTACACACACAGGACACAGAGAGACACACGCTGCACACACACAGGACACAGACACTGAGAGACACACGCTGTACACACACAGGACACAGACACAGAGAGACACACGCTGTACACACACAGACACAGAGAGACACACGCTGTACACACACAGGACACAGACACAGAGAGACACATGCTGTACACACACAGGACACAGACACATAGAGACACACGCTGTACACACACAGGACACAGAGACAGAGAGACACACGCTGTACACACACAGGACACAGACACAGAGAGACACACGCTGTACACAGGACAGACACAGAGAGACACACGCTGTACACGCACAGGACAGACACAGAGAGACACACGCTGTACACACACAGGACACAGACACAGAGAGACACGTTCTGTACACACACAGGACACAGACAAAGAGACACGCTGTACACACACAGGACACAGACAGACACACGCTGTACACACACAGGACACAGACACAGAGAGACACACGCTGTACACACACAGGACACACAGAGAGACACACGCTGTACACACACAGGACACACAGAGAGACACGCTCTACACACACAGGACACACAGAGAGACACACGCTGTACACACATAGGACACAGACACAGAGAGACACACGATGTACACGCACAGGACAGACACAGAGAGACACACGCTGTACACACACAGGACACAGACACAGAGAGACACGTGCTGTACACACACAGGACACAGACACAGAGAGACACACGCTGTACACACACATGACACAGAGAGACACACGCTGTACACACACAGGACACAGACACAGAGACACACGCTGTACACACACCGGACACAGAGAGACACACGCGGTACACGCACAGGACACAGACACAGAGAGACACGCTGGACACACACAGGACACAGACAGAGAGACACATACTGTACACACACAGGACACAGAGAGACACACGCTGTACACACACAGGACACAGACACAGAGAGACACACGCTGTTCACACACATGACACAGAGAGACACACGCTGTACACACACAGGACACAGACACAGAGAGACACGCTGTACACACACAGAGAGACACACGCTGTACCCACACAAGACACAGACACAGAGAGACGCACGCTGTACACACACAGGACACAGACACAGAGAGACACACACTGTACACACACAGGACACAGACACATAGACACACGCTGTACACGCACAGGACACAGACAGAGAGAGACACACGCTGTACACACACAGGACACAGACAGAGAGACACGCTGTACACGCACAGGACACAGACAGAGAGACACATGCTGTACACACACAGGACACAGAGAGACACACGCTGTACACACACAGGACACAGACACAGAGAGACACACGCTGTACACACACAGGACACAGACACAGAGAGACACACGCTGTACACACACGTACACAGAGAGACACATGCTGTACACACACAGGACACAGACACAGAGAGACACACGCTGTACACACACAGGACACAGACACAGAGAGACACACGCTATACACACAGGACACAGAGACACACGCTGTACACACACAGGACACAGACACAGAGAGACCCACGCTGTACACGCACAGGACACAGACACAGAGAGACAAACGCTGTACACGCACAGGACACAGACACAGAGACACACGCTGTACACACACAGGGCACAGAGAGACACACGCTGCACACACACAGGACACAGACACACGCTGTACACACACAGGACACAGAAACAGAGAGACACACGCTGTACACACACAGGACACAGAGAGACACACGCTGTACACACACAGGACACAGAAACAGAGAGACACACGCTGTACACACACAGGACACAGAGAGACACACGCTGTACACACACAGGACACAGACACAGAGAGACACACGCTGTACACACACAGCACACAGAGAGACACACGCTGTAAACACACAGGACACAGACACAGAGACACACGCTGTACACACACAGGACACAGACACAGAGAGACACACGCTGTACACACACAGGACACAGACACATAGAGACACACGCTGTACACACACAGGACACAGACACAGAGAGACACGCTGTACACACACAGGACAGACACAAAGAAACACACGCTGTACACGCACAGGACAGACACAGAGAGACACACGCTGTACACACACAGGACACAGACACAGAGAGACACGTGCTGTACACACACAGGACACAGACAGAGAGACACGCTGTACACACACAGGACACAGTCACAGAGAGACACACGCTGTACACACACAGGACACAGACACAGAGAGACACACGCTGTACACACACAGGACACACAGAGAGACACACGCTGTACACACACAGGACACACAGAGAGACACGCTCTACACACACAGGACACACAGAGAGACACGCTGTACACACATAGGACACAGACACAGAGAGACACACGATGTACACGCACAGGACAGACACAGAGAGACACACGCTGTACACACACAGGACACAGACACAGAGAGACACGTGCTGTACACACACAGGACACAGACACAGAGAGACACACGCTGTACACACACATGACACAGAGAGACACACGCTGTACACACACAGGACACAGACAGAGACACACGCTGTACACACACCGGACACAGAGAGACACACGCGGTACACGCACAGGACACAGACACAGAGAGACACACGCTGTACACACACATACACACACAGAGAGACACACGCTGTACACACACAAGACACAGACACAGAGAGACACACGCTGTACACACACAGGACACAGACACAGAGAGACACACGCTGTACACACACAGGACACAGACACACACGCTGTACATGCACAGGACACAGACACAGAGAGACACACGCTGTACACACACAGGACACAGACAGACACACGCTGTACACACACAGGACACGGACACAGAGAGACACACGCTGTACACACACAGGACACAGAGAGACACACGCGGTACACGCACAGGACACAGAGAGACACACGCTGTACACACACAGGACACAGACACAGAGAGACACGCTGTACACACACACACACAGAGACACACGCTGTACCCACACAAGACACAGACACAGAGAGACACACGCTGTACACACACAGGACACAGAGAGACACACACTGTACACACACAGGACACAGACACAGAGACACACGCTGTACACGCACAGGACACAGACACAGAGAGACACACGCTGTACACACACAGGACACAGACAGAGAGACACGCTGTACACGCACAGGACACAGACAGAGAGACACGCTGTACACGCACAGGACACAGACACAGAGAGACATGCTGTACACACACAGGACACAGAGAGACACACGCTGCACACACACAGGACACAGACACAGAGACACACGCTGTACACGCACAGGACACAGACACAGAGAGACACACGCTGTACACACACAGGACACAGACAGAGAGACACGCTGTACACGCACAGGACACAGACACAGAGAGACATGCTGTACACACACAGGACACAGAGAGACACACGCTGCACACACACAGGACACAGACACTGAGAGACACACGCTGTACACACACAGCACACAGAGAGACACACGCTGTAAACACACAGGACACAGACACAGAGACACACGCTGTACACACACAGGACACAGACACAGAGAGACACACGCTGTACACACACAGACACAGAGAGACACACGCTGTACACACACAGGACACAGACACAGAGAGACACATGCTGTACACACACAGGACACAGACACATAGAGACACACGCTGTACACACACAGGACACAGAGACAGAGAGACACACGCTGTACACACACAGGACACAGACACAGAGAGACACACGCTGTACACAGGACAGACACAGAGAGACACACGCTGTACACGCACAGGACAGACACAGAGAGACACACGCTGTACACACACAGGACACAGACACAGAGAGACACGTTCTGTACACACACAGGACACAGACAAAGAGACACGCTGTACACACACAGGACACAGACAGACACACGCTGTACACACACAGGACACAGACACAGAGAGACACACGCTGTACACACACAGGACACACAGAGAGACACACGCTGTACACACACAGGACACACAGAGAGACACGCTCTACACACACAGGACACACAGAGAGACACACGCTGTACACACATAGGACACAGACACAGAGAGACACACGATGTACACGCACAGGACAGACACAGAGAGACACACGCTGTACACACACAGGACACAGACACAGAGAGACACGTGCTGTACACACACAGGACACAGACACAGAGAGACACACGCTGTACACACACATGACACAGAGAGACACACGCTGTACACACACAGGACACAGAGAGACACACGCTGTTCACACACATGACACAGAGAGACACACGCTGTACACACACAGGACACAGACACAGAGAGACACGCTGTACACACACAGAGAGACACACGCTGTACCCACACAAGACACAGACACAGAGAGACGCACGCTGTACACACACAGGACACAGACACAGAGAGACACACACTGTACACACACAGGACACAGACACATAGACACACGCTGTACACGCACAGGACACAGACAGAGAGAGACACACGCTGTACACACACAGGACACAGACAGAGAGAAACGCTGTACACGCACAGGACACAGACAGAGAGACACATGCTGTACACACACAGGACACAGAGAGACACACGCTGTACACACACAGGACACAGACACAGAGAGACACACGCTGTACACACACAGGACACAGACACAGAGAGACACACGCTGTACACACACGTACACAGAGAGACACATGCTGTACACACACAGGACACAGACACAGAGAGACACACGCTGTACACACAGGACACAGAGACACACGCTGTACACACACAGGACACAGACACAGAGAGACCCACGCTGTACACGCACAGGACACAGACACAGAGAGACAAACGCTGTACACGCACAGGACACAGACACAGAGACACACGCTGTACACACACAGGGCACAGAGAGACACACGCTGCACACACACAGGACACAGACACACGCTGTACACACACAGGACACAGAAACAGAGAGACACACGCTGTACACACACAGGACACAGAGAGACACACGCTGTACACCCACAGGACACAGACATAGAGAGACACACGCTGTACACGCACAGGACAGACACAGAGAGACACACGCTGTACACACACAGGACACAGACACAGAGAGACACACGCTGTACACACACAGGACACAGACATAGAGAGACACACACAGGACACACAGAGAGACACGCTGTACACACACAGGACACAGACACAGAGAGACACACGCTGTACACGCACAGGACACAGACACAGAGAGACACACGCTGTACACACACAGGACGCAGACAGAGAGACACGCTGTACACGCACAGGACACAGACACAGAGACATGCTGTACACACACAGGACACAGAGAGACACACGCTGTAAACACACAGGACACAGACACAGAGAGACCCACGCTGTACACGCACAGGACACAGACACAGAGAGACAAACGCTGTACACGCACAGGACACAGACACAGAGAGACACACGCTGTACACACACAGGGCACAGAGAGACACACGCTGCACACACACAGGACAGAGACACACGCTGTACACACACAGGACACAGAGAGACACACGCTGTACACCCACAGGACACAGAGAGACACACGCTGTACACACACAGGACACAGACACAGAGAGACACACGCTGTACACACACAGGACACAGACACAGAGAGACACACGCTGTACACACACAGGACACAGACATAGAGAGACACACACAGGACACACAGAGAGACACGCTGTACACACACAGGATACAGACACAGAGAGACACACGCTGTACACGCACAGGACACAGACACAGAGAGACACACGCTGTACACACACAGGACACGCACAGGACACAGACACAGAGACATGCTGTACACACACAGGACACAGAGAGACACACGCTGTAAACACACAGGACACAGACACAGAGAGACACACGCTGTACACGCACAGGACACAGACACAGAGAGACAAAAGGCGATCTGGGCCTTGTTTAAGTAACGAATGATATTAAAATATAGTCATCGTGTTTTCTGGTCGGATTCATCGAAGAGTTGCGAGGAAGTTGTAAAAGTCGATGTCGATTTTTTTTTGTTCCCCCAGCGAACGCGCGGCCGCCTCAAGATGGTGGCGGGCGGTGACGGGCGGGTTAATGGCGAGTCGATCACGTGACCCTCGCCGATCACGTGACACCCGCGCGGGGGAGGGCGGGAAATAGGCGCTCCTCGGCACGTAAACATTCGCGTTGTTTTACATTAAGCCCCAGGTTCGTTGTGGTGTTGTTAACGTTGTCGGCGCATGTGTGGCTTAATAAATTAACTTTTACGTTGAAAAAAGAAAAAGAGAGTGAGAGAACAGGCTAGCAGTGGAGAGGCTAGGAGAGTGAGAGAGAACAGGCTAGCAGTGGAGAGGCTAGGAGGGTGAGAGAACAGGCTAGCAGTGGAGAGGCTAGGAGAGTGAGAGAGAACAGGCTAGCAGTGGAGAGGCTAGGAGAGAGAGAGAGAGAGAACAGGCTAGCAGTAGAGAGGCTAGGAGCGTGAGAGAACAGGCTAGCAGTGGAGAGGCTAGGAGCGTGAGAGAACAGGCTAGCAGTAGAGAGGCTAGGAGCGTGAGAGAGAACAGGCTAGCCGTGGAGAGGCTGAGAGTGAGAGAACAGGCTAGCAGTAGAGAGGCTAGGAGCGTGAGAGAGAACAGGCTAGCAGTGGAGAGGCTAGGAGAGTGAGAGAGAACAGGCTAGCAGTGGAGAGGCTAGGAGAGTGAGAGAGAACAGGCTAGCAGTGGAGAGGCTAGGAGAGAGAGAACAGGCTAGCAATGGAGAGGCTAGGAGAGTGAGAGAACAGGCTAGCAGTGGAGAGGCTAGGAGAGTGAGAGAACAGGCTAGCAGTGGAGAGGCTAGGAGCGTGAGAGAACAGGCTAGCAGTAGAGAGGCTAGGAGCGTGAGAGAGAACAGGCTAGCAGTGGAGAGGCTAGGAGGGTGAGAGAACAGGCTAGCAGTGGAGAGCCTAGGAGAGTGAGAGAGAACAGGCTAGCAGTGGAGAGGCTAGGAGGGTGAGAGAACAGGCTAGCAGTGGAGAGGCTAGGAGCGCGAGAGAACAGGCTAGCAGTGGAGAGGCTAGGAGAGAGAACAGGCTAGCAGTGGAGAGGCTAGGAGCGTGAGAGAACAGGCTAGCAGTGGAGAGGCTAGGAGCGTGAGAGAACAGGCTAGCAGTAGAGAGGCTAGGAGGGTGAGAGAGAACAGGCTAGCCGTGGAGAGGCTATGAGAGTGAGAGAACAGGCTAGCAGTAGAGGCTAGGAGCGTGAGAGAGAACAGGCTAGCAGTGGAGAGGCTAGGAGAGTGAGAGATAACAGGCTAGCAGTGGAGAGGCTAGGAGAGTGAGAGAGAACAGGCTAGCAGTGGAGAGGCTAGGAGAGTGAGAGAGAACAGGCTAGCAGTGGAGAGGCTAGGAGAGAGAGAACAGGCTAGCAGTGGAGAGGCTAGGAGAGTGAGAGAACAGGCTAGCAGTAGAGAGGCTAGGAGCGTGAGAGAGAACAGGCTAGCAGTGGAGACGCTAGGAGGGTGAGAGAACAGGCTAGCAGTGGAGAGGCTAGGAGCGTGAGAGAGAACAGGCTAGCAGTGGAGAGGCTAGGAGAGTGAGAGAGAACAGGCAGGCAGTGGAGAGGCTAGGAGAGAGAGAGAACAGGCTAGCAGTGGAGAGGCTAGGAGGGTGAGAGAACAGGCTAGCAGTGGAGAGGCTAGGAGAGTGAGAGAGAACAGGCTAGCAGTGGAGAGGCTAGGAGGGTGAGAGAGAACAGGCTAGCAGTGGAGAGGCTAGGAGGGTGAGAGAACAGACTAGCAGTGGAGAGGCTAGGAGCGTGAGAGAACAGGCTAGCAGTGGAGAGGCTAGGAGCGTGAGAGAACAGGCTAGCAGTGGAGAGGCCAGGAGCGTGAGAGAACAGGCTAGCAGTGGAGAGGCCAGGAGGGTGAGAGAACAGGCTAGCAGTGGAGAGGCTAGGAGAGGGAGAGAGAACACGCGAGCAGTGGAGAGGCTAGCAGAGTGAGAGAGAACAGGCTAGCAGTGGAGAGGCTAGGAGAGGGTGAGAGAACAGGCTAGCAGTGGAGAGGCTAGGAGAGGGTGAGAGAACAGGCTAGCAGTGGAGAGGCTAGGAGAGTGAGAGAACAGGCTAGCAGCGGAGAGGCTTGGAGAGAGAGAACAGGGCAGCAGTGGAGAGGCTAGGAGCGTGAGAGCACAGGCTAGCAGTGGAGAGGCTAAGGAGAGTGAGAGAACAGGCTAGCAGTAGAGAGGCTAGGAGCGTGAGAGAGAACAGGCTAGCAGTGGAGAGGCTAGGAGAGTGAGAGAGAGAACAGGCTAGCAGTGGAGAGGCTAAGGAACGTGAGAGAACAGGCTAGCAGTGGAGAGGCTAGGAGCGTGAGAGAACAGGCTAGCAGTAGAGAGGCTAGGAGCGTGAGAGAGAACAGGCTAGCAGTGGAGAGGCTAGGAGAGTGAGAGAGAACAGGCTAGCAGTGGAGAGGCTAGGAGAGTGAGAGAGAACAGGCTAGCAGTGGAGAGGCTAGGAGAGAGAGAGAACAGGCTAGCAGTGGAGAGGCTAGGAGCGTGAGAGAACAGGCTAGCAGTAGAGAGGCTAGGAGCGTGAGAGAGAACAGGCTAGCAGTGGAGAAGCTAGGAGGGTGAGAGAACAGGCTAGCAGTGGAGAGGCTAGGAGCGTGAGACAGAACAGGCTAGCAGTGGAGAGGCTAGGAGAGTGAGAGAGAACAGGCAGGCAGTGGAGAGGCTAGGAGAGTGAGAGAGAACAGGCTAGCAGTGGAGAGGCTAGGAGGGTGAGAGAACAGGCTAGCAGTGGAGAGGCTAGGAGAGTGAGAGAGAACAGGCTAGCAGTGGAGAGGCTAGGAGGGTGAGAGAACAGGCTAGCAGTGGAGAGGCTAGGAGCGTGAGAGAACAGGCTAGCAGTGGAGAGGCTAGGAGCGTGAGAGAACAGGCTAGCAGTAGAGAGGCTAGGAGGGTGAGAGAGAACAGGCTAGCCGTGGAGAGGCTATGAGAGTGAGAGAACAGGCTAGCAGTAGAGAGGCTAGGAGCGTGAGAGAGAACAGGCTAGGAGTGGAGAGGCTAGGAGAGTGAGAGATAACAGGCTAGCAGTGGAGAGGCTAGGAGAGTGAGAGAGAACAGGCTAGCAGTGGAGAGGCTAGGAGAGTGAGAGAACAGGCTAGCAGTGGAGAGACTAGGAGAGTGAGAGAACAGGCTAGCAGTGGAGAGACTAGGAGAGTGAGAGAACAGGCTAGCAGTGGAGAGGCTAGGAGCGTGAGAGAACAGGCTAGCAGTAGAGAGGCTAGGAGCGTGAGAGAAAACAGGCAGGCAGTGGAGAGGCTAGGAGAGTGAGAGAACAGGCTAGCAGTGGAGAGGCTAGGAGGGTGAGAGAACAGGCTAGCAGTGGAGAGGCTAGGAGCGTGAGAGAACAGGCTAGCAGTGGGGAGGCTAGGAGAGAGAGAACAGGCTAGCAGTGGAGAGGCTAGGAGCGTGAGAGAACAGGCTAGCAGTGGAGAGGCCAGGAGGGTGAGAGAACAGGCTAGCAGTGGAGAGGCTTGGAGAGAGAACAGGGCAGCAGTGGAGAGGCTAGGAGCGTGAGAGAGAACAGGCTAGCAGTGGAGAGGCTAGGAGCGTGAGAGAACAGGCTAGCAGTGGAGAGACTAAGGAGAGTGAGAGAACAGGCTAGCAGTAGAGAGGCTAGGAGCGTGAGAGAGAACAGGCTAGCAGTGGAGAGGCTAGGAGAGTGAGAGAGAGAACAGGCTAGCAGTGGAGAGGCTAAGGAGCGTGAGAGAACAGGCTAGCAGTGGAGAGGCTAGGAGCGTGAGAGAACAGGCTAGCAGTAGAGAGGCTAGGAGGGTGAGAGAGAACAGGCGAGCCGTGGAGAGGCTATGAGAGTGAGAGAACAGGCTAGCAGTAGAGAGGCTAGGAGCGTGAGAGAGAACAGGCTAGCAGTGGAGAGGCTAGGAGAGTGAGAGAGAACAGGCTAGCAGTGGAGAGGCTAGGAGAGTGAGAGAGAACAGGCTAGCAGTGGAGAGGCTAGGAGAGAGAGAACAGGCTAGCAGTGGAGAGGCTAGGAGAGTGAGAGCACAGGCTAGCAGTGGAGAGGCTAGGAGAGTGAGAGCACAGGCTAGCAGTGGAGAGGCTAGGAGAGTGAGAGAACAGGCTAGCAGTGGAGAGGCTAGGAGCGTGAGAGAATAGGCTAGCAGTAGAGAGGCTAGGAGCGTGAGAGAGAACAGGCTAGCAGTGGAGAGGCTAGGAGAGTGAGAGAGAACAGGCTAGCAGTGGAGAGGCTAGGAGAGTGAGAGAGAACAGGCTAGCAGTGGAGAGGCTAGGAGAGAGAGAACAGGCTAGCAGTGGAGAGGCTAGGAGAGTGAGAGCACAGGCTAGCAGTGGAGAGGCTAGGAGAGTGAGAGAACAGGCTAGCAGTGGAGAGGCTAGGAGCGTGAGAGAATAGGCTAGCAGTAGAGAGGCTAGGAGCATGAGAGAGAACAGGCTAGCAGTGGAGAGGCTAGGAGGGTGAGAGAACAGGCTAGCAGTGGAGAGGCTAGGAGCGTCAGAGAACAGGCTAGCAGTGGAGAGGCTAGGAGAGTGAGAGAGAACAGGCAGGCAGTGGAGAGGCTAGGAAAGTGAGAGAGAACAGGCTAGCAGTGGAGAGGCTAGGAGGGTGAGAGAACAGGCTAGCAGTGGAGAGGCTAGGAGAGTGAGAGAGAACAGGCTAGCAGTGGAGAGGCTAGGAGCGTGAGGGAACAGGCTAGCAGTAGAGAGGCTAGGAGCGTGAGAGAGAACAGGCTAGCAGTGGAGAGGCTAGGAGGGTGAGAGAACAGGCTAGCAGTGGAGAGGCTAGGAGCGTGAGAGAGAACAGGCTAGCAGTGGAGAGGCTAGGAGAGTGAGAGAGAACAGGCAGGCAGTGGAGAGGCTAGGAGAGTGAGAGAGAACAGGCTAGCAGTGGAGAGGCTAGGAGGGTGAGAGAACAGGCTAGCAGTGGAGAGGCTAGGAGAGAGAGAACAGGCTAGCAGTGGAGAGGCTAGGAGCGTGAGAGAACAGGCTAGCAGTGGAGAGGCTAGGAGTGTGAGAGAACAGGCTAGCAGTAGAGAGGCTAGGAGGGTGAGAGAGAACAGGCTAGCCGTGGAGAGGCTATGAGAGTGAGAGAACAGGCTAGCAGTAGAGAGGCTAGGAGCGTGAGAGAACAGGCTAGCAGTGGAGAGGCTAGGAGAGTGAGAGATAACAGGCTAGCAGTGGAGAGGCTAGGAGCGTGAGAGAACAGGCTAGCAGTGGAGAGGCTAGGAGAGTGAGAGATAACAGGCTAGCAGTGGAGAGGCTAGGAGAGTGAGAGAACAGGCTAGCAGTGGAGAGGCTAGGAGAGTGAGAGAACAGGCTAGCAGTGAAGAGGCTAGGAGCGTGAGAGAACAGGCTAGCAGTGGAGAGGCTAGGAGGGTGAGAGAACAGGCTAGCAGTGGAGAGGCTAGGAGCGTGAGAGAACAGGCTAGCAGTGGAGAGGCTAGGAGAGTGAGAGAACAGGCTAGCAGTGGAGAGGCTAGGAGGGTGAGAGAACAGGCTAGCAGTGGAGAGGCTAGGAGCGTGAGAGAACAGGCTAGCAGTGGAGAGGCTAGGAGAGAGAGAACAAGCTAGCAGTGGAGAGGCTAGGAGCGTGAGAGAACAGGCTAGCAGTGGAGAGGCCAGGAGGGTGAGAGAACAGGCTAGCAGTGGAGAGGCTAGGAGCGTGAGAGAGAACAGGCTAGCAGTGGAGAGGCTAGGAGAGAGAGAGAGAACAGGCGAGCAGTGGAGAGGCTAGGAGAGTGAGAGAGAACAGGCTAGCAGTGGAGAGGCTAGGAGAGGGTGAGAAAACAGGCTAGCAGTGGAGAGGCTAGGAGAGGGTGAGAGAACAGGCTAGCAGTGGAGAGGCTAGGAGAGTGAGAGAACAGGCTAGCAGTGGAGAGGCTTGGAGAGAGAGAACAGGGCAGCAGTGGAGAGGCTAGGAGCGTGAGAGAGAACAGGCTAGCAGTGGAGAGGCTAGGAGCGTGAGAGAACAGGCTAGCAGTGGAGAGGCTAAGGAGAGTGAGAGAACAGGCTAGCAGTAGAGAGGCTAGGAGTGTGAGAGAGAACAGGCTAGCAGTGGAGAGGCTAGGAGAGTGAGAGAGAGAACAGGCTAGCAGTGGAGAGGCTAAGGAGTGTGAAAGAACAGGCTAGCAGTGGAGAGGCTAGGAGAGTGAGACAACAGGCAAGCAGTGGAGAGGCTAGGAGGGTGAGAGAACAGGCTAGCAGTGGAGTGGCTAGGAGCGTGAGAGAACAGGCTAGCAGTAGAGAGGCTAGGAGAGAGAGAATAGGCTAGCAGTGGAGAGGCTAGGAGCGTGAGAGAACAGGCTAGCAGTGGAGAGGCCAGGAGGGTGAGAGAACAGGCTAGCAGTGGAGAGGCTAGGAGCGTGAGAGAGAACAGGCTAGCAGTAGAGAGGCTAGGAGAGAGAGAGAGAACAGGCGAGCAGTGGAGAGGCTAGGAGAGTGAGAGAGAACAGGCGAGCAGTGGAGAGGCTAGGAGAGTGAGAGAGAACAGGCTAGCAGTGGAGAGGCTAGGAGAGGGTGAGAGAACAGGCTAGCAGTGGAGAGGCTAGGAGAGGGTGAGAGAACAGGCTAGCAGTAGAGAGGCTAGGAGAGTGAGAGAACAGGCTAGCAGTGGAGAGGCTTGGAGAGAGAGAACAGGGCAGCAGTGGAGAGGCTAGGAGCGTGAGAGAGAACAGGCTAGCAGTGGAGAGGCTAGGAGCGTGAGAGAACAGGCTAGCAGTGGAGAGGCTAAGGAGAGTGAGAGAACAGGCTATCAGTAGAGAGGCTAGGAGCGTGAGAGAGAACAGGCTAGCAGTGGAGAGGCTAGGAGAGTGAGAGAGAACAGGCTAGCAGTGGAGAGGCTAGGAGAGTGAGAGATAACAGGCTAGCAGTGGAGAGGCTAGGAGAGTGAGAGAGAACAGGCTAGCAGTGGAGAGGCTAGGAGAGTGAGAGAGAACAGGCTAGCCGTGGAGAGGCTATGAGAGTGAGAGAACAGGCTAGCAGTAGAGAGGCTAGGAGCGTGAGAGAGAACAGGCTAGGAGTGGAGAGGCTAGGAGAGTGAGAGATAACAGGCTAGCAGTGGAGAGGCTAGGAGAGTGAGAGAGAACAGGCTAGCAGTGGAGAGGCTAGGAGAGTGAGAGAACAGGCTAGCAGTGGAGAGACTAGGAGAGTGAGAGAACAGGCTAGCAGTGGAGAGACTAGGAGAGTGAGAGAACAGGCTAGCAGTGGAGAGGCTAGGAGCGTGAGAGAACAGGCTAGCAGTAGAGAGGCTAGGAGCGTGAGAGAAAACAGGCAGGCAGTGGAGAGGCTAGGAGAGTGAGAGAACAGGCTAGCAGTGGAGAGGCTAGGAGGGTGAGAGAACAGGCTAGCAGTGGAGAGGCTAGGAGCGTGAGAGAACAGGCTAGCAGTGGGGAGGCTAGGAGAGAGAGAACAGGCTAGCAGTGGAGAGGCTAGGAGCGTGAGAGAACAGGCTAGCAGTGGAGAGGCCAGGAGGGTGAGAGAACAGGCTAGCAGTGGAGAGGCTTGGAGAGAGAACAGGGCAGCAGTGGAGAGGCTAGGAGCGTGAGAGAGAACAGGCTAGCAGTGGAGAGGCTAGGAGCGTGAGAGAACAGGCTAGCAGTGGAGAGACTAAGGAGAGTGAGAGAACAGGCTAGCAGTAGAGAGGCTAGGAGCGTGAGAGAGAACAGGCTAGCAGTGGAGAGGCTAGGAGAGTGAGAGAGAGAACAGGCTAGCAGTGGAGAGGCTAAGGAGCGTGAGAGAACAGGCTAGCAGTGGAGAGGCTAGGAGCGTGAGAGAACAGGCTAGCAGTAGAGAGGCTAGGAGGGTGAGAGAGAACAGGCGAGCCGTGGAGAGGCTATGAGAGTGAGAGAACAGGCTAGCAGTAGAGAGGCTAGGAGCGTGAGAGAGAACAGGCTAGCAGTGGAGAGGCTAGGAGAGTGAGAGAGAACAGGCTAGCAGTGGAGAGGCTAGGAGAGTGAGAGAGAACAGGCTAGCAGTGGAGAGGCTAGGAGAGAGAGAACAGGCTAGCAGTGGAGAGGCTAGGAGAGTGAGAGCACAGGCTAGCAGTGGAGAGGCTAGGAGAGTGAGAGCACAGGCTAGCAGTGGAGAGGCTAGGAGAGTGAGAGAACAGGCTAGCAGTGGAGAGGCTAGGAGCGTGAGAGAATAGGCTAGCAGTAGAGAGGCTAGGAGCGTGAGAGAGAACAGGCTAGCAGTGGAGAGGCTAGGAGAGTGAGAGAGAACAGGCTAGCAGTGGAGAGGCTAGGAGAGTGAGAGAGAACAGGCTAGCAGTGGAGAGGCTAGGAGAGAGAGAACAGGCTAGCAGTGGAGAGGCTAGGAGAGTGAGAGCACAGGCTAGCAGTGGAGAGGCTAGGAGAGTGAGAGAACAGGCTAGCAGTGGAGAGGCTAGGAGCGTGAGAGAATAGGCTAGCAGTAGAGAGGCTAGGAGCATGAGAGAGAACAGGCTAGCAGTGGAGAGGCTAGGAGGGTGAGAGAACAGGCTAGCAGTGGAGAGGCTAGGAGCGTCAGAGAACAGGCTAGCAGTGGAGAGGCTAGGAGAGTGAGAGAGAACAGGCAGGCAGTGGAGAGGCTAGGAAAGTGAGAGAGAACAGGCTAGCAGTGGAGAGGCTAGGAGGGTGAGAGAACAGGCTAGCAGTGGAGAGGCTAGGAGAGTGAGAGAGAACAGGCTAGCAGTGGAGAGGCTAGGAGCGTGAGGGAACAGGCTAGCAGTAGAGAGGCTAGGAGCGTGAGAGAGAACAGGCTAGCAGTGGAGAGGCTAGGAGGGTGAGAGAACAGGCTAGCAGTGGAGAGGCTAGGAGCGTGAGAGAGAACAGGCTAGCAGTGGAGAGGCTAGGAGAGTGAGAGAGAACAGGCAGGCAGTGGAGAGGCTAGGAGAGTGAGAGAGAACAGGCTAGCAGTGGAGAGGCTAGGAGGGTGAGAGAACAGGCTAGCAGTGGAGAGGCTAGGAGAGAGAGAACAGGCTAGCAGTGGAGAGGCTAGGAGCGTGAGAGAACAGGCTAGCAGTGGAGAGGCTAGGAGTGTGAGAGAACAGGCTAGCAGTAGAGAGGCTAGGAGGGTGAGAGAGAACAGGCTAGCCGTGGAGAGGCTATGAGAGTGAGAGAACAGGCTAGCAGTAGAGAGGCTAGGAGCGTGAGAGAACAGGCTAGCAGTGGAGAGGCTAGGAGAGTGAGAGATAACAGGCTAGCAGTGGAGAGGCTAGGAGCGTGAGAGAACAGGCTAGCAGTGGAGAGGCTAGGAGAGTGAGAGATAACAGGCTAGCAGTGGAGAGGCTAGGAGAGTGAGAGAACAGGCTAGCAGTGGAGAGGCTAGGAGAGTGAGAGAACAGGCTAGCAGTGAAGAGGCTAGGAGCGTGAGAGAACAGGCTAGCAGTGGAGAGGCTAGGAGGGTGAGAGAACAGGCTAGCAGTGGAGAGGCTAGGAGCGTGAGAGAACAGGCTAGCAGTGGAGAGGCTAGGAGAGTGAGAGAACAGGCTAGCAGTGGAGAGGCTAGGAGGGTGAGAGAACAGGCTAGCAGTGGAGAGGCTAGGAGCGTGAGAGAACAGGCTAGCAGTGGAGAGGCTAGGAGAGAGAGAACAAGCTAGCAGTGGAGAGGCTAGGAGCGTGAGAGAACAGGCTAGCAGTGGAGAGGCCAGGAGGGTGAGAGAACAGGCTAGCAATGGAGAGGCTAGGAGCGTGAGAGAGAACAGGCTAGCAGTGGAGAGGCTAGGAGAGAGAGAGAGAACAGGCGAGCAGTGGAGAGGCTAGGAGAGTGAGAGAGAACAGGCTAGCAGTGGAGAGGCTAGGAGAGGGTGAGAAAACAGGCTAGCAGTGGAGAGGCTAGGAGAGGGTGAGAGAACAGGCTAGCAGTGGAGAGGCTAGGAGAGTGAGAGAACAGGCTAGCAGTGGAGAGGCTTGGAGAGAGAGAACAGGGCAGCAGTGGAGAGGCTAGGAGCGTGAGAGAGAACAGGCTAGCAGTGGAGAGGCTAGGAGCGTGAGAGAACAGGCTAGCAGTGGAGAGGCTAAGGAGAGTGAGAGAACAGGCTAGCAGTAGAGAGGCTAGGAGTGTGAGAGAGAACAGGCTAGCAGTGGAGAGGCTAGGAGAGTGAGAGAGAGAACAGGCTAGCAGTGGAGAGGCTAAGGAGTGTGAAAGAACAGGCTAGCAGTGGAGAGGCTAGGAGAGTGAGACAACAGGCAAGCAGTGGAGAGGCTAGGAGGGTGAGAGAACAGGCTAGCAGTGGAGTGGCTAGGAGCGTGAGAGAACAGGCTAGCAGTAGAGAGGCTAGGAGAGAGAGAATAGGCTAGCAGTGGAGAGGCTAGGAGCGTGAGAGAACAGGCTAGCAGTGGAGAGGCCAGGAGGGTGAGAGAACAGGCTAGCAGTGGAGAGGCTAGGAGCGTGAGAGAGAACAGGCTAGCAGTAGAGAGGCTAGGAGAGAGAGAGAGAACAGGCGAGCAGTGGAGAGGCTAGGAGAGTGAGAGAGAACAGGCGAGCAGTGGAGAGGCTAGGAGAGTGAGAGAGAACAGGCTAGCAGTGGAGAGGCTAGGAGAGGGTGAGAGAACAGGCTAGCAGTGGAGAGGCTAGGAGAGGGTGAGAGAACAGGCTAGCAGTAGAGAGGCTAGGAGAGTGAGAGAACAGGCTAGCAGTGGAGAGGCTTGGAGAGAGAGAACAGGGCAGCAGTGGAGAGGCTAGGAGCGTGAGAGAGAACAGGCTAGCAGTGGAGAGGCTAGGAGCGTGAGAGAACAGGCTAGCAGTGGAGAGGCTAAGGAGAGTGAGAGAACAGGCTATCAGTAGAGAGGCTAGGAGCGTGAGAGAGAACAGGCTAGCAGTGGAGAGGCTAGGAGAGTGAGAGAGAACAGGCTAGCAGTGGAGAGGCTAAGGAGCGTGAGAGAACAGGCTAGCAGTGGAGAGGCTAGAAGAGTGAGAAAGAACAGGCTAGCAGTGGAGAGGCTAGGAGAGTGAGAGAGAACAAGCTAGCAGTGGAGAGGCTAGGAGAGGGTGAGAGAACAGGCTAGCAGTGGAGAGGCTAGGAGAGGGTGAGAGAACAGGCTAGCAGTGGAGAGGCTAGGAGAGTGAGAGAACAGGCTAGCAGTGGAGCGGCTTGGAGAGAGAGAACAGGGCAGCAGTGGAGAGGCTAGGAGCGTGAGAGAGAACAGGCTAGCAGTGGAGAGGCTAGGAGCGTGAGAGAACAGGCTAGCAGTGGAGAGGCTAAGGAGCGTGAGAGAACAGGCTAGCAGTGGAGAGGCTAGGAGAATGAGAGAGAACAGGCTAGCAGTGGAGAGGCTAGGAGAGTGAGAGAGAACAGGCTAGCAGTGGAGAGGCTAGGAGAGAGAGAACAGACTAGCAGTGGAGAGGCTAGGAGAGTGAGAGAACAGGCTAGCAGTGGAGAGGCTAGGAGAGTGAGAGAACAGGCTAGCAGTGGAGAGGCTAGGAGCGTGAGAGAACAGGCTAGCAGTAGAGAGGCTAGGAGCGTGAGAGAGAACAGGCTAGCAGTGGAGAGGCTAGGAGGGTGAGAGAACAGGCTAGCAGTGGAGAGGCTAGGAGCGTGAGAGAGAACAGGCTAGCAGTGGAGAGGCTAGGAGAGTGAGAGAGAACAGGCAGGCAGTGGAGAGGCTAGGAGAGTGAGAGAGAACAGGCTAGCAGTGGAGAGGCTAGGAGGGTGAGAGAACAGGCTAGCAGTGGAGAGGCTAGGAGGGGGAGAGAACAGGCTAGCAGTGGAGAGGCTAGGAGCATGAGAGAGAACAGGCTAGCAGTGGAGAGGCTAGGAGAGTGAGAGAACAGGCAGGCAGTGGAGAGGCTAGGAGAGTGAGAGAGAACAGGCTAGCAGTGGAGAGGCTAGGAGGGTGAGAGAACAGGCTAGCAGTGGAGAGGCTAGGAGAGTGAGAGAACAGGCTAGCAGTGGGGAGGCTAGGAGGGTGAGAGAACAGGCTAGCAGTGGAGAGGCGAGGAGCGTGAGAGAACAGGCTAGCAGTGGAGAGGCTAGGAGAGAGAGAACAGGCTAGCAGTGGAGAGGCTAGGAGCGTGAGAGAACAGGCTAGTAGTGGAGAGGCCAGGAGGGTGAGAGAACAGGCTAGCAGTGGAGAGGCTTGGAGAGAGAGAACAGGGCAGCAGTGGAGAGGCTAGGAGCGTGAGAGAACAGGCTAGCAGTGGAGAGGCTAAGGAGAGTGAGAGAACAGGCTAGCAGTAGAGAGGCTAGGAGCGTGAGAGAGAACAGGCTAGCAGTGGAGAGGCTAGGAGAGTGAGAGAGAGAACAGGCTAGCAGTGGAGAGGCTAAGGAGCGTGAGAGAACAGGCTAGCAGTGGAGAGGCTAGGAGCGTGAGAGAACAGGATAGCAGTAGAGAGGCTAGGAGGGTGAGAGAGAACAGGCTAGCCGTGGAGAGGCTATGAGAGTGAGAGAACAGGCTAGCAGTAGAGAGGCTAGGAGCGTGAGAGAGAACAGGCTAGCAGTGGAGAGGCTAGGAGAGTGAGAGAGAACAGGCTAGCAGTGGAGAGGCTAGGAGAGTGAGAGAGAACAGGCTAGCAGTGGAGAGGCTAGGAGAGAGAGAACAGGCTAGCAGTGGAGAGGCTAGGAGAGTGAGAGAACAGGCTAGCAGTGGAGAGGCTAGGAGAGTGAGAGAACAGGCTAGCAGTGGAGAGGCTAGGAGCGTGAGAGAACAGGCTAGCAGTAGAGAGGCTAGGAGCGTGAGAGAGAACAGGCTAGCAGTGGAGAGGCTAGGAGGGTGAGAGAACTGGCTAGCAGTGGAGAGGCTAGGAGAGTGAGAGAGAACAGGCAGGCAGTGGAGAGGCTAGGAGAGTGAGAGAGAACAGGCTAGCAGTGGAGAGGCTAGGAGGGTGAGAGAACAGGCTAGCAGTGGAGAGGCTAGGAGAGAGAGAGAACAGGCTAGCAGTGGAGAGGCTAGGAGGGTGAGAGAACAGGCTAGCAGTGGAGAGGCTAGGAGCGTGAGAGAACAGGCTAGCAGTGGAGAGGCTAGGAGAGTGAGAGAACAGGCTAGCAGTGGAGAGGCTAGGAGGGTGAGAGAACAGGCTAGCAGTGGAGAGGCTAGGAGCGTGAGAGAACAGGCTAGCAGTGGAGAGGCTAGGAGAGAGAGAACAAGCTAGCAGTGGAGAGGCTAGGAGCGTGAGAGAACAGGCTAGCAGTGGAGAGGCCAGGAGGGTGAGAGAACAGGCTAGCAGTGGAGAGGCTAGGAGCGTGAGAGAGAACAGGCTAGCAGTGGAGAGGCTAGGAGAGAGAGAGAGAACAGGCGAGCAGTGGAGAGGCTAGGAGAGTGAGAGAGAACAGGCTAGCAGTGGAGAGGCTAGGAGAGGGTGAGAAAACAGGCTAGCAGTGGAGAGGCTAGGAGAGGGTGAGAGAACAGGCTAGCAGTGGAGAGGCTAGGAGAGTGAGAGAACAGGCTAGCAGTGGAGAGGCTTGGAGAGAGAGAACAGGGCAGCAGTGGAGAGGCTAGGAGCGTGAGAGAGAACAGGCTAGCAGTGGAGAGGCTAGGAGCGTGAGAGAACAGGCTAGCAGTGGAGAGGCTAAGGAGAGTGAGAGAACAGGCTAGCAGTAGAGAGGCTAGGAGTGTGAGAGAGAACAGGCTAGCAGTGGAGAGGCTAGGAGAGTGAGAGAGAGAACAGGCTAGCAGTGGAGAGGCTAAGGAGTGTGAAAGAACAGGCTAGCAGTGGAGAGGCTAGGAGAGTGAGACAACAGGCAAGCAGTGGAGAGGCTAGGAGGGTGAGAGAACAGGCTAGCAGTGGAGTGGCTAGGAGCGTGAGAGAACAGGCTAGCAGTAGAGAGGCTAGGAGAGAGAGAATAGGCTAGCAGTGGAGAGGCTAGGAGCGTGAGAGAACAGGCTAGCAGTGGAGAGGCCAGGAGGGTGAGAGAACAGGCTAGCAGTGGAGAGGCTAGGAGCGTGAGAGAGAACAGGCTAGCAGTAGAGAGGCTAGGAGAGAGAGAGAGAACAGGCGAGCAGTGGAGAGGCTAGGAGAGTGAGAGAGAACAGGCTAGCAGTGGAGAGGCTAGGAGAGGGTGAGAGAACAGGCTAGCAGTGGAGAGGCTAGGAGAGGGTGAGAGAACAGGCTAGCAGTAGAGAGGCTAGGAGAGTGAGAGAACAGGCTAGCAGTGGAGAGGCTTGGAGAGAGAGAACAGGGCAGCAGTGGAGAGGCTAGGAGCGTGAGAGAGAACAGGCTAGCAGTGGAGAGGCTAGGAGCGTGAGAGAACAGGCTAGCAGTGGAGAGGCTAAGGAGAGTGAGAGAACAGGCTATCAGTAGAGAGGCTAGGAGCGTGAGAGAGAACAGGCTAGCAGTGGAGAGGCTAGGAGAGTGAGAGAGAACAGGCTAACAGTGGAGAGGCTAAGGAGCGTGAGAGAACAGGCTAGCAGTGGAGAGGCTAGAAGAGTGAGAAAGAACAGGCTAGCAGTGGAGAGGCTAGGAGAGTGAGAGAGAACAAGCTAGCAGTGGAGAGGCTAGGAGAGGGTGAGAGAACAGGCTAGCAGTGGAGAGGCTAGGAGAGGGTGAGAGAACAGGCTAGCAGTGGAGAGGCTAGGAGAGTGAGAGAACAGGCTAGCAGTGGAGCGGCTTGGAGAGAGAGAACAGGGCAGCAGTGGAGAGGCTAGGAGCGTGAGAGAGAACAGGCTAGCAGTGGAGAGGCTAGGAGCGTGAGAGAACAGGCTAGCAGTGGAGAGGCTAGGAGCGTGAGAGAGAACTGGCTAGCAGTGGAGAGGCTAGGAGAGTGAGAGAGAACAGGCAGGCAGTGGAGAGGCTAGGAGAGTGAGAGAGAACAGGCTAGCAGTGGAGAGGCTAGGAGGGTGAGAGAACAGGCTAGCAGTGGAGAGGCTAGGAGAGTGAGAGAGAACAGGCTAGCAGTGGAGAGGCTAGGAGGGTGAGAGAACAGGCTAGCAGTGGAGAGGCTAGGAGCGTGAGAGAACAGGCTAGCAGTGGAGAGGCTAGGAGGGTGAGAGAACAGGCTAGCAGTGGAGAGGCTAGGAGCGTGAGAGAACAGGCTAGCAGTGGAGAGGCTAAGGAGCGTGAGAGAACAGGCTAGCAGTGTAGAGGCTAGAAGAGTGAGAGAGAACAGGCTAGCAGTGGAGAGGCTAGGAGAGTGAGAGAGAACAGGCTAGCAGTGGAGAGGCTAGGAGAGGGGGTGAGAGAACAGGCTAGCAGTGGAGAGGCTAGGAGAGTGAGAGAACAGGCTAGCAGTGGAGAGGCTTGGAGAGAGAGAACAGGGCAGCAGTGGAGAGGCTAGGAGCGTGAGAGAGAACAGGCTAGCAGTGGAGAGGCTAGGAGCGTGAGAGAACAGGCTAGCAGTGGAGAGGCTAGGAGCGTGAGAGAACAGGCTAGCAGTGGAGAGGCTAGGAGGGTGAGAGAACAGGCTAGCAGTGGAGAGGCTAGGAGCGTGAGAGAACAGGCTAGCAGTGGAGAGGCTAGGAGAGTGAGAGAACAGGCTAGCAGTGGAGAGGCTAGGAGGGTGAGAGAACAGGCTAGCAGTGGAGAGGCTAGGAGGGTGAGAGAACAGGCTAGCAGTGGAGAGGCTAGGAGCGTGAGAGAACAGGCTAGCAGTGGAGAGGCTAGGAGGGTGAGAGAACAGGCTAGCAGTGGAGAGGCTAGGAGCGTGAGAGAACAGGCTAGCAGTGGAGAGGCTAAGGAGCGTGAGAGAACAGGCTAGCAGTGTAGAGGCTAGAAGAGTGAGAGAGAACAGGCTAGCAGTGGAGAGGCTAGGAGAGTGAGAGAGAACAGGCTAGCAGTGGAGAGGCTAGGAGAGGGGGTGAGAGAACAGGCTAGCAGTGGAGAGGCTAGGAGAGTGAGAGAACAGGCTAGCAGTGGAGAGGCTTGGAGAGAGAGAACAGGGCAGCAGTGGAGAGGCTAGGAGCGTGAGAGAGAACAGGCTAGCAGTGGAGAGGCTAGGAGCGTGAGAGAACAGGCTAGCAGTGGAGAGGCTAGGAGCGTGAGAGAACAGGCTAGCAGTGGAGAGGCTAGGAGGGTGAGAGAACAGGCTAGCAGTGGAGAGGCTAGGAGCGTGAGAGAACAGGCTAGCAGTGGAGAGGCTAGGAGAGTGAGAGAACAGGCTAGCAGTGGAGAGGCTAGGAGGGTGAGAGAACAGGCTAGCAGTGGAGAGGCTAGGAGAGAGAGAACAGGCTAGCAGTGGAGAGGCTAGGAGCGTGAGAGAACAGGCTAGCAGTGGAGAGGCTAGGAGTGTGAGAGAACAGGCTAGCAGTAGAGAGGCTAGGAGGGTGAGAGAGAACAGGCTAGCCGTGGAGAGGCTATGAGAGTGAGAGAACAGGCTAGCAGTAGAGAGGCTAGGAGCGTGAGAGAACAGGCTAGCAGTGGAGAGGCTAGGAGAGTGAGAGATAACAGGCTAGCAGTGGAGAGGCTAGGAGAGTGAGAGAGAACAGGCTAGCAGTGGAGAGGCTAGGAGAGAGAGAACAGGCTAGCAGTGGAGAGGCTAGGAGAGTGAGAGAACAGGCTAGCAGTGGAGAGGCTAGGAGAGTGAGAGAACAGGCTAGCAGTGGAGAGGCTAGGAGAGTGAGAGAACAGGCTAGCAGTGGAGAGGCTAGGAGAGTGAGAGAACAGGCTAGCAGTGAAGAGGCTAGGAGCGTGAGAGAACAGGCTAGCAGTAGAGAGGCTAGGAGCGTGAGAGAGAACAGGCTAGCAGTGGAGAGGCCAGGAGGGTGAGAGAACAGGCTAGCAGTGGAGAGGCTAGGAGCGTGAGAGAGAACAGGCTAGCAGTGGAGAGGCTAGGAGAGAGAGAGAGCAGGCGAGCAGTGGAGAGGCTAGGAGAGGGAGAGAGAACAGGCTAGCAGTGGAGAGGCTAGGAGAGGGTGAGAGAACAGGCTAGCAGTGGAGAGGCTAGGAGAGGGTGAGAGAACAGGCTAGCAGTGGAGAGGCTAGGAGAGTGAGAGAACAGGCTAGCAGTGGAGAGGCTTGGAGAGAGAGAACAGGGCAGCAGTGGAGAGGCTAGGAGCGTGAGAGAGAACAGGCTAGCAGTGGAGAGGCTAGGAGCGTGAGAGAACAGGCTAGCAGTGGAGAGGCTAAGGAGAGTGAGAGAACAGGCTAGCAGTAGAGGCTAGGAGCGTGAGAGAGAACAGGCTAGCAGTGGAGAGGCTAGGAGAGTGAGAGAGAGAACAGGCTAGCAGTGGAGAGGCTAAGGAGTGTGAGAGAGAGAACAGGCTAGCAGTGGAGAGGCTAAGGAGTGTGAGAGAACAGG
The DNA here is from genome assembly GCF_048934315.1 of Petromyzon marinus. Taxonomy (NCBI): domain Eukaryota; kingdom Metazoa; phylum Chordata; class Hyperoartia; order Petromyzontiformes; family Petromyzontidae; genus Petromyzon; species Petromyzon marinus. Next base: position 371,944 of record NW_027422660.1, read on the forward strand.
CTAGCAGTGGAGAGGCTAGGAAAGAGAGAATAGGCTAGCAGTGGAGAGGCTAGGAGGGTGAGAGAACAGGCTAGCAGTGGAGAGGCTAGGAGCGTGAGAGAACAGGCTAGCAGTGGAGAGGCCAGGAGGGTGAGAGAACAGGCTAGCAGTGGAGAGGCTAGGAGCGTGAGAGAGAACAGGCTAGCAGTGGAGAGGCTAGGAGAGAGAGAGAGCAGGCGAGCAGTGGAGAGGCTAGGAGAGGGAGAGAGAACAGGCTAGCAGTGGAGAGGCTAGGAGAGGGTGAGAGAACAGGCTAGCAGTGGAGAGGCTAGGAGAGGGTGAGAGAACAGGCTAGCAGTGGAGAGGCTAGGAGAGTGAGAGAACAGGCTAGCAGTGGAGAGGCTTGGAGAGAGAGAACAGGGCAGCAGTGGAGAGGCTAGGAGCGTGAGAGAATAGGCTAGCAGTGGAGAGGCTAGGAGCGTGAGAGAACAGGCTAGCAGTGGAGAGGCTAAGGAGAGTGAGAGAACAGGCTAGCAGTAGAGAGGCTAGGAGCGTGAGAGAGAACAGGCTAGCAGTGGAGAGGCTAGGAGAGTGAGAGAGAGAACAGGCTAGCAGTGGAGAGGCTAAGGAGTGTGAGAGAGAGAACAGGCTAGCAGTGGAGAGGCTAAGGAGTGTGAGAGAACAGGCTAGCAGTGGAGAGGCTAGGAGAGTGAGAGAGAACAGGCTAGCAGTGGAGAGGCTAAGGAGGGTGAGAGAATAGGCTAGCAGTGGAGTGGCTAGGAGCGTGAGAGAACAGGCTAGCAGTAGAGAGGCTAGGAGAGAGAGAATAGGCTAGCAGTGGAGAGGCTAGGAGCGTGAGAGAACAGGCTAGCAGTGGAGAGGCCAGGAGGGTGAGAGCACAGGCTAGCAGTGGAGAGGCTAGGAGCGTGAGAGAGAACAGGCTAGCAGTGGAGAGGCTAGGAGAGAGAGAGAGAACAGGCGAGCAGTGGAGAGGCTAGGAGAGTGAGAGAGAACAGGCTAGCAGTGGAGAGGCTAGGAGAGGGTGAGAGAACAGGCTAGCAGTGGAGAGGCTAGGAGAGGGTGAGAGAACAGGCTAGCAGTGGAGAGGCTAGGAGAGTGAGAGAACAGGCTAGCAGTGGAGAGGCTTGGAGAGAGAGAACAGGGCAGCAGTGGAGAGGCTAGGACCGTGAGAGAGAACAGGCTAGCAGTGGAGAGGCTAGGAGAGTGAGAGAGAGAACAGGCTAGCAGTGGAGAGGCTAAGGAGCGTGAGAGAACAGGCTAGCAGTGGAGAGGCTAGGAGAATGAGAGAGAACAGGCTAGCAGTGGAGAGGCTAGGAGAGTGAGAGAGAACAGGCTAGCAGTGGAGAGGCTAGGAGAGAGAGAACAGACTAGCAGTGGAGAGGCTAGGAGAGTGAGAGAACAGGCTAGCAGTGGAGAGGCTAGGAGAGTGAGAGAACAGGCTAGCAGTGGAGAGGCTAGGAGCGTGAGAGAACAGGCTAGCAGTAGAGAGGCTAGGAGCGTGAGAGAGAACAGGCTAGCAGTGGAGAGGCTAGGAGGGTGAGAGAACAGGCTAGCAGTGGAGAGGCTAGGAGGGGGAGAGAACAGGCTAGCAGTGGAGAGGCTAGGAGCATGAGAGAGAACAGGCTAGCAGTGGAGAGGCTAGGAGAGTGAGAGAACAGGCAGGCAGTGGAGAGGCTAGGAGAGTGAGAGAGAACAGGCTAGCAGTGGAGAGGCTAGGAGGGTGAGAGAACAGGCTAGCAGTGGAGAGGCTAGGAGAGTGAGAGAACAGGCTAGCAGTGGAGAGGCTAGGAGGGTGAGAGAACAGGCTAGCAGTGGAGAGGCTTGGAGAGAGAGAACAGGGCAGCAGTGGAGAGGCTAGGAGCGTGAGAGAACAGGCTAGCAGTGGAGAGGCTAAGGAGAGTGAGAGAACAGGCTAGCAGTAGAGAGGCTAGGAGCGTGAGAGAGAACAGGCTAGCAGTGGAGAGGCTAGGAGAGTGAGAGAGAGAACAGGCTAGCAGTGGAGAGGCTAAGGAGCGTGAGAGAACAGGCTAGCAGTGGAGAGGCTAGGAGCGTGAGAGAACAGGATAGCAGTAGAGAGGCTAGGAGGGTGAGAGAGAACAGGCTAGCCGTGGAGAGGCTATGAGAGTGAGAGAACAGGCTGGCAGTAGAGAGGCTAGGAGCGTGAGAGAACAGGCTAGCAGTGGAGAGGCTAGGAGAGTGAGAGAGAACAGGCTAGCAGTGGAGAGGCTAGGAGAGTGAGAGAGAACAGGCTAGCAGTGGAGAGGCTAGGAGAGAGAGAACAGGCTAGCAGTGGAGAGGCTAGGAGAGTGAGAGAACAGGCTAGCAGTGGAGAGGCTAGGAGAGTGAGAGAACAGGCTAGCAGTGGAGAGGCTAGGAGCGTGAGAGAACAGGCTAGCAGTAGAGAGGCTAGGAGCGTGAGAGAGAACAGGCTAGCAGTGGAGAGGCTAGGAGGGTGAGAGAACTGGCTAGCAGTGGAGAGGCTAGGAGAGTGAGAGAGAACAGGCAGGCAGTGGAGAGGCTAGGAGAGTGAGAGAGAACAGGCTAGCAGTGGAGAGGCTAGGAGGGTGAGAGAACAGGCTAGCAGTGGAGAGGCTAGGAGAGAGAGAGAACAGGCTAGCAGTGGAGAGGCTAGGAGGGTGAGAGAACAGGCTAGCAGTGGAGAGGCTAGGAGCGTGAGAGAACAGGCTAGCAGTGGAGAGGCTAGGAGAGTGAGAGAACAGGCTAGCAGTGGAGAGGCTAGGAGGGTGAGAGAACAGGCTAGCAGTGGAGAGGCTAGGAGCGTGAGAGAACAGGCTAGCAGTGGAGAGGCTAGGAGAGAGAGAACAAGCTAGCAGTGGAGAGGCTAGGAGCGTGAGAGAACAGGCTAGCAGTGGAGAGGCCAGGAGGGTGAGAGAACAGGCTAGCAGTGGAGAGGCTAGGAGCGTGAGAGAGAACAGGCTAGCAGTGGAGAGGCTAGGAGAGAGAGAGAGAACAGGCGAGCAGTGGAGAGGCTAGGAGAGTGAGAGAGAACAGGCTAGCAGTGGAGAGGCTAGGAGAGGGTGAGAAAACAGGCTAGCAGTGGAGAGGCTAGGAGAGGGTGAGAGAACAGGCTAGCAGTGGAGAGGCTAGGAGAGTGAGAGAACAGGCTAGCAGTGGAGAGGCTTGGAGAGAGAGAACAGGGCAGCAGTGGAGAGGCTAGGAGCGTGAGAGAGAACAGGCTAGCAGTGGAGAGGCTAGGAGCGTGAGAGAACAGGCTAGCAGTGGAGAGGCTAAGGAGAGTGAGAGAACAGGCTAGCAGTAGAGAGGCTAGGAGTGTGAGAGAGAACAGGCTAGCAGTGGAGAGGCTAGGAGAGTGAGAGAGAGAACAGGCTAGCAGTGGAGAGGCTAAGGAGTGTGAAAGAACAGGCTAGCAGTGGAGAGGCTAGGAGAGTGAGACAACAGGCAAGCAGTGGAGAGGCTAGGAGGGTGAGAGAACAGGCTAGCAGTGGAGTGGCTAGGAGCGTGAGAGAACAGGCTAGCAGTAGAGAGGCTAGGAGAGAGAGAATAGGCTAGCAGTGGAGAGGCTAGGAGCGTGAGAGAACAGGCTAGCAGTGGAGAGGCCAGGAGGGTGAGAGAACAGGCTAGCAGTGGAGAGGCTAGGATCGTGAGAGAGAACAGGCTAGCAGTAGAGAGGCTAGGAGAGAGAGAGAGAACAGGCGAGCAGTGGAGAGGCTAGGAGAGTGAGAGAGAACAGGCTAGCAGTGGAGAGGCTAGGAGAGGGTGAGAGAACAGGCTAGCAGTGGAGAGGCTAGGAGAGGGTGAGAGAACAGGCTAGCAGTAGAGAGGCTAGGAGAGTGAGAGAACAGGCTAGCAGTGGAGAGGCTTGGAGAGAGAGAACAGGGCAGCAGTGGAGAGGCTAGGAGCGTGAGAGAGAACAGGCTAGCAGTGGAGAGGCTAGGAGCGTGAGAGAACAGGCTAGCAGTGGAGAGGCTAAGGAGAGTGAGAGAACAGGCTATCAGTAGAGAGGCTAGGAGCGTGAGAGAGAACAGGCTAGCAGTGGAGAGGCTAGGAGAGTGAGAGAGAACAGGCTAGCAGTGGAGAGGCTAAGGAGCGTGAGAGAACAGGCTAGCAGTGGAGAGGCTAGAAGAGTGAGAAAGAACAGGCTAGCAGTGGAGAGGCTAGGAGAGTGAGAGAGAACAAGCTAGCAGTGGAGAGGCTAGGAGAGGGTGAGAGAACAGGCTAGCAGTGGAGAGGCTAGGAGAGGGTGAGAGAACAGGCTAGCAGTGGAGAGGCTAGGAGAGTGAGAGAACAGGCTAGCAGTGGAGCGGCTTGGAGAGAGAGAACAGGGCAGCAGTGGAGAGGCTAGGAGCGTGAGAGAGAACAGGCTAGCAGTGGAGAGGCTAGGAGCGTGAGAGAACAGGCTAGCAGTGGAGAGGCTAAGGAGCGTGAGAGAACAGGCTAGCAGTGGAGAGGCTAGGAGAATGAGAGAGAACAGGCTAGCAGTGGAGAGGCTAGGAGAGTGAGAGAGAACAGGCTAGCAGTGGAGAGGCTAGGAGAGAGAGAACAGACTAGCAGTGGAGAGGCTAGGAGAGTGAGAGAACAGGCTAGCAGTGGAGAGGCTAGGAGAGTGAGAGAACAGGCTAGCAGTGGAGAGGCTAGGAGCGTGAGAGAACAGGCTAGCAGTAGAGAGGCTAGGAGCGTGAGAGAGAACAGGCTAGCAGTGGAGAGGCTAGGAGGGTGAGAGAACAGGCTAGCAGTGGAGAGGCTAGGAGCGTGAGAGAGAACAGGCTAGCAGTGGAGAGGCTAGGAGAGTGAGAGAGAACAGGCTAGCAGTGGAGAGGCTAGGAGGGTGAGAGAACAGGCTAGCAGTGGAGAGGCTAGGAGGGGGAGAGAACAGGCTAGCAGTGGAGAGGCTAGGAGCATGAGAGAGAACAGGCTAGCAGTGGAGAGGCTAGGAGAGTGAGAGAACAGGCAGGCAGTGGAGAGGCTAGGAGAGTGAGAGAGAACAGGCTAGCAGTGGAGAGGCTAGGAGGGTGAGAGAACAGGCTAGCAGTGGAGAGGCTAGGAGAGTGAGAGAACAGGCTAGCAGTGGAGAGGCTAGGAGGGTGAGAGAACAGGCTAGCAGTGGAGAGGCGAGGAGCGTGAGAGAACAGGCTAGCAGTGGAGAGGCTAGGAGAGAGAGAACAGGCTAGCAGTGGAGAGGCTAGGAGCGTGAGAGAACAGGCTAGTAGTGGAGAGGCCAGGAGGGTGAGAGAACAGGCTAGCAGTGGAGAGGCTTGGAGAGAGAGAACAGGGCAGCAGTGGAGAGGCTAGGAGCGTGAGAGAACAGGCTAGCAGTGGAGAGGCTAAGGAGAGTGAGAGAACAGGCTAGCAGTAGAGAGGCTAGGAGCGTGAGAGAGAACAGGCTAGCAGTGGAGAGGCTAGGAGAGTGAGAGAGAGAACAGGCTAGCAGTGGAGAGGCTAAGGAGCGTGAGAGAACAGGCTAGCAGTGGAGAGGCTAGGAGCGTGAGAGAACAGGATAGCAGTAGAGAGGCTAGGAGGGTGAGAGAGAACAGGCTAGCCGTGGAGAGGCTATGAGAGTGAGAGAACAGGCTAGCAGTAGAGAGGCTAGGAGCGTGAGAGAGAACAGGCTAGCAGTGGAGAGGCTAGGAGAGTGAGAGAGAACAGGCTAGCAGTGGAGAGGCTAGGAGAGTGAGAGAGAACAGGCTAGCAGTGGAGAGGCTAGGAGAGAGAGAACAGGCTAGCAGTGGAGAGGCTAGGAGAGTGAGAGAACAGGCTAGCAGTGGAGAGGCTAGGAGAGTGAGAGAACAGGCTAGCAGTGGAGAGGCTAGGAGCGTGAGAGAACAGGCTAGCAGTAGAGAGGCTAGGAGCGTGAGAGAGAACAGGCTAGCAGTGGAGAGGCTAGGAGGGTGAGAGAACTGGCTAGCAGTGGAGAGGCTAGGAGAGTGAGAGAGAACAGGCAGGCAGTGGAGAGGCTAGGAGAGTGAGAGAGAACAGGCTAGCAGTGGAGAGGCTAGGAGGGTGAGAGAACAGGCTAGCAGTGGAGAGGCTAGGAGAGAGAGAGAACAGGCTAGCAGTGGAGAGGCTAGGAGGGTGAGAGAACAGGCTAGCAGTGGAGAGGCTAGGAGCGTGAGAGAACAGGCTAGCAGTGGAGAGGCTAGGAGAGTGAGAGAACAGGCTAGCAGTGGAGAGGCTAGGAGGGTGAGAGAACAGGCTAGCAGTGGAGAGGCTAGGAGCGTGAGAGAACAGGCTAGCAGTGGAGAGGCTAGGAGAGAGAGAACAAGCTAGCAGTGGAGAGGCTAGGAGCGTGAGAGAACAGGCTAGCAGTGGAGAGGCTAGGAGAGTGAGAGAACAGGCTAGCAGTGGAGAGGCTTGGAGAGAGAGAACAGGGCAGCAGTGGAGAGGCTAGGAGCGTGAGAGAGAACAGGCTAGCAGTGGAGAGGCTAGGAGCGTGAGAGAACAGGCTAGCAGTGGAGAGGCTAAGGAGAGTGAGAGAACAGGCTAGCAGTAGAGAGGCTAGGAGTGTGAGAGAGAACAGGCTAGCAGTGGAGAGGCTAGGAGAGTGAGAGAGAGAACAGGCTAGCAGTGGAGAGGCTAAGGAGTGTGAAAGAACAGGCTAGCAGTGGAGAGGCTAGGAGAGTGAGACAACAGGCAAGCAGTGGAGAGGCTAGGAGGGTGAGAGAACAGGCTAGCAGTGGAGTGGCTAGGAGCGTGAGAGAACAGGCTAGCAGTAGAGAGGCTAGGAGAGAGAGAATAGGCTAGCAGTGGAGAGGCTAGGAGCGTGAGAGAACAGGCTAGCAGTGGAGAGGCCAGGAGGGTGAGAGAACAGGCTAGCAGTGGAGAGGCTAGGAGCGTGAGAGAGAACAGGCTAGCAGTAGAGAGGCTAGGAGAGAGAGAGAGAACAGGCGAGCAGTGGAGAGGCTAGGAGAGTGAGAGAGAACAGGCTAGCAGTGGAGAGGCTAGGAGAGGGTGAGAGAACAGGCTAGCAGTGGAGAGGCTAGGAGAGGGTGAGAGAACAGGCTAGCAGTAGAGAGGCTAGGAGAGTGAGAGAACAGGCTAGCAGTGGAGAGGCTTGGAGAGAGAGAACAGGGCAGCAGTGGAGAGGCTAGGAGCGTGAGAGAGAACAGGCTAGCAGTGGAGAGGCTAGGAGCGTGAGAGAACAGGCTAGCAGTGGAGAGGCTAAGGAGAGTGAGAGAACAGGCTATCAGTAGAGAGGCTAGGAGCGTGAGAGAGAACAGGCTAGCAGTGGAGAGGCTAGGAGAGTGAGAGAGAACAGGCTAACAGTGGAGAGGCTAAGGAGCGTGAGAGAACAGGCTAGCAGTGGAGAGGCTAGAAGAGTGAGAAAGAACAGGCTAGCAGTGGAGAGGCTAGGAGAGTGAGAGAGAACAAGCTAGCAGTGGAGAGGCTAGGAGAGGGTGAGAGAACAGGCTAGCAGTGGAGAGGCTAGGAGAGGGTGAGAGAACAGGCTAGCAGTGGAGAGGCTAGGAGAGTGAGAGAACAGGCTAGCAGTGGAGCGGCTTGGAGAGAGAGAACAGGGCAGCAGTGGAGAGGCTAGGAGCGTGAGAGAGAACAGGCTAGCAGTGGAGAGGCTAGGAGCGTGAGAGAACAGGCTAGCAGTGGAGAGGCTAGGAGCGTGAGAGAGAACTGGCTAGCAGTGGAGAGGCTAGGAGAGTGAGAGAGAACAGGCAGGCAGTGGAGAGGCTAGGAGAGTGAGAGAGAACAGGCTAGCAGTGGAGAGGCTAGGAGGGTGAGAGAACAGGCTAGCAGTGGAGAGGCTAGGAGAGTGAGAGAGAACAGGCAGGCAGTGGAGAGGCTAGGAGAGTGAGAGAGAACAGGCTAGCAGTGGAGAGGCTAGGAGGGTGAGAGAACAGGCTAGCAGTGGAGAGGCTAGGAGAGTGAGAGAACAGGCTAGCAGTGGAGAGGCTAGGAGGGTGAGAGAACAGGCTAGCAGTGGAGAGGCTTGGAGAGAGAGAACAGGGCAGCAGTGGAGAGGCTAGGAGCGTGAGAGAACAGGCTAGCAGTGGAGAGGCTAAGGAGAGTGAGAGAACAGGCTAGCAGTAGAGAGGCTAGGAGCGTGAGAGAGAACAGGCTAGCAGTGGAGAGGCTAGGAGAGTGAGAGAGAGAACAGGCTAGCAGTGGAGAGGCTAAGGAGCGTGAGAGAACAGGCTAGCAGTGGAGAGGCTAGGAGCGTGAGAGAACAGGATAGCAGTAGAGAGGCTAGGAGGGTGAGAGAGGACAGGCTAGCCATGGAGAGGCTATGAGAGTGAGAGAACAGGCTGGCAGTAGAGAGGCTAGGAGCGTGAGAGAACAGGCTAGCAGTGGAGAGGCTAGGAGAGTGAGAGAGAACAGGCTAGCAGTGGAGAGGCTAGGAGAGTGAGAGAGAACAGGCTAGCAGTGGAGAGGCTAGGAGAGAGAGAACAGGCTAGCAGTGGAGAGGCTAGGAGAGTGAGAGAACAGGCTAGCAGTGGAGAGGCTAGGAGCGTGAGAGAACAGGCTAGCAGTAGAGAGGCTAGGAGCGTGAGAGAGAACAGGCTAGCAGTGGAGAGGCTAGGAGGGTGAGAGAACTGGCTAGCAGTGGAGAGGCTAGGAGAGTGAGAGAGAACAGGCAGGCAGTGGAGAGGCTAGGAGAGTGAGAGAGAACAGGCTAGCAGTGGAGAGGCTAGGAGGGTGAGAGAACAGGCTAGCAGTGGAGAGGCTAGGAGAGAGAGAGAACAGGCTAGCAGTGGAGAGGCTAGGAGGGTGAGAGAACAGGCTAGCAGTGGAGAGGCTAGGAGCGTGAGAGAACAGGCTAGCAGTGGAGAGGCTAGGAGAGTGAGAGAACAGGCTAGCAGTGGAGAGGCTAGGAGGGTGAGAGAACAGGCTAGCAGTGGAGAGGCTAGGAGCGTGAGAGAACAGGCTAGCAGTGGAGAGGCTAGGAGAGAGAGAACAAGCTAGCAGTGGAGAGGCTAGGAGCGTGAGAGAACAGGCTAGCAGTGGAGAGGCCAGGAGGGTGAGAGAACAGGCTAGCAGTGGAGAGGCTAGGAGCGTGAGAGAGAACAGGCTAGCAGTGGAGAGGCTAGGAGAGAGAGAGAGAACAGGCGAGCAGTGGAGAGGCTAGGAGAGTGAGAGAGAACAGGCTAGCAGTGGAGAGGCTAGGAGAGGGTGAGAAAACAGGCTAGCAGTGGAGAGGCTAGGAGAGGGTGAGAGAACAGGCTAGCAGTGGAGAGGCTAGGAGAGTGAGAGAACAGGCTAGCAGTGGAGAGGCTTGGAGAGAGAGAACAGGGCAGCAGTGGAGAGGCTAGGAGCGTGAGAGAGAACAGGCTAGCAGTGGAGAGGCTAGGAGCGTGAGAGAACAGGCTAGCAGTGGAGAGGCTAAGGAGAGTGAGAGAACAGGCTAGCAGTAGAGAGGCTAGGAGTGTGAGAGAGAACAGGCTAGCAGTGGAGAGGCTAGGAGAGTGAGAGAGAGAACAGGCTAGCAGTGGAGAGGCTAAGGAGTGTGAAAGAACAGGCTAGCAGTGGAGAGGCTAGGAGAGTGAGACAACAGGCAAGCAGTGGAGAGGCTAGGAGGGTGAGAGAACAGGCTAGCAGTGGAGTGGCTAGGAGCGTGAGAGAACAGGCTAGCAGTAGAGAGGCTAGGAGAGAGAGAATAGGCTAGCAGTGGAGAGGCTAGGAGCGTGAGAGAACAGGCTAGCAGTGGAGAGGCCAGGAGGGTGAGAGAACAGGCTAGCAGTGGAGAGGCTAGGAGCGTGAGAGAGAACAGGCTAGCAGTAGAGAGGCTAGGAGAGAGAGAGAGAACAGGCGAGCAGTGGAGAGGCTAGGAGAGTGAGAGAGAACAGGCGAGCAGTGGAGAGGCTAGGAGAGTGAGAGAGAACAGGCTAGCAGTGGAGAGGCTAGGAGAGGGTGAGAGAACAGGCTAGCAGTGGAGAGGCTAGGAGAGGGTGAGAGAACAGGCTAGCAGTAGAGAGGCTAGGAGAGTGAGAGAACAGGCTAGCAGTGGAGAGGCTTGGAGAGAGAGAACAGGGCAGCAGTGGAGAGGCTAGGAGCGTGAGAGAGAACAGGCTAGCAGTGGAGAGGCTAGGAGCGTGAGAGAACAGGCTAGCAGTGGAGAGGCTAAGGAGAGTGAGAGAACAGGCTATCAGTAGAGAGGCTAGGAGCGTGAGAGAGAACAGGCTAGCAGTGGAGAGGCTAGGAGAGTGAGAGAGAACAGGCTAGCAGTGGAGAGGCTAAGGAGCGTGAGAGAACAGGCTAGCAGTGGAGAGGCTAGAAGAGTGAGAAAGAACAGGCTAGCAGTGGAGAGGCTAGGAGAGTGAGAGAGAACAAGCTAGCAGTGGAGAGGCTAGGAGAGGGTGAGAGAACAGGCTAGCAGTGGAGAGGCTAGGAGAGGGTGAGAGAACAGGCTAGCAGTGGAGAGGCTAGGAGAGTGAGAGAACAGGCTAGCAGTGGAGCGGCTTGGAGAGAGAGAACAGGGCAGCAGTGGAGAGGCTAGGAGCGTGAGAGAGAACAGGCTAGCAGTGGAGAGGCTAGGAGCGTGAGAGAACAGGCTAGCAGTGGAGAGGCTAAGGAGCGTGAGAGAACAGGCTAGCAGTGGAGAGGCTAGGAGAATGAGAGAGAACAGGCTAGCAGTGGAGAGGCTAGGAGAGTGAGAGAGAACAGGCTAGCAGTGGAGAGGCTAGGAGAGAGAGAACAGACTAGCAGTGGAGAGGCTAGGAGAGTGAGAGAACAGGCTAGCAGTGGAGAGGCTAGGAGAGTGAGAGAACAGGCTAGCAGTGGAGAGGCTAGGAGCGTGAGAGAACAGGCTAGCAGTAGAGAGGCTAGGAGCGTGAGAGAGAACAGGCTAGCAGTGGAGAGGCTAGGAGGGTGAGAGAACAGGCTAGCAGTGGAGAGGCTAGGAGCGTGAGAGAGAACAGGCTAGCAGTGGAGAGGCTAGGAGAGTGAGAGAGAACAGGCAGGCAGTGGAGAGGCTAGGAGAGTGAGAGAGAACAGGCTAGCAGTGGAGAGGCTAGGAGGGTGAGAGAACAGGCTAGCAGTGGAGAGGCTAGGAGGGGGAGAGAACAGGCTAGCAGTGGAGAGGCTAGGAGCATGAGAGAGAACAGGCTAGCAGTGGAGAGGCTAGGAGAGTGAGAGAACAGGCAGGCAGTGGAGAGGCTAGGAGAGTGAGAGAGAACAGGCTAGCAGTGGAGAGGCTAGGAGGGTGAGAGAACAGGCTAGCAGTGGAGAGGCTAGGAGAGTGAGAGAACAGGCTAGCAGTGGAGAGGCTAGGAGGGTGAGAGAACAGGCTAGCAGTGGAGAGGCGAGGAGCATGAGAGAACAGGCTAGCAGTGGAGAGGCTAGGAGAGAGAGAACAGGCTAGCAGTGGAGAGGCTAGGAGCGTGAGAGAACAGGCTAGTAGTGGAGAGGCCAGGAGGGTGAGAGAACAGGCTAGCAGTGGAGAGGCTTGGAGAGAGAGAACAGGGCAGCAGTGGAGAGGCTAGGAGCGTGAGAGAACAGGCTAGCAGTGGAGAGGCTAAGGAGAGTGAGAGAACAGGCTAGCAGTAGAGAGGCTAGGAGCGTGAGAGAGAACAGGCTAGCAGTGGAGAGGCTAGGAGAGTGAGAGAGAGAACAGGCTAGCAGTGGAGAGGCTAAGGAGCGTGAGAGAACAGGCTAGCAGTGGAGAGGCTAGGAGCGTGAGAGAACAGGATAGCAGTAGAGAGGCTAGGAGGGTGAGAGAGAACAGGCTAGCCGTGGAGAGGCTATGAGAGTGAGAGAACAGGCTAGCAGTAGAGAGGCTAGGAGCGTGAGAGAGAACAGGCTAGCAGTGGAGAGGCTAGGAGAGTGAGAGAGAACAGGCTAGCAGTGGAGAGGCTAGGAGAGTGAGAGAGAACAGGCTAGCAGTGGAGAGGCTAGGAGAGAGAGAACAGGCTAGCAGTGGAGAGGCTAGGAGAGTGAGAGAACAGGCTAGCAGTGGAGAGGCTAGGAGAGTGAGAGAACAGGCTAGCAGTGGAGAGGCTAGGAGCGTGAGAGAACAGGCTAGCAGTAGAGAGGCTAGGAGCGTGAGAGAGAACAGGCTAGCAGTGGAGAGGCTAGGAGGGTGAGAGAACTGGCTAGCAGTGGAGAGGCTAGGAGAGTGAGAGAGAACAGGCAGGCAGTGGAGAGGCTAGGAGAGTGAGAGAGAACAGGCTAGCAGTGGAGAGGCTAGGAGGGTGAGAGAACAGGCTAGCAGTGGAGAGGCTAGGAGAGAGAGAGAACAGGCTAGCAGTGGAGAGGCTAGGAGGGTGAGAGAACAGGCTAGCAGTGGAGAGGCTAGGGGCGTGAGAGAACAGGCTAGCAGTGGAGAGGCTAGGAGAGTGAGAGAACAGGCTAGCAGTGGAGAGGCTAGGAGGGTGAGAGAACAGGCTAGCAGTGGAGAGGCTAGGAGCGTGAGAGAACAGGCTAGCAGTGGAGAGGCTAGGAGAGAGAGAACAAGCTAGCAGTGGAGAGGCTAGGAGCATGAGAGAACAGGCTAGCAGTGGAGAGGCCAGGAGGGTGAGAGAACAGGCTAGCAGTGGAGAGGCTAGGAGCGTGAGAGAGAACAGGCTAGCAGTGGAGAGGCTAGGAGAGAGAGAGAGAACAGGCGAGCAGTGGAGAGGCTAGGAGAGTGAGAGAGAACAGGCTAGCAGTGGAGAGGCTAGGAGAGGGTGAGAAAACAGGCTAGCAGTGGAGAGGCTAGGAGAGGGTGAGAGAACAGGCTAGCAGTGGAGAGGCTAGGAGAGTGAGAGAACAGGCTAGCAGTGGAGAGGCTTGGAGAGAGAGAACAGGGCAGCAGTGGAGAGGCTAGGAGCGTGAGAGAGAACAGGCTAGCAGTGGAGAGGCTAGGAGCGTGAGAGAACAGGCTAGCAGTGGAGAGGCTAAGGAGAGTGAGAGAACAGGCTAGCAGTAGAGAGGCTAGGAGTGTGAGAGAGAACAGGCTAGCAGTGGAGAGGCTAGGAGAGTGAGAGAGAGAACAGGCTAGCAGTGGAGAGGCTAAGGAGTGTGAAAGAACAGGCTAGCAGTGGAGAGGCTAGGAGAGTGAGACAACAGGCAAGCAGTGGAGAGGCTAGGAGGGTGAGAGAACAGGCTAGCAGTGGAGTGGCTAGGAGCGTGAGAGAACAGGCTAGCAGTAGAGAGGCTAGGAGAGAGAGAATAGGCTAGCAGTGGAGAGGCTAGGAGCGTGAGAGAACAGGCTAGCAGTGGAGAGGCCAGGAGGGTGAGAGAACAGGCTAGCAGTGGAGAGGCTAGGAGTGTGAGAGAGAACAGGCTAGCAGTAGAGAGGCTAGGAGAGAGAGAGAGAACAGGCGAGCAGTGGAGAGGCTAGGAGAGTGAGAGAGAACAGGCTAGCAGTGGAGAGGCTAGGAGAGGGTGAGAGAACAGGCTAGCAGTGGAGAGGCTAGGAGAGGGTGAGAGAACAGGCTAGCAGTAGAGAGGCTAGGAGAGTGAGAGAACAGGCTAGCAGTGGAGAGGCTTGGAGAGAGAGAACAGGGCAGCAGTGGAGAGGCTAGGAGCGTGAGAGAGAACAGGCTAGCAGTGGAGAGGCTAGGAGCGTGAGAGAACAGGCTAGCAGTGGAGAGGCTAAGGAGAGTGAGAGGACAGGCTATCAGTAGAGAGGCTAGGAGCGTGAGAGAGAACAGGCTAGCAGTGGAGAGGCTAGGAGAGTGAGAGAGAACAGGCTAACAGTGGAGAGGCTAAGGAGCGTGAGAGAACAGGCTAGCAGTGGAGAGGCTAGAAGAGTGAGAAAGAACAGGCTAGCAGTGGAGAGGCTAGGAGAGTGAGAGAGAACAAGCTAGCAGTGGAGAGGCTAGGAGAGGGTGAGAGAACAGGCTAGCAGTGGAGAGGCTAGGAGAGGGTGAGAGAACAGGCTAGCAGTGGAGAGGCTAGGAGAGTGAGAGAACAGGCTAGCAGTGGAGCGGCTTGGAGAGAGAGAACAGGGCAGCAGTGGAGAGGCTAGGAGCGTGAGAGAGAACAGGCTAGCAGTGGAGAGGCTAGGAGCGTGAGAGAACAGGCTAGCAGTGGAGAGGCTAGGAGCGTGAGAGAGAACTGGCTAGCAGTGGAGAGGCTAGGAGAGTGAGAGAGAACAGGCAGGCAGTGGAGAGGCTAGGAGAGTGAGAGAGAACAGGCTAGCAGTGGAGAGGCTAGGAGGGTGAGAGAACAGGCTAGCAGTGGAGAGGCTAGGAGAGTGAGAGAGAACAGGCTAGCAGTGGAGAGGCTAGGAGGGTGAGAGAACAGGCTAGCAGTGGAGAGGCTAGGAGCGTGAGAGAACAGGCTAGCAGTGGAGAGGCTAGGAGGGTGAGAGAACAGGCTAGCAGTGGAGAGGCTAGGAGCGTGAGAGAACAGGCTAGCAGTGGAGAGGCTAAGGAGCGTGAGAGAACAGGCTAGCAGTGTAGAGGCTAGAAGAGTGAGAGAGAACAGGCTAGCAGTGGAGAGGCTAGGAGAGTGAGAGAGAACAGGCTAGCAGTGGAGAGGCTAGGAGAGGGGGTGAGAGAACAGGCTAGCAGTGGAGAGGCTAGGAGAGTGAGAGAACAGGCTAGCAGTGGAGAGGCTTGGAGAGAGAGAACAGGGCAGCAGTGGAGAGGCTAGGAGTGTGAGAGAGAACAGGCTAGCAGTGGAGAGGCTAGGAGCGTGAGAGAACAGGCTAGCAGTGGAGAGGCTAGGAGCGTGAGAGAACAGGCTAGCAGTGGAGAGGCTAGGAGGGTGAGAGAACAGGCTAGCAGTGGAGAGGCTAGGAGCGTGAGAGAACAGGCTAGCAGTGGAGAGGCTAGGAGAGTGAGAGAACAGGCTAGCAGTGGAGAGGCTAGGAGGGTGAGAGAACAGGCTAGCAGTGGAGAGGCTAGGAGAGAGAGAACAGGCTAGCAGTGGAGAGGCTAGGAGCGTGAGAGAACAGGCTAGCAGTGGAGAGGCTAGGAGTGTGAGAGAACAGGCTAGCAGTAGAGAGGCTAGGAGGGTGAGAGAGAACAGGCTAGCCGTGGAGAGGCTATGAGAGTGAGAGAACAGGCTAGCAGTAGAGAGGCTAGGAGCGTGAGAGAACAGGCTAGCAGTGGAGAGGCTAGGAGAGTGAGAGATAACAGGCTAGCAGTGGAGAGGCTAGGAGAGTGAGAGAGAACAGGCTAGCAGTGGAGAGGCTAGGAGAGAGAGAACAGGCTAGCAGTGGAGAGGCTAGGAGAGTGAGAGAACAGGCTAGCAGTGGAGAGGCTAGGAGAGTGAGAGAACAGGCTAGCAGTGGAGAGGCTAGGAGAGTGAGAGAACAGGCTAGCAGTGGAGAGGCTAGGAGAGTGAGAGAACAGGCTAGCAGTGAAGAGGCTAGGAGCGTGAGAGAACAGGCTAGCAGTAGAGAGGCTAAGAGCGTGAGAGAGAACAGGCTAGCAGTGGAGAGGCCAGGAGGGTGAGAGTACAGGCTAGCAGTGGAGAGGCTAGGAGCGTGAGAGAGAACAGGCTAGCAGTGGAGAGGCTAGGAGAGAGAGAGAGCAGGCGAGCAGTGGAGAGGCTAGGAGAGGGAGAGAGAACAGGCTAGCAGTGGAGAGGCTAGGAGAGGGAGAGAGAACAGGCTAGCAGTGGAGAGGCTAGGAGAGTGAGAGAACAGGCTAGCAGTGGAGAGGCTTGGAGAGAGAGAACAGGGCAGCAGTGGAGAGGCTAGGAGCGTGAGAGAGAACAGGCTAGCAGTGGAGAGGCTAGGAGCGTGAGAGAACAGGCTAGCAGTGGAGAGGCTAAGGAGAGTGAGAGAACAGGCTAGCAGTAGAGAGGCTAGGAGCGTGAGAGAGAACAGGCTAGCAGTGGAGAGGCTAGGAGAGTGAGAGAGAGAACAGGCTAGCAGTGGAGAGGCTAAGGAGTGTGAGAGAGAGAACAGGCTAGCAGTGGAGAGGCTAAGGAGTGTGAGAGAACAGGCTAGCAGTGGAGAGGCTAGGAGAGTGAGAGAGAACAGGCTAGCAGTGGAGAGGCTAAGGAGGGTGAGAGAATAGGCTAGCAGTGGAGTGGCTAGGAGCGTGAGAGAACAGGCTAGCAGTAGAGAGGCTAGGAGAGAGAGAATAGGCTAGCAGTGGAGAGGCTAGGAGCGTGAGAGAACAGGCTAGCAGTGGAGAGGCCAGGAGGGTGAGAGCACAGGCTAGCAGTGGAGAGGCTAGGAGCGTGAGAGAGAACAGGCTAGCAGTGGAGAGGCTAGGAGAGAGAGAGAGAACAGGCGAGCAGTGGAGAGGCTAGGAGAGTGAGAGAGAACAGGCTAGCAGTGGAGAGGCTAGGAGAGGGTGAGAGAACAGGCTAGCAGTGGAGAGGCTAGGAGAGGGTGAGAGAACAGGCTAGCAGTGGAGAGGCTAGGAGAGTGAGAGAACAGGCTAGCAGTGGAGAGGCTTGGAGAGAGAGAACAGGGCAGCAGTGGAGAGGCTAGGACCGTGAGAGAGAACAGGCTAGCAGTGGAGAGGCTAGGAGAGTGAGAGAGAGAACAGGCTAGCAGTGGAGAGGCTAAGGAGCGTGAGAGAACAGGCTAGCAGTGGAGAGGCTAGGAGAATGAGAGAGAACAGGCTAGCAGTGGAGAGGCTAGGAGAGTGAGAGAGAACAGGCTAGCAGTGGAGAGGCTAGGAGAGAGAGAACAGACTAGCAGTGGAGAGGCTAGGAGAGTGAGAGAACAGGCTAGCAGTGGAGAGGCTAGGAGAGTGAGAGAACAGGCTAGCAGTGGAGAGGCTAGGAGCGTGAGAGAACAGGCTAGCAGTAGAGAGGCTAGGAGCGTGAGAGAGAACAGGCTAGCAGTGGAGAGGCTAGGAGGGTGAGAGAACAGGCTAGCAGTGGAGAGGCTAGGAGCGTGAGAGAGAACAGGCTAGCAGTGGAGAGGCTAGCAGAGAGAGAACAGGCTAGCAGTGGAGAGGCTAGGAGAGTGAGAGAACAGGCTAGCAGTGGAGAGGCTAGGAGAGTGAGAGAACAGGCTAGCAGTGGAGAGGCTAGGAGAGTGAGAGAACAGGCTAGCAGTGGAGAGGCTAGGAGAGTGAGAGAACAGGCTAGCAGTGAAGAGGCTAGGAGCGTGAGAGAACAGGCTAGCAGTAGAGAGGCTAGGAGCGTGAGAGAGAACAGGCTAGCAGTGGAGAGGCTAGGAAGGTGAGAGAACAGGCTAGCAGTGGAGAGGCTAGGAGGGTGAGAGAACAGGCTAGCAGTGGAGAGGCTAGGAGAGTGAGAGAACAGGCTAGCAGTGGAGAGGCTAGGAGGGTGAGAGAACAGGCTAGCAGTGGAGAGGCTAGGAGCGTGAGAGAACAGGCTAGCAGTGGAGAGGCCAGGAGGGTGAGAGAACAGGCTAGCAGTGGAGAGGCTAGGAGCGTGAGAGAGAACAGGCTAGCAGTGGAGAGGCTAGGAGAGAGAGAGAGCAGGAGAGCAGGCGAGCAGTGGAGAGGCTAGGAGAGGGAGAGAGAACAGGCTAGCAGTGGAGAGGCTAGGAGAGGGTGAGAGAACAGGCTAGCAGTGGAGAGGCTAGGAGAGGGTGAGAGAACAGGCTAGCAGTGGAGAGGCTAGGAGAGTGAGAGAACAGGCTAGCAGTGGAGAGGCTTGGAGAGAGAGAACAGGGCAGCAGTGGAGAGGCTAGGAGTGTGAGAGAGAACAGGCTAGCAGTGGAGAGGCTAGGAGCGTGAGAGAACAGGCTAGCAGTGGAGAGGCTAAGGAGAGTGAGAGAACAGGCTAGCAGTAGAGAGGCTAGGAGCGTGAGAGAGAACAGGCTAGCAGTGGAGAGGCTAGGAGAGTGAGAGAGAGAACAGGCTAGCAGTGGAGAGGCTAAGGAGTGTGAGAGAGAGAACAGGCTAGCAGTGGAGAGGCTAAGGAGTGTGAGAGAACAGGCTAGCAGTGGAGAGGCTAGGAGAGTGAGAGAGAACAGGCTAGCAGTGGAGAGGCTAAGGAGGGTGAGAGAATAGGCTAGCAGTGGAGTGGCTAGGAGCGTGAGAGAACAGGCTAGCAGTAGAGAGGCTAGGAGAGAGAGAATAGGCTAGCAGTGGAGAGGCTAGGAGCGTGAGAGAACAGGCTAGCAGTGGAGAGGCCAGGAGGGTGAGAGCACAGGCTAGCAGTGGAGAGGCTAGGAGCGTGAGAGAGAACAGGCTAGCAGTGGAGAGGCTAGGAGAGAGAGAGAGAACAGGCGAGCAGTGGAGAGGCTAGGAGAGTGAGAGAGAACAGGCTAGCAGTGGAGAGGCTAGGAGAGGGTGAGAGAACAGGCTAGCAGTGGAGAGGCTAGGAGAGGGTGAGAGAACAGGCTAGCAGTGGAGAGGCTAGGAGAGTGAGAGAACAGGCTAGCAGTGGAGAGGCTTGGAGAGAGAGAACAGGGCAGCAGTGGAGAGGCTAGGACCGTGAGAGAGAACAGGCTAGCAGTGGAGAGGCTAGGAGAGTGAGAGAGAGAACAGGCTAGCAGTGGAGAGGCTAAGGAGCGTGAGAGAACAGGCTAGCAGTGGAGAGGCTAGGAGAATGAGAGAGAACAGGCTAGCAGTGGAGAGGCTAGGAGAGTGAGAGAGAACAGGCTAGCAGTGGAGAGGCTAGGAGAGAGAGAACAGACTAGCAGTGGAGAGGCTAGGAGAGTGAGAGAACAGGCTAGCAGTGGAGAGGCTAGGAGAGTGAGAGAACAGGCTAGCAGTGGAGAGGCTAGGAGCGTGAGAGAACAGGCTAGCAGTAGAGAGGCTAGGAGCGTGAGAGAGAACAGGCTAGCAGTGGAGAGGCTAGGAGGGTGAGAGAACAGGCTAGCAGTGGAGAGGCTAGGAGCGTGAGAGAGAACAGGCTAGCAGTGGAGAGGCTAGGAGAGTGAGAGAGAACAGGCAGGCAGTGGAGAGGCTAGGAGAGTGAGAGAGAACAGGCTAGCAGTGGAGAGGCTAGGAGGGTGAGAGAACAGGCTAGCAGTGGAGAGGCTAGGAGGGGGAGAGAACAGGCTAGCAGTGGAGAGGCTAGGAGCATGAGAGAGAACAGGCTAGCAGTGGAGAGGCTAGGAGAGTGAGAGAACAGGCAGGCAGTGGAGAGGCTAGGAGAGTGAGAGAGAACAGGCTAGCAGTGGAGAGGCTAGGAGGGTGAGAGAACAGGCTAGCAGTGGAGAGGCTAGGAGAGTGAGAGAACAGGCTAGCAGTGGAGAGGCTAGGAGGGTGAGAGAACAGGCTAGCAGTGGAGAGGCGAGGAGCGTGAGAGAACAGGCTAGCAGTGGAGAGGCTAGGAGAGAGAGAACAGGCTAGCAGTGGAGAGGCTAGGAGCGTGAGAGAACAGGCTAGTAGTGGAGAGGCCAGGAGGGTGAGAGAACAGGCTAGCAGTGGAGAGGCTTGGAGAGAGAGAACAGGGCAGCAGTGGAGAGGCTAGGAGCGTGAGAGAACAGGCTAGCAGTGGAGAGGCTAAGGAGAGTGAGAGAACAGGCTAGCAGTAGAGAGGCTAGGAGCGTGAGAGAGAACAGGCTAGCAGTGGAGAGGCTAGGAGAGTGAGAGAGAGAACAGGCTAGCAGTGGAGAGGCTAAGGAGCGTGAGAGAACAGGCTAGCAGTGGAGAGGCTAGGAGCGTGAGAGAACAGGATAGCAGTAGAGAGGCTAGGAGGGTGAGAGAGAACAGGCTAGCCGTGGAGAGGCTATGAGAGTGAGAGAACAGGCTAGCAGTAGAGAGGCTAGGAGCGTGAGAGAGAACAGGCTAGCAGTGGAGAGACTAGGAGAGTGAGAGAGAACAGGCTAGCAGTGGAGAGGCTAGGAGAGTGAGAGAGAACAGGCTAGCAGTGGAGAGGCTAGGAGAGAGAGAACAGGCTAGCAGTGGAGAGGCTAGGAGAGTGAGAGAACAGGCTAGCAGTGGAGAGGCTAGGAGAGTGAGAGAACAGGCTAGCAGTGGAGAGGCTAGGAGCGTGAGAGAACAGGCTAGCAGTAGAGAGGCTAGGAGCGTGAGAGAGAACAGGCTAGCAGTGGAGAGGCTAGGAGGGTGAGAGAACTGGCTAGCAGTGGAGAGGCTAGGAGAGTGAGAGAGAACAGGCAGGCAGTGGAGAGGCTAGGAGAGTGAGAGAGAACAGGCTAGCAGTGGAGAGGCTAGGAGGGTGAGAGAACAGGCTAGCAGTGGAGAGGCTAGGAGAGAGAGAGAACAGGCTAGCAGTGGAGAGGCTAGGAGGGTGAGAGAACAGGCTAGCAGTGGAGAGGCTAGGAGCGTGAGAGAACAGGCTAGCAGTGGAGAGGCTAGGAGAGTGAGAGAACAGGCTAGCAGTGGAGAGGCTAGGAGGGTGAGAGAACAGGCTAGCAGTGGAGAGGCTAGGAGCGTGAGAGAACAGGCTAGCAGTGGAGAGGCTAGGAGAGAGAGAACAAGCTAGCAGTGGAGAGGCTAGGAGCGTGAGAGAACAGGCTAGCAGTGGAGAGGCCAGGAGGGTGAGAGAACAGGCTAGCAGTGGAGAGGCTAGGAGTGTGAGAGAGAACAGGCTAGCAGTGGAGAGGCTAGGAGAGAGAGAGAGAACAGGCGAGCAGTGGAGAGGCTAGGAGAGTGAGAGAGAACAGGCTAGCAGTGGAGAGGCTAGGAGAGTGAGAGAGAACAGGCTAGCAGTGGAGAGGCTAGGAGCGTGAGAGAGAACAGGCTAGCAGTGGAGAGGCTAGGAGCGTGAGAGAACAGGCTAGCAGTGGAGAGGCTAAGGAGAGTGAGAGAACAGGCTAGCAGTAGAGAGGCTAGGAGTGTGAGAGAGAACAGGCTAGCAGTGGAGAGGCTAGGAGGGTGAGAGAACAGGCTAGCAGTGGAGAGGCTAGGAGTGTGAGAGAGAACAGGCTAGCAGTGGAGAGGCTAGGAGAGAGAGAGAGAACAGGCGAGCAGTGGAGAGGCTAGGAGAGAGAGAGAGAACAGGCTAGCAGTGGAGAGGCTAGGAGAGTGAGAGAGAACAGGCTAGCAGTGGAGAGGCTAGGAGCGTGAGAGAGAACAGGCTAGCAGTGGAGAGGCTAGGAGCGTGAGAGAACAGGCTAGCAGTGGAGAGGCTAAGGAGAGTGAGAGAACAGGCTAGCAGTAGAGAGGCTAGGAGTGTGAGAGAGAACAGGCTAGCAGTGGAGAGGCTAGGAGAGTGAGAGAGAGAACAGGCTAGCAGTGGAGAGGCTAAGGAGTGTGAAAGAACAGGCTAGCAGTGGAGAGGCTAGGAGAGTGAGACAACAGGCAAGCAGTGGAGAGGCTAGGAGGGTGAGAGAACAGGCTAGCAGTGGAGTGGCTAGGAGCGTGAGAGAACAGGCTAGCAGTGGAGAGGCCAGGAGGGTGAGAGAACAGGCTAGCAGTGGAGAGGCTAGGAGCGTGAGAGAGAACAGGCGAGCAGTGGAGAGGCTAGGAGAGGGTGAGAGAACAGGCTAGCAGTGGAGAGGCTAGGAGAGGGTGAGAGAACAGGCTAGCAGTAGAGAGGCTAGGAGAGTGAGAGAACAGGCTAGCAGTGGAGAGGCTTGGAGAGAGAGAACAGGGCAGCAGTGGAGAGGCTAGGAGCGTGAGAGAGAACAGGCTAGCAGTGGAGAGGCTAGGAGCGTGAGAGAACAGGCTAGCAGTGGAGAGGCTAAGGAGAGTGAGAGAACAGGCTATCAGTAGAGAGGCTAGGAGCGTGAGAGAGAACAGGCTAGCAGTGGAGAGGCTAGGAGAGTGAGAGAGAACAGGCTAGCAGTGGAGAGGCTAAGGAGCGTGAGAGAACAGGCTAGCAGTGGAGAGGCTAGAAGAGTGAGAAAGAACAGGCTTGCAGTGGAGAGGCTAGGAGAGTGAGAGAGAACAGGCTAGCAGTGGAGAGGCTAGGAGAGTGAGAGAACAGGCTAGCAGTGGAGCGGCTTGGAGAGAGAGAACAGGGCAGCAGTGGAGAGGCTAGGAGCGTGAGAGAGAACAGGCTAGCAGTGGAGAGGCTAGGAGCGTGAGAGAACAGGCTAGCAGTGGAGAGGCTAAGGAGCGTGAGAGAACAGGCTAGCAGTGGAGAGGCTAGGAGAATGAGAGAGAACAGGCTAGCAGTGGAGAGGCTAGGAGAGTGAGAGAGAACAGGCTAGCAGTGGAGAGGCTAGGAGAGAGAGAACAGACTAGCAGTGGAGAGGCTAGGAGAGTGAGAGAACAGGCTAGCAGTGGAGAGGCTAGGAGAGTGAGAGAACAGGCTAGCAGTGGAGAGGCTAGGAGCGTGAGAGAACAGGCTAGCAGTAGAGAGGCTAGGAGCGTGAGAGAGAACAGGCTAGCAGTGGAGAGGCTAGGAGGGTGAGAGAACAGGCTAGCAGTGGAGAGGCTAGGAGCGTGAGAGAGAACAGGCTAGCAGTGGAGAGGCTAGGAGAGTGAGAGAGAACAGGCAGGCAGTGGAGAGGCTAGGAGAGTGAGAGAGAACAGGCTAGCAGTGGAGAGGCTAGGAGGGTGAGAGAACAGGCTAGCAGTGGAGAGGCTAGGAGGGGGAGAGAACAGGCTAGCAGTGGAGAGGCTAGGAGCATGAGAGAGAACAGGCTAGCAGTGGAGAGGCTAGGAGAGTGAGAGAACAGGCTAGCAGTGGAGAGGCTAGGAGCGTGAGAGAACAGGCTAGCAGTGGAGAGGCTAGGAGCGTGAGAGAACAGGCTAGCAGTGGAGAGGCTAGGAGGGTGAGAGAACAGGCTAGCAGTGGAGAGGCTAGGAGCGTGAGAGAACAGGCTAGCAGTGGAGAGGCTAGGAGAGTGAGAGAACAGGCTAGCAGTGGAGAGGCTAGGAGGGTGAGAGAACAGGCTAGCAGTGGAGAGGCTAGGAGAGAGAGAACAGGCTAGCAGTGGAGAGGCTAGGAGCGTGAGAGAACAGGCTAGCAGTGGAGAGGCTAGGAGTGTGAGAGAACAGGCTAGCAGTAGAGAGGCTAGGAGGGTGAGAGAGAACAGGCTAGCCGTGGAGAGGCTATGAGAGTGAGAGAACAGGCTAGCAGTAGAGAGGCTAGGAGCGTGAGAGAACAGGCTAGCAGTGGAGAGGCTAGGAGAGTGAGAGATAACAGGCTAGCAGTGGAGAGGCTAGGAGAGTGAGAGAGAACAGGCTAGCAGTGGAGAGGCTAGGAGAGAGAGAACAGGCTAGCAGTGGAGAGGCTAGGAGAGTGAGAGAACAGGCTAGCAGTGGAGAGGCTAGGAGAGTGAGAGAACAGGCTAGCAGTGGAGAGGCTAGGAGAGTGAGAGAACAGGCTAGCAGTGGAGAGGCTAGGAGAGTGAGAGAACAGGCTAGCAGTGAAGAGGCTAGGAGCGTGAGAGAACAGGCTAGCAGTAGAGAGGCTAAGAGCGTGAGAGAGAACAGGCTAGCAGTGGAGAGGCCAGGAGGGTGAGAGTACAGGCTAGCAGTGGAGAGGCTAGGAGCGTGAGAGAGAACAGGCTAGCAGTGGAGAGGCTAGGAGAGAGAGAGAGCAGGCGAGCAGTGGAGAGGCTAGGAGAGGGAGAGAGAACAGGCTAGCAGTGGAGAGGCTAGGAGAGGGTGAGAGAACAGGCTAGCAGTGGAGAGGCTAGGAGAGGGTGAGAGAACAGGCTAGCAGTGGAGAGGCTAGGAGAGTGAGAGAACAGGCTAGCAGTGGAGAGGCTTGGAGAGAGAGAACAGGGCAGCAGTGGAGAGGCTAGGAGCGTGAGAGAGAACAGGCTAGCAGTGGAGAGGCTAGGAGCGTGAGAGAACAGGCTAGCAGTGGAGAGGCTAAGGAGAGTGAGAGAACAGGCTAGCAGTAGAGAGGCTAGGAGCGTGAGAGAGAACAGGCTAGCAGTGGAGAGGCTAGGAGAGTGAGAGAGAGAACAGGCTAGCAGTGGAGAGGCTAAGGAGTGTGAGAGAGAGAACAGGCTAGCAGTGGAGAGGCTAAGGAGTGTGAGAGAACAGGCTAGCAGTGGAGAGGCTAGGAGAGTGAGAGAGAACAGGCTAGCAGTGGAGAGGCTAAGGAGGGTGAGAGAATAGGCTAGCAGTGGAGTGGCTAGGAGCGTGAGAGAACAGGCTAGCAGTAGAGAGGCTAGGAGAGAGAGAATAGGCTAGCAGTGGAGAGGCTAGGAGCGTGAGAGAACAGGCTAGCAGTGGAGAGGCCAGGAGGGTGAGAGCACAGGCTAGCAGTGGAGAGGCTAGGAGCGTGAGAGAGAACAGGCTAGCAGTGGAGAGGCTAGGAGAGAGAGAGAGAACAGGCGAGCAGTGGAGAGGCTAGGAGAGTGAGAGAGAACAGGCTAGCAGTGGAGAGGCTAGGAGAGGGTGAGAGAACAGGCTAGCAGTGGAGAGGCTAGGAGAGGGTGAGAGAACAGGCTAGCAGTGGAGAGGCTAGGAGAGTGAGAGAACAGGCTAGCAGTGGAGAGGCTTGGAGAGAGAGAACAGGGCAGCAGTGGAGAGGCTAGGACCGTGAGAGAGAACAGGCTAGCAGTGGAGAGGCTAGGAGAGTGAGAGAGAGAACAGGCTAGCAGTGGAGAGGCTAAGGAGCGTGAGAGAACAGGCTAGCAGTGGAGAGGCTAGGAGAATGAGAGAGAACAGGCTAGCAGTGGAGAGGCTAGGAGAGTGAGAGAGAACAGGCTAGCAGTGGAGAGGCTAGGAGAGAGAGAACAGACTAGCAGTGGAGAGGCTAGGAGAGTGAGAGAACAGGCTAGCAGTGGAGAGGCTAGGAGAGTGAGAGAACAGGCTAGCAGTGGAGAGGCTAGGAGCGTGAGAGAACAGGCTAGCAGTAGAGAGGCTAGGAGCGTGAGAGAGAACAGGCTAGCAGTGGAGAGGCTAGGAGGGTGAGAGAACAGGCTAGCAGTGGAGAGGCTAGGAGCGTGAGAGAGAACAGGCTAGCAGTGGAGAGGCTAGGAGAGAGAGAACAGGCTAGCAGTGGAGAGGCTAGGAGAGTGAGAGAACAGGCTAGCAGTGGAGAGGCTAGGAGAGTGAGAGAACAGGCTAGCAGTGGAGAGGCTAGGAGAGTGAGAGAACAGGCTAGCAGTGGAGAGGCTAGGAGAGTGAGAGAACAGGCTAGCAGTGAAGAGGCTAGGAGCGTGAGAGAACAGGCTAGCAGTAGAGAGGCTAGGAGCGTGAGAGAGAACAGGCTAGCAGTGGAGAGGCTAGGAAGGTGAGAGAACAGGCTAGCAGTGGAGAGGCTAGGAGGGTGAGAGAACAGGCTAGCAGTGGAGAGGCTAGGAGAGTGAGAGAACAGGCTAGCAGTGGAGAGGCTAGGAGGGTGAGAGAACAGGCTAGCAGTGGAGAGGCTAGGAGCGTGAGAGAACAGGCTAGCAGTGGAGAGGCCAGGAGGGTGAGAGAACAGGCTAGCAGTGGAGAGGCTAGGAGCGTGAGAGAGAACAGGCTAGCAGTGGAGAGGCTAGGAGAGAGAGAGAGCAGGCGAGCAGTGGAGAGGCTAGGAGAGGGAGAGAGAACAGGCTAGCAGTGGAGAGGCTAGGAGAGGGTGAGAGAACAGGCTAGCAGTGGAGAGGCTAGGAGAGGGTGAGAGAACAGGCTAGCAGTGGAGAGGCTAGGAGAGTGAGAGAACAGGCTAGCAGTGGAGAGGCTAGGAGCGTGAGAGAGAACAGGCTAGCAGTGGAGAGGCTAGGAGCGTGAGAGAACAGGCTAGCAGTGGAGAGGCTAAGGAGAGTGAGAGAACAGGCTAGCAGTAGAGAGGCTAGGAGCGTGAGAGAGAACAGGCTAGCAGTGGAGAGGCTAGGAGAGTGAGAGAGAGAACAGGCTAGCAGTGGAGAGGCTAAGGAGTGTGAGAGAGAGAACAGGCTAGCAGTGGAGAGGCTAAGGAGTGTGAGAGAACAGGCTAGCAGTGGAGAGGCTAGGAGAGTGAGAGAGAACAGGCTAGCAGTGGAGAGGCTAAGGAGGGTGAGAGAATAGGCTAGCAGTGGAGTGGCTAGGAGCGTGAGAGAACAGGCTAGCAGTAGAGAGGCTAGGAGAGAGAGAATAGGCTAGCAGTGGAGAGGCTAGGAGCGTGAGAGAACAGGCTAGCAGTGGAGAGGCCAGGAGGGTGAGAGCACAGGCTAGCAGTGGAGAGGCTAGGAGCGTGAGAGAGAACAGGCTAGCAGTGGAGAGGCTAGGAGAGAGAGAGAGAGAGAACAGGCGAGCAGTGGAGAGGCTAGGAGAGTGAGAGAGAACAGGCTAGCAGTGGAGAGGCTAGGAGAGGGTGAGAGAACAGGCTAGCAGTGGAGAGGCTAGGAGAGGGTGAGAGAACAGGCTAGCAGTGGAGAGGCTAGGAGAGTGAGAGAACAGGCTAGCAGTGGAGAGGCTTGGAGAGAGAGAACAGGGCAGCAGTGGAGAGGCTAGGACCGTGAGAGAGAACAGGCTAGCAGTGGAGAGGCTAGGAGAGTGAGAGAGAGAACAGGCTAGCAGTGGAGAGGCTAAGGAGCGTGAGAGAACAGGCTAGCAGTGGAGAGGCTAGGAGAATGAGAGAGAACAGGCTAGCAGTGGAGAGGCTAGGAGAGTGAGAGAGAACAGGCTAGCAGTGGAGAGGCTAGGAGAGAGAGAACAGACTAGCAGTGGAGAGGCTAGGAGAGTGAGAGAACAGGCTAGCAGTGGAGAGGCTAGAAGAGTGAGAGAACAGGCTAGCAGTGGAGAGGCTAGGAGCGTGAGAGAACAGGCTAGCAGTAGAGAGGCTAGGAGCGTGAGAGAGAACAGGCTAGCAGTGGAGAGGCTAGGAGGGTGAGAGAACAGGCTAGCAGTGGAGAGGCTAGGAGCGTGAGAGAGAACAGGCTAGCAGTGGAGAGGCTAGGAGAGTGAGAGAGAACAGGCAGGCAGTGGAGAGGCTAGGAGAGTGAGAGAGAACAGGCTAGCAGTGGAGAGGCTAGGAGGGTGAGAGAACAGGCTAGCAGTGGAGAGGCTAGGAGGGGGAGAGAACAGGCTAGCAGTGGAGAGGCTAGGAGCATGAGAGAGAACAGGCTAGCAGTGGAGAGGCTAGGAGAGTGAGAGAACAGGCAGGCAGTGGAGAGGCTAGGAGAGTGAGAGAGAACAGGCTAGCAGTGGAGAGGCTAGGAGGGTGAGAGAACAGGCTAGCAGTGGAGAGGCTAGGAGAGTGAGAGAACAGGCTAGCAGTGGAGAGGCTAGGAGGGTGAGAGAACAGGCTAGCAGTGGAGAGGCGAGGAGCGTGAGAGAACAGGCTAGCAGTGGAGAGGCTAGGAGAGAGAGAACAGGCTAGCAGTGGAGAGGCTAGGAGCGTGAGAGAACAGGCTAGTAGTGGAGAGGCCAGGAGGGTGAGAGAACAGGCTAGCAGTGGAGAGGCTTGGAGAGAGAGAACAGGGCAGCAGTGGAGAGGCTAGGAGCGTGAGAGAACAGGCTAGCAGTGGAGAGGCTAGGAGCGTGAGAGAGAACAGGCTAGCAGTGGAGAGGCTAGGAGAGTGAGAGAGAGAACAGGCTAGCAGTGGAGAGGCTAAGGAGCGTGAGAGAACAGGCTAGCAGTGGAGAGGCTAGGAGCGTGAGAGAACAGGATAGCAGTAGAGAGGCTAGGAGGGTGAGAGAGAACAGGCTAGCCGTGGAGAGGCTATGAGAGTGAGAGAACAGGCTAGCAGTAGAGAGGCTAGGAGCGTGAGAGAGAACAGGCTAGCAGTGGAGAGGCTAGGAGAGTGAGAGAGAACAGGCTAGCAGTGGAGAGGCTAGGAGAGTGAGAGAGAACAGGCTAGCAGTGGAGAGGCTAGGAGAGAGAGAACAGGCTAGCAGTGGAGAGGCTAGGAGAGTGAGAGAACAGGCTAGCAGTGGAGAGGCTAGGAGAGTGAGAGAACAGGCTAGCAGTGGAGAGGCTAGGAGCGTGAGAGAACAGGCTAGCAGTAGAGAGGCTAGGAGCGTGAGAGAGAACAGGCTAGCAGTGGAGAGGCTAGGAGGGTGAGAGAACTGGCTAGCAGTGGAGAGGCTAGGAGAGTGAGAGAGAACAGGCAGGCAGTGGAGAGGCTAGGAGAGTGAGAGAGAACAGGCTAGCAGTGGAGAGGCTAGGAGAGTGAGAGAACAGGCTAGCAGTGGAGAGGCTAGGAGAGAGAGAGAACAGGCTAGCAGTGGAGAGGCTAGGAGGGTGAGAGAACAGGCTAGCAGTGGAGAGGCTAGGAGCGTGAGAGAACAGGCTAGCAGTGGAGAGGCTAGGAGAGTGAGAGAACAGGCTAGCAGTGGAGAGGCTAGGAGGGTGAGAGAACAGGCTAGCAGTGGAGAGGCTAGGAGCGTGAGAGAACAGGCTAGCAGTGGAGAGGCTAGGAGAGAGAGAACAAGCTAGCAGTGGAGAGGCTAGGAGCGTGAGAGAACAGGCTAGCAGTGGAGAGGCCAGGAGGGTGAGAGAACAGGCTAGCAGTGGAGAGGCTAGGAGTGTGAGAGAGAACAGGCTAGCAGTGGAGAGGCTAGGAGAGAGAGAGAGAACAGGCGAGCAGTGGAGAGGCTAGGAGAGTGAGAGAGAACAGGCTAGCAGTGGAGAGGCTAGGAGAGGGTGAGAAAACAGGCTAGCAGTGGAGAGGCTAGGAGAGGGTGAGAGAACAGGCTAGCAGTGGAGAGGCTAGGAGAGTGAGAGAACAGGCTAGCAGTGGAGAGGCTTGGAGAGAGAGAACAGGGCAGCAGTGGAGAGGCTAGGAGCGTGAGAGAGAACAGGCTAGCAGTGGAGAGGCTAGGAGCGTGAGAGAACAGGCTAGCAGTGGAGAGGCTAAGGAGAGTGAGAGAACAGGCTAGCAGTAGAGAGGCTAGGAGTGTGAGAGAGAACAGGCTAGCAGTGGAGAGGCTAGGAGAGTGAGAGAGAGAACAGGCTAGCAGTGGAGAGGCTAAGGAGTGTGAAAGAACAGGCTAGCAGTGGAGAGGCTAGGAGAGTGAGACAACAGGCAAGCAGTGGAGAGGCTAGGAGGGTGAGAGAACAGGCTAGCAGTGGAGTGGCTAGGAGCGTGAGAGAACAGGCTAGCAGTAGAGAGGCTAGGAGAGAGAGAATAGGCTAGCAGTGGAGAGGCTAGGAGCGTGAGAGAACAGGCTAGCAGTGGAGAGGCCAGGAGGGTGAGAGAACAGGCTAGCAGTGGAGAGGCTAGGAGCGTGAGAGAGAACAGGCTAGCAGTAGAGAGGCTAGGAGAGAGAGAGAGAACAGGCGAGCAGTGGAGAGGCTAGGAGAGTGAGAGAGAACAGGCTAGCAGTGGAGAGGCTAGGAGAGGGTGAGAGAACAGGCTAGCAGTGGAGAGGCTAGGAGAGGGTGAGAGAACAGGCTAGCAGTAGAGAGGCTAGGAGAGTGAGAGAACAGGCTAGCAGTGGAGAGGCTTGGAGAGAGAGAACAGGGCAGCAGTGGAGAGGCTAGGAGCGTGAGAGAGAACAGGCTAGCAGTGGAGAGGCTAGGAGCGTGAGAGAACAGGCTAGCAGTGGAGAGGCTAAGGAGAGTGAGAGAACAGGCTATCAGTAGAGAGGCTAGGAGCGTGAGAGAGAACAGGCTAGCAGTGGAGAGGCTAGGAGAGTGAGAGAGAACAGGCTAGCAGTGGAGAGGCTAAGGAGCGTGAGAGAACAGGCTAGCAGTGGAGAGGCTAGAAGAGTGAGAAAGAACAGGCTAGCAGTGGAGAGGCTAGGAGAGTGAGAGAGAACAAGCTAGCAGTGGAGAGGCTAGGAGAGGGTGAGAGAACAGGCTAGCAGTGGAGAGGCTAGGAGAGGGTGAGAGAACAGGCTAGCAGTGGAGAGGCTAGGAGAGTGAGAGAACAGGCTAGCAGTGGAGCGGCTTGGAGAGAGAGAACAGGGCAGCAGTGGAGAGGCTAAGGAGAGTGAGAGAACAGGCTAGCAGTAGAGAGGCTAGGAGTGTGAGAGAGAACAGGCTAGCAGTGGAGAGGCTAGGAGAGTGAGAGAGAGAACAGGCTAGCAGTGGAGAGGCTAAGGAGTGTGAAAGAACAGGCTAGCAGTGGAGAGGCTAGGAGAGTGAGACAACAGGCAAGCAGTGGAGAGGCTAGGAGGGTGAGAGAACAGGCTAGCAGTGGAGTGGCTAGGAGCGTGAGAGAACAGGCTAGCAGTAGAGAGGCTAGGAGAGAGAGAATAGGCTAGCAGTGGAGAGGCTAGGAGCGTGAGAGAACAGGCTAGCAGTGGAGAGGCCAGGAGGGTGAGAGAACAGGCTAGCAGTGGAGAGGCTAGGAGCGTGAGAGAGAACAGGCTAGCAGTAGAGAGGCTAGGAGAGAGAGAGAGAACAGGCGAGCAGTGGAGAGGCTAGGAGAGTGAGAGAGAACAGGCTAGCAGTGGAGAGGCTAGGAGAGGGTGAGAGAACAGGCTAGCAGTGGAGAGGCTAGGAGAGGGTGAGAGAACAGGCTAGCAGTAGAGAGGCTAGGAGAGTGAGAGAACAGGCTAGCAGTGGAGAGGCTTGGAGAGAGAGAACAGGGCAGCAGTGGAGAGGCTAGGAGCGTGAGAGAGAACAGGCTAGCAGTGGAGAGGCTAGGAGCGTGAGAGAACAGGCTAGCAGTGGAGAGGCTAAGGAGAGTGAGAGAACAGGCTATCAGTAGAGAGGCTAGGAGCGTGAGAGAGAACAGGCTAGCAGTGGAGAGGCTAGGAGAGTGAGAGAGAACAGGCTAGCAGTGGAGAGGCTAAGGAGCGTGAGAGAACAGGCTAGCAGTGGAGAGGCTAGAAGAGTGAGAAAGAACAGGCTAGCAGTGGAGAGGCTAGGAGAGTGAGAGAGAACAAGCTAGCAGTGGAGAGGCTAGGAGAGGGTGAGAGAACAGGCTAGCAGTGGAGAGGCTAGGAGAGGGTGAGAGAACAGGCTAGCAGTGGAGAGGCTAGGAGAGTGAGAGAACAGGCTAGCAGTGGAGCGGCTTGGAGAGAGAGAACAGGGCAGCAGTGGAGAGGCTAGGAGCGTGAGAGAGAACAGGCTAGCAGTGGAGAGGCTAGGAGCGTGAGAGAACAGGCTAGCAGTGGAGAGGCTAAGGAGCGTGAGAGAACAGGCTAGCAGTGGAGAGGCTAGGAGAATGAGAGAGAACAGGCTAGCAGTGGAGAGGCTAGGAGAGTGAGAGAGAACAGGCTAGCAGTGGAGAGGCTAGGAGAGAGAGAACAGACTAGCAGTGGAGAGGCTAGGAGAGTGAGAGAACAGGCTAGCAGTGGAGAGGCTAGGAGAGTGAGAGAACAGGCTAGCAGTGGAGAGGCTAGGAGCGTGAGAGAACAGGCTAGCAGTAGAGAGGCTAGGAGCGTGAGAGAGAACAGGCTAGCAGTGGAGAGGCTAGGAGGGTGAGAGAACAGGCTAGCAGTGGAGAGGCTAGGAGCGTGAGAGAGAACAGGCTAGCAGTGGAGAGGCTAGGAGAGTGAGAGAGAACAGGCAGGCAGTGGAGAGGCTAGGAGAGTGAGAGAGAACAGGCTAGCAGTGGAGAGGCTAGGAGGGTGAGAGAACAGGCTAGCAGTGGAGAGGCTAGGAGGGGGAGAGAACAGGCTAGCAGTGGAGAGGCTAGGAGCATGAGAGAGAACAGGCTAGCAGTGGAGAGGCTAGGAGAGTGAGAGAACAGGCAGGCAGTGGAGAGGCTAGGAGAGTGAGAGAGAACAGGCTAGCAGTGGAGAGGCTAGGAGGGTGAGAGAACAGGCTAGCAGTGGAGAGGCTAGGAGAGTGAGAGAACAGGCTAGCAGTGGAGAGGCTAGGAGGGTGAGAGAACAGGCTAGCAGTGGAGAGGCGAGGAGCGTGAGAGAACAGGCTAGCAGTGGAGAGGCTAGGAGAGAGAGAACAGGCTAGCAGTGGAGAGGCTAGGAGCGTGAGAGAACAGGCTAGTAGTGGAGAGGCCAGGAGGGTGAGAGAACAGGCTAGCAGTGGAGAGGCTAAGGAGAGTGAGAGAACAGGCTAGCAGTGGAGAGGCTAAGGAGAGTGAGAGAACAGGCTAGCAGTAGAGAGGCTAGGAGCGTGAGAGAGAACAGGCTAGCAGTGGAGAGGCTAGGAGAGTGAGAGAGAGAACAGGCTAGCAGTGGAGAGGCTAAGGAGCGTGAGAGAGAACAGGCTAGCAGTGGAGAGGCTAGGAGAGTGAGAGAGAACAGGCTAGCAGTGGAGAGGCTAGGAGAGTGAGAGAACAGGCTAGCAGTAGAGAGGCTAGGAGCGTGAGAGAGAACAGGCTAGCAGTGGAGAGGCTAGGAGAGTGAGAGAGAGAACAGGCTAGCAGTGGAGAGGCTAAGGAGCGTTAGAGAACAGGCTAGCAGTGGAGAGGCTAGGAGCGTGAGAGAACAGGATAGCAGTAGAGAGGCTAGGAGGGTGAGAGAGAACAGGCTAGCCGTGGAGAGGCTATGAGAGTGAGAGAACAGGCTAGCAGTAGAGAGGCTAGGAGCGTGAGAGAGAACAGGCTAGCAGTGGAGAGGCTAGGAGAGTGAGAGAGAACAGGCTAGCAGTGGAGAGGCTAGGAGAGTGAGAGAGAACAGGCTAGCAGTGGAGAGGCTAGGAGAGAGAGAACAGGCTAGCAGTGGAGAGGCTAGGAGAGTGAGAGAACAGGCTAGCAGTGGAGAGGCTAGGAGAGTGAGAGAACAGGCTAGCAGTGGAGAGGCTAGGAGCGTGAGAGAACAGGCTAGCAGTAGAGAGGCTAGGAGCGTGAGAGAGAACAGGCTAGCAGTGGAGAGGCTAGGAGGGTGAGAGAACTGGCTAGCAGTGGAGAGGCTAGGAGAGTGAGAGAGAACAGGCAGGCAGTGGAGAGGCTAGGAGAGTGAGAGAGAACAGGCTAGCAGTGGAGAGGCTAGGAGGGTGAGAGAACAGGCTAGCAGTGGAGAGGCTAGGAGAGAGAGAGAACAGGCTAGCAGTGGAGAGGCTAGGAGGGTGAGAGAACAGGCTAGCAGTGGAGAGGCTAGGAGCGTGAGAGAACAGGCTAGCAGTGGAGAGGCTAGGAGAGTGAGAGAACAGGCTAGCAGTGGAGAGGCTAGGAGGGTGAGAGAACAGGCTAGCAGTGGAGAGGCTAGGAGCGTGAGAGAACAGGCTAGCAGTGGAGAGGCTAGGAGAGAGAGAACAAGCTAGCAGTGGAGAGGCTAGGAGCGTGAGAGAACAGGCTAGCAGTGGAGAGGCCAGGAGGGTGAGAGAACAGGCTAGCAGTGGAGAGGCTAGGAGCGTGAGAGAGAACAGGCTAGCAGTGGAGAGGCTAGGAGAGAGAGAGAGAACAGGCGAGCAGTGGAGAGGCTAGGAGAGTGAGAGAGAACAGGCTAGCAGTGGAGAGGCTAGGAGAGGGTGAGAAAACAGGCTAGCAGTGGAGAGGCTAGGAGAGGGTGAGAGAACAGGCTAGCAGTGGAGAGGCTAGGAGAGTGAGAGAACAGGCTAGCAGTGGAGAGGCTTGGAGAGAGAGAACAGGGCAGCAGTGGAGAGGCTAGGAGCGTGAGAGAGAACAGGCTAGCAGTGGAGAGGCTAGGAGCGTGAGAGAACAGGCTAGCAGTGGAGAGGCTAAGGAGAGTGAGAGAACAGGCTAGCAGTAGAGAGGCTAGGAGTGTGAGAGAGAACAGGCTAGCAGTGGAGAGGCTAGGAGAGTGAGAGAGAGAACAGGCTAGCAGTGGAGAGGCTAAGGAGTGTGAAAGAACAGGCTAGCAGTGGAGAGGCTAGGAGAGTGAGACAACAGGCAAGCAGTGGAGAGGCTAGGAGGGTGAGAGAACAGGCTAGCAGTGGAGTGGCTAGGAGCGTGAGAGAACAGGCTAGCAGTAGAGAGGCTAGGAGAGAGAGAATAGGCTAGCAGTGGAGAGGGTAGGAGCGTGAGAGAACAGGCTAGCAGTGGAGAGGCCAGGAGGGTGAGAGAACAGGCTAGCAGTGGAGAGGCTAGGAGCGTGAGAGAGAACAGGCTAGCAGTAGAGAGGCTAGGAGAGAGAGAGAGAACAGGCGAGCAGTGGAGAGGCTAGGAGAGTGAGAGAGAACAGGCTAGCAGTAGAGAGGCTAGGAGAGTGAGAGAACAGGCTAGCAGTGGAGAGGCTTGGAGAGAGAGAACAGGGCAGCAGTGGAGAGGCTAGGAGCGTGAGAGAGAACAGGCTAGCAGTGGAGAGGCTAGGAGCGTGAGAGAACAGGCTAGCAGTGGAGAGGCTAAGGAGAGTGAGAGAACAGGCTATCAGTAGAGAGGCTAGGAGCGTGAGAGAGAACAGGCTAGCAGTGGAGAGGCTAGGAGAGTGAGAGAGAACAGGCTAGCAGTGGAGAGGCTAAGGAGCGTGAGAGAACAGGCTAGCAGTGGAGAGGCTAGAAGAGTGAGAAAGAACAGGCTAGCAGTGGAGAGGCTAGGAGAGTGAGAGAGAACAAGCTAGCAGTGGAGAGGCTAGGAGAGGGTGAGAGAACAGGCTAGCAGTGGAGAGGCTAGGAGAGGGTGAGAGAACAGGCTAGCAGTGGAGAGGCTAGGAGAGTGAGAGAACAGGCTAGCAGTGGAGCGGCTTGGAGAGAGAGAACAGGGCAGCAGTGGAGAGGCTAAGGAGAGTGAGAGAACAGGCTAGCAGTAGAGAGGCTAGGAGTGTGAGAGAGAACAGGCTAGCAGTGGAGAGGCTAGGAGAGTGAGAGAGAGAACAGGCTAGCAGTGGAGAGGCTAAGGAGTGTGAAAGAACAGGCTAGCAGTGGAGAGGCTAGGAGAGTGAGACAACAGGCAAGCAGTGGAGAGGCTAGGAGGGTGAGAGAACAGGCTAGCAGTGGAGTGGCTAGGAGCGTGAGAGAACAGGCTAGCAGTAGAGAGGCTAGGAGAGAGAGAATAGGCTAGCAGTGGAGAGGCTAGGAGCGTGAGAGAACAGGCTAGCAGTGGAGAGGCCAGGAGGGTGAGAGAACAGGCTAGCAGTGGAGAGGCTAGGAGCGTGAGAGAGAACAGGCTAGCAGTAGAGAGGCTAGGAGAGAGAGAGAGAACAGGCGAGCAGTGGAGAGGCTAGGAGAGTGAGAGAGAACAGGCTAGCAGTGGAGAGGCTAGGAGAGGGTGAGAGAACAGGCTAGCAGTGGAGAGGCTAGGAGAGGGTGAGAGAACAGGCTAGCAGTAGAGAGGCTAGGAGAGTGAGAGAACAGGCTAGCAGTGGAGAGGCTTGGAGAGAGAGAACAGGGCAGCAGTGGAGAGGCTAGGAGCGTGAGAGAGAACAGGCTAGCAGTGGAGAGGCTAGGAGCGTGAGAGAACAGGCTAGCAGTGGAGAGGCTAAGGAGAGTGAGAGAACAGGCTATCAGTAGAGAGGCTAGGAGCGTGAGAGAGAACAGGCTAGCAGTGGAGAGGCTAGGAGAGTGAGAGAGAACAGGCTAGCAGTGGAGAGGCTAAGGAGCGTGAGAGAACAGGCTAGCAGTGGAGAGGCTAGAAGAGTGAGAAAGAACAGGCTAGCAGTGGAGAGGCTAGGAGAGTGAGAGAGAACAAGCTAGCAGTGGAGAGGCTAGGAGAGGGTGAGAGAACAGGCTAGCAGTGGAGAGGCTAGGAGAGGGTGAGAGAACAGGCTAGCAGTGGAGAGGCTAGGAGAGTGAGAGAACAGGCTAGCAGTGGAGCGGCTTGGAGAGAGAGAACAGGGCAGCAGTGGAGAGGCTAGGAGCGTGAGAGAGAACAGGCTAGCAGTGGAGAGGCTAGGAGCGTGAGAGAACAGGCTAGCAGTGGAGAGGCTAAGGAGCGTGAGAGAACAGGCTAGCAGTGGAGAGGCTAGGAGAATGAGAGAGAACAGGCTAGCAGTGGAGAGGCTAGGAGAGTGAGAGAGAACAGGCTAGCAGTGGAGAGGCTAGGAGAGAGAGAACAGACTAGCAGTGGAGAGGCTAGGAGAGTGAGAGAACAGGCTAGCAGTGGAGAGGCTAGGAGAGTGAGAGAACAGGCTAGCAGTGGAGAGGCTAGGAGCGTGAGAGAACAGGCTAGCAGTAGAGAGGCTAGGAGCGTGAGAGAGAACAGGCTAGCAGTGGAGAGGCTAGGAGGGTGAGAGAACAGGCTAGCAGTGGAGAGGCTAGGAGCGTGAGAGAGAACAGGCTAGCAGTGGAGAGGCTAGGAGAGTGAGAGAGAACAGGCAGGCAGTGGAGAGGCTAGGAGAGTGAGAGAGAACAGGCTAGCAGTGGAGAGGCTAGGAGGGTGAGAGAACAGGCTAGCAGTGGAGAGGCTAGGAGGGGGAGAGAACAGGCTAGCAGTGGAGAGGCTAGGAGCATGAGAGAGAACAGGCTAGCAGTGGAGAGGCTAGGAGAGTGAGAGAACAGGCAGGCAGTGGAGAGGCTAGGAGAGTGAGAGAGAACAGGCTAGCAGTGGAGAGGCTAGGAGGGTGAGAGAACAGGCTAGCAGTGGAGAGGCTAGGAGAGTGAGAGAACAGGCTAGCAGTGGAGAGGCTAGGAGGGTGAGAGAACAGGCTAGCAGTGGAGAGGCGAGGAGCGTGAGAGAACAGGCTAGCAGTGGAGAGGCTAGGAGAGAGAGAACAGGCTAGCAGTGGAGAGGCTAGGAGCGTGAGAGAACAGGCTAGTAGTGGAGAGGCCAGGAGGGTGAGAGAACAGGCTAGCAGTGGAGAGGCTTGGAGAGAGAGAACAGGGCAGCAGTGGAGAGGCTAGGAGCGTGAGAGAACAGGCTAGCAGTGGAGAGGCTAAGGAGAGTGAGAGAACAGGCTAGCAGTAGAGAGGCTAGGAGCGTGAGAGAGAACAGGCTAGCAGTGGAGAGGCTAGGAGAGTGAGAGAGAGAACAGGCTAGCAGTGGAGAGGCTAAGGAGCGTTAGAGAACAGGCTAGCAGTGGAGAGGCTAGGAGCGTGAGAGAACAGGATAGCAGTAGAGAGGCTAGGAGGGTGAGAGAGAACAGGCTAGCCGTGGAGAGGCTATGAGAGTGAGAGAACAGGCTAGCAGTAGAGAGGCTAGGAGCGTGAGAGAGAACAGGCTAGCAGTGGAGAGGCTAGGAGAGTGAGAGAGAACAGGCTAGCAGTGGAGAGGCTAGGAGAGTGAGAGAGAACAGGCTAGCAGTGGAGAGGCTAGGAGAGAGAGAACAGGCTAGCAGTGGAGAGGCTAGGAGAGTGAGAGAACAGGCTAGCAGTGGAGAGGCTAGGAGAGTGAGAGAACAGGCTAGCAGTGGAGAGGCTAGGAGCGTGAGAGAACAGGCTAGCAGTAGAGAGGCTAGGAGCGTGAGAGAGAACAGGCTAGCAGTGGAGAGGCTAGGAGGGTGAGAGAACTGGCTAGCAGTGGAGAGGCTAGGAGAGTGAGAGAGAACAGGCAGGCAGTGGAGAGGCTAGGAGAGTGAGAGAGAACAGGCTAGCAGTGGAGAGGCTAGGAGGGTGAGAGAACAGGCTAGCAGTGGAGAGGCTAGGAGAGAGAGAGAACAGGCTAGCAGTGGAGAGGGTAGGAGGGTGAGAGAACAGGCTAGCAGTGGAGAGGCTAGGAGCGTGAGAGAACAGGCTAGCAGTGGAGAGGCTAGGAGAGTGAGAGAACAGGCTAGCAGTGGAGAGGCTAGGAGGGTGAGAGAACAGGCTAGCAGTGGAGAGGCTAGGAGCGTGAGAGAACAGGCTAGCAGTGGAGAGGCTAGGAGAGAGAGAACAAGCTAGCAGTGGAGAGGCTAGGAGCGTGAGAGAACAGGCTAGCAGTGGAGAGGCCAGGAGGGTGAGAGAACAGGCTAGCAGTGGAGAGGCTAGGAGCGTGAGAGAGAACAGGCTAGCAGTGGAGAGGCTAGGAGAGAGAGAGAGAACAGGCGAGCAGTGGAGAGGCTAGGAGAGTGAGAGAGAACAGGCTAGCAGTGGAGAGGCTAGGAGAGGGTGAGAAAACAGGCTAGCAGTGGAGAGGCTAGGAGAGGGTGAGAGAACAGGCTAGCAGTGGAGAGGCTAGGAGAGTGAGAGAACAGGCTAGCAGTGGAGAGGCTTGGAGAGAGAGAACAGGGCAGCAGTGGAGAGGCTAGGAGCGTGAGAGAGAACAGGCTAGCAGTGGAGAGGCTAGGAGCGTGAGAGAACAGGCTAGCAGTGGAGAGGCTAAGGAGAGTGAGAGAACAGGCTAGCAGTAGAGAGGCTAGGAGTGTGAGAGAGAACAGGCTAGCAGTGGAGAGGCTAGGAGAGTGAGAGAGAGAACAGGCTAGCAGTGGAGAGGCTAAGGAGTGTGAAAGAACAGGCTAGCAGTGGAGAGGCTAGGAGAGTGAGACAACAGGCAAGCAGTGGAGAGGCTAGGAGGGTGAGAGAACAGGCTAGCAGTGGAGTGGCTAGGAGCGTGAGAGAACAGGCTAGCAGTAGAGAGGCTAGGAGAGAGAGAATAGGCTAGCAGTGGAGAGGGTAGGAGCGTGAGAGAACAGGCTAGCAGTGGAGAGGCCAGGAGGGTGAGAGAACAGGCTAGCAGTGGAGAGGCTAGGAGCGTGAGAGAGAACAGGCTAGCAGTAGAGAGGCTAGGAGAGAGAGAGAGAACAGGCGAGCAGTGGAGAGGCTAGGAGAGTGAGAGAGAACAGGCTAGCAGTGGAGAGGCTAGGAGAGGGTGAGAGAACAGGCTAGCAGTGGAGAGGCTAGGAGAGGGTGAGAGAACAGGCTAGCAGTAGAGAGGCTAGGAGAGTGAGAGCGACAGGCTAGCAGTGGAGAGGCTTGGAGAGAGAGAACAGGGCAGCAGTGGAGAGGCTAGGAGCGTGAGAGAGAACAGGCTAGCAGTGGAGAGGCTAGGAGCGTGAGAGAACAGGCTAGCAGTGGAGAGGCTAAGGAGAGTGAGAGAACAGGCTATCAGTAGAGAGGCTAGGAGCGTGAGAGAGAACAGGCTAGCAGTGGAGAGGCTAGGAGAGTGAGAGAGAACAGGCTAGCAGTGGAGAGGCTAAGGAGCGTGAGAGAACAGGCTAGCAGTGGAGAGGCTAGAAGAGTGAGAAAGAACAGGCTAGCAGTGGAGAGGCTAGGAGAGTGAGAGAGAACAAGCTAGCAGTGGAGAGGCTAGGAGAGGGTGAGAGAACAGGCTAGCAGTGGAGAGGCTAGGAGAGGGTGAGAGAACAGGCTAGCAGTGGAGAGGCTAGGAGAGTGAGAGAACAGGCTAGCAGTGGAGCGGCTTGGAGAGAGAGAACAGGGCAGCAGTGGAGAGGCTAGGAGCGTGAGAGAGAACAGGCTAGCAGTGGAGAGGCTAGGAGCGTGAGAGAACAGGCTAGCAGTGGAGAGGCTAGGAGCGTGAGAGAGAACTGGCTAGCAGTGGAGAGGCTAGGAGAGTGAGAGAGAACAGGCAGGCAGTGGAGAGGCTAGGAGAGTGAGAGAGAACAGGCTAGCAGTGGAGAGGCTAGGAGGGTGAGAGAACAGGCTAGCAGTGGAGAGGCTAGGAGAGTGAGAGAGAACAGGCTAGCAGTGGAGAGGCTAGGAGGGTGAGAGAACAGGCTAGCAGTGGAGAGGCTAGGAGCGTGAGAGAACAGGCTAGCAGTGGAGAGGCTAGGAGGGTGAGAGAACAGGCTAGCAGTGGAGAGGCTAGGAGCGTGAGAGAACAGGCTAGCAGTGGAGAGGCTAAGGAGCGTGAGAGAACAGGCTAGCAGTGTAGAGGCTAGAAGAGTGAGAGAGAACAGGCTAGCAGTGGAGAGGCTAGGAGAGTGAGAGAGAACAGGCTAGCAGTGGAGAGGCTAGGAGAGGGGGTGAGAGAACAGGCTAGCAGTGGAGAGGCTAGGAGAGTGAGAGAACAGGCTAGCAGTGGAGAGGCTTGGAGAGAGAGAACAGGGCAGCAGTGGAGAGGCTAGGAGCGTGAGAGAGAACAGGCTAGCAGTGGAGAGGCTAGGAGCGTGAGAGAACAGGCTAGCAGTGGAGAGGCTAGGAGCGTGACAGAACAGGCTAGCAGTGGAGAGGCTAGGAGGGTGAGAGAACAGGCTAGCAGTGGAGAGGCTAGGAGCGTGAGAGAACAGGCTAGCAGTGGAGAGGCTAGGAGAGTGAGAGAACAGGCTAGCAGTGGAGAGGCTAGGAGGGTGAGAGAACAGGCTAGCAGTGGAGAGGCTAGGAGCGTGAGAGAACAGGCTAGCAGTGGAGAGGCTAGGAGAGAGAACAGGCTAGCAGTGGAGAGGCTAGGAGCGTGAGAGCACAGGCTAGCAGTGGAGAGGCCAGGAGGGTGAGAGAACAGGCTAGCAGTGGAGAGGCTAGGAGAGGGTGAGAGAACAGGCTAGCAGTGGAGAGGCTAGGAGAGTGAGAGAACAGGCTAGCAGTGGAGAGGCTTGGAGAGAGAAAACAGGGCAGCAGTGGAGAGGCTAGGAGCGTGAGAGAGAACAGGCTAGCAGTGGAGAGGCTAGGAGCGTGAGAGAACAGGCTAGCAGTGGAGAGGCTAAGGAGAGTGAGAGACAAGGCTAGCAGTAGAGAGGCTAGGAGTGTGAGAGCGAACAGGCTAGCAGTGGAGAGGCTAGGAGAGTGAGAGAGAGAACAGGCTAGCAGTGGAGAGGCTAAGGAGTGTGAGAGAACAGGCTAGCAGTGGAGAGGCTAGGAGAGTGAGACAACAGGCAAGCAGTGGAGAGGCTAGGAGCGTGAGAGAACAGGCTAGCAGTGGAGTGGCTAGGAGCGTGAGAGAACAGGCTAGCAGTGGAGAGGCTAGGAGAGAGAGAACAGGCTAGCAGTGGAGAGGCTAGGAGAGTGAGAGAACAGGCTAGCAGTGGAGAGGCTAGGAGAGTGAGAGCGACAGGCTAGCAGTGGAGAGGCTTGGAGAGAGAGAACAGGGCAGCAGTGGAGAGGCTAGGAGCGTGAGAGAGAACAGGCTAGCAGTGGAGAGGCTAGGAGCGTGAGAGAACAGGCTAGCAGTGGAGAGGCTAAGGAGAGTGAGAGAACAGGCTATCAGTAGAGAGGCTAGGAGCGTGAGAGAGAACAGGCTAGCAGTGGAGAGGCTAGGAGCGTGAGAGAACAGGCTAGCAGTGGAGAGGCTAGGAGAGTGAGAGAACAGGCTAGCAGTGGAGAGGCTAGGAGGGTGAGAGAACAGGCTAGCAGTGGAGAGGCTAGGAGCGTGAGAGAACAGGCTAGCAGTGGAGAGGCTAGGAGAGAGAACAGGCTAGCAGTGGAGAGGCTAGGAGCGTGAGAGCACAGGCTAGCAGTGGAGAGGCCAGGAGGGTGAGAGAACAGGCTAGCAGTGGAGAGGCTAGGAGAGGGTGAGAGAACAGGCTAGCAGTGGAGAGGCTAGGAGAGTGAGAGAACAGGCTAGCAATGGAGAGGCTTGGAGAGAGAAAACAGGGCAGCAGTGGAGAGGCTAGGAGCGTGAGAGAGAACAGGCTAGCAGTGGAGAGGCTAGGAGCGTGAGAGAACAGGCTAGCAGTGGAGAGGCTAAGGAGAGTGAGAGACAAGGCTAGCAGTAGAGAGGCTAGGAGTGTGAGAGCGAACAGGCTAGCAGTGGAGAGGCTAGGAGAGTGAGAGAGAGAACAGGCTAGCAGTGGAGAGGCTAAGGAGTGTGAGAGAACAGGCTAGCAGTGGAGAGGCTAGGAGAGTGAGACAACAGGCAAGCAGTGGAGAGGCTAGGAGGGTGAGAGAACAGGCTAGCAGTGGAGTGGCTAGGAGCGTGAGAGAACAGGCTAGCAGTAGAGAGGCTAGGAGAGAGAGAATAGGCTAGCAGTGGAGAGGCTAGGAGCGTGAGAGAACAGGCTAACAGTGGAGAGGCCAGGAGGGTGAGAGAACAGGCTAGCAGTGGAGAGGCTAGGAGCGTGAGAGAGAACAGGCTAGCAGTGGAGAGGCTAGGAGAGAGAGAGAGAACAGGCGAGCAGTGGAGAGGCTAGGAGAGTGAGAGAGAACAGGCTAGCAGTGGAGAGGCTAGGAGAGGGTGAGAGAACAGGCTAGCAGTGGAGAGGCTAGGAGAGGGTGAGAGAACAGGCTAGCAGTGGAGAGGCTAGGAGAGTGAGAGAACAGGCTAGCAGTGGAGAGGCTTGGAGAGAGAGAACAGGGCAGCAGTGGAGAGGCTAGGAGCGTGAGAGAGAACAGGCTAGCAGTGGAGAGGCTAGGAGCGTGAGAGAAAAGGCTAGCAGTGGAGAGGCTAAGGAGAGTGAGAGAACAGGCTAGCAGTAGAGAGGCTAGGAGCGTGAGAGAGAACAGGCTAGCAGTGGAGAGGCTAGGAGAGTGAGAGAGAGAACAGGCTAGCAGTGGAGAGGCTAAGGAGCGTGAGAGAACAGGCTAGCAGTGGAGAGGCTAGAAGAGTGAGAGAGAACAGGCTAGCAGTGGAGAGGCTAGGAGAGTGAGAGAGAACAGGCTAGCAGTGGAGAGGCTAGGAGAGGGTGAGAGAACAGGCTAGCAGTGGAGAGGCTAGGAGAGGGTGAGAGAACAGGCTAGCAGTGGAGAGGCTAGGAGAGTGAGAGAACAGGCTAGCAGTGGAGAGGCTTGGAGAGAGAGAACAGGGCAGCAGTGGAGAGGCTAGGAGCGTGAGAGAGAACAGGCTAGCAGTGGAGAGGCTAGGAGCGTGAGAGAACAGGCTAGCAGTAGAGAGGCTAGGAGCGTGAGAGAGAACAGGCTAGCAGTGGAGAGGCTAGGAGAGGGTGAGAGAATAGGCCTCGTCGCCGAGCGCAGTCTATCGCCTAAGCTCGACCGGAACAGCCGACCTCGCCTTTTACCGGTATCCACTCATCTCTTCTTTACGCTGCCCGATGGGGCTTGGGGGGGGGGGGAAAGGCTCGCCCTGAACTCCACCCTGCGAACCTCACGCGGAATGTTGAGGACGGCTGAGGCCGCCTGAACTTCGTGCCGACGTTCCTGAATGACTCCGCAGAATTTTTTTGCTCCGCTCCCACTCCCTTATATGGCAACAAAAACCCGTTAGTACCCGGATCATCTGACGTCATCCTGCGCATCCAATCGAACGCCCCCGGCCGTTGGGGGGGGGTGGGGGGGGGAGGAGTCTCGTCATCCCCCCCACCCGCGCCGCCGCCCCCGCCCCCCTCCCGCTGTTTACCCAGTGACAAATCGCTGCCCGTGGCGCTAACGGTGATTGGCTGGGACTGTTGCCGGGGGCTGCAGAGGCGCCGGGGGGTGTCTGAGAGGAGGCAGAAGCTGTGAGGTGACGTCATCGGTTGGGCCCAATCAAAGGTAGACGAGAAGCGACGGCGGTGATTGGCTGGGACTGTTGCCGGGGGCTGCAGAGGCGCCGGGGGGTGTCTGGTGGTGGATGACGCGTTGTGTGCGGGAGACACGCCATATATTAATTCTAGATTTGCATATATTATCAGAGCATGTTGTGTTTGCGTGTTCATCACAAGTGCGTGCGGTTAATGCAGCAGAGTTGATTCCTCGCAAAAAAGGGGTTTTTTTTATTGCCAGACAGGGTAAAACTTAATTCTTATTTTTTTAGTTCTTTCGGTAAAGTCACGTAGGTATAAAATAAATCAGAATTTTAACCAGAGTATAGATTCCTGCATTCACGAAAGCTTCAAATCAACATTAATTCTTATTTTCTTCCAAACAGTGACCTCTGTCTTCGTAACAGACAGAAGCAATTCGAGGCTGTAACCTCTGTCTCGGTGCCATGATGCTTAAGTGAACCGAGTCTGTGTGTGTGTTTCTGTGTGTGTGTCTGTGTGTGTGTCTGTGTGTGTCTGTGTCTGTGTGTGTCTGTGTGTGTCTGTGTGTGTGT